>NC_135311.1:8329702-8638035 GCF_048772815.1 Callospermophilus lateralis
TCCCCTTATCTACTCCACTGAACTTCTATTCTTTTTTTTTTTTTTTTTACCCCCCTGCCCTTTATTGTGTGCTATATCTGAGAAAACTCAGCCTTTAGCTTTTTGGGACTGGCTTATTTTAGTTAGTACGATAGTTTCCAGATCCATCCATTTATTGGCAAACATCATAAAGCCATTCTTCTTTAGGGTTAATACTCAACTGTGTATACATACCACATTTTCTTTATCCATTCATCTGTTGAAGGGCACCTAGCTTGGCTCCATAGCTTAGCTCTTATGAATTGTGCTGCTGTAAATATTGATGTTGCTCTGTCACTGTAGTATGCTGATTTTAAATCCTTTGGATATATACTTATTAAAGTTATTTCTTTAAATAAGCTTTTCCTTTTTTCTTATTCTGTGTTCCTCTGGGGCACTCATAATGCATATACTAGTTCCTTGATGGTAGTCTCACAGTTCCTGTTGATTCTCTTTATTCTGTTGTCTTTTTGTTTGGCTGATTAGGTAATTTCAAATAACTTGTCTTCAATCTTACTGGTTCTTTCTTATTTCTTCACTGATTGAGTCTTTTATTGGTGCTATCTTTAGAGTTTTTCAGTTTAGTCATTGAGTTCTTCAGTTCCAGAATTTTTGGTTCTTTCACTTTCTCCCTTCCCTTTTTTAATGGTTTCTATATCTCTTTCAACCTCTGAAATTTTGTTAGTTATCTATCTATCTATCTGCATTCTCTCTCTCTCTCTCTCTCTCTCTCTCTCTTGCTACCAGGGAAGAACCCAGAGGTGCTTAACAACTGAGCTACATCCTCAGCCATTTTTTTATTTTGAGACAGGGTCTTCTTAAGTTGCTCAGGACCTTGTTTAAGTAGCTGAGGCTGGCTTTGAACTTTCAATCCTCCTGTCTCAGCCCCCTGAGTTCCTGGGATTACAGGTGTGTACCACCATGTCCAGCTATCTGTGCTCTCTTAAAGCTCACTGAAGTTCTTTAGGTTGATTAATTATTTGTTAGGTAGTTTGTAAATCATCATTTGTTTAGGATCTGTTATTTGTGTTTTGTTTTTTCCCCTTAATTCCCTTTGCTGTTGTTCATGATCCTTGTGGCCATGCGTTGGAGTCTTCACATTTGAAGAAGTAGGCTTGTCTTCCAGTTTTTCACAGACTAGCTTCAGCAGGGAAAGCCCTGGAATGGTAATCTGTCACCGAGGTCTGGGCAGGTCATCTGGTGGGGCCCATGTGTGAATTGGCTGCTGGAGTCCCTGAGCAGGCTGGCCTGATGCCTGGGTTCATGAGTTAGGGCTTAGGGTTTGGGAAGGCCTGGATTCTGGGTTTATGGGAGCTGTCCTGTGCTGGCATCCCTTGGGATGGACCTTTGACTGGGTCCACGGGGGAGGTCTGTAAGCCCATATCTGTGGCAGCTGGTCTGAAGCCTGGGTGTATAGGGGCTGATCTGACATTGGAACAGGGACTGGTGGCTGGGTCCATGGGGATGGGCCTGGATCCCGAGTCCTCAGAGACTGATCTGGCACTGCAGTGGGCCTAGACCCTGAGTCTCTGGTTGTGGGGGGCAGCGGAGCAGTCTGGGCCTTGGCTTAGCGAGGCTGACCTGGTACTTGGAGGCACATGGGCTGGTCTGGAGCCTGGGTGTGTGGGGGTCAGTCTTGAGCTGGTTGTGTGGGTGCCATCTCGAAGTCTGGGATAGTAAGAGACAACCTGGAGCAGGGTGTGCTGGTGCTGGGTCTACAGTTACTGGCCTATTATCTAGGTTTGCCTAGGTGGGCTGGCACTTAAGCAGGGAAGGAGTTAGGGATGTTGTCAGATAGTGGGGTTGGTCTGGAGCTTGGGTCAATGAGGGTGGCCAGGAGGAGAGGTGGATCTGGAGGCTGAATCTTTAGGGTTTCAATCTAGGACCTGGGCTATGCCTGGCTCTGAGCATAAGGTGCCAGCTTGATTCTGGGGTGGATCTGGAGATTGAGTCTGTGGGTCTTGGCTTGAAGTATGGGCTTTCAGGGGCCATCCTGGAACTGACTGGGCTGGAGGATTGGTCTATGGGAGTAGGTCTGTGTCCTGGGGCTTCAGGGGCTGGCCTGAGCTTTCCATGCTGTCCTGGAGTCTGGGGACTTGGGGTGGCCTGACACTGAGGCAGGACTGAAGCCTGGGGCCACTGAGGCCAGCCTGGCTCTGGGTCAGGCCTGGGGCCTGAAGGTGTAGAGCTGGCTTGGTGCTGAGGTAGGTCAGAGTGAGGCTGGAAGCTGGAGTCGAAGGCATTTGGGGCAAAAGCATCAGAAGGAAAGAAATAGTGCAGAGATAAATGACATAAGAATCCATGAATCCCCAAGTTAGTGCCTTGAAAATGTCAACAAAATTGGCAAACCTTTAGCTAATCTAAGAAAAGAAGAGAGGACATAGAAAGAATTAAACTCAAATAATAAAGTGGGGCCATATTCCCAACTTTAGAGAAGTTAAATAGATTATAAGAGAATATGTGAACGATTTTACAGTCAATAGTCCAGATGCATTTTTTTCCTGAATTTCTCTTCTTTTCCTCCTTCCCTGACACCACTCTTCTCTTACTCTACTGAAAAGTTCTCTTAACTGTAACCCTTCCCACGGTTTCCATTTTTTTTTCTCCTTTTCTTGAGGTGCCAGGGATTGAACCTAGAGCCTCACACATGATGTCCAGTGGCCTGCCACAGAGCTCTATCCACGGCCCCCCTTTTCCCACTTTTGGGAAATCCTTATCCCCAGACTATCTATTCTGAAGTGATCATTAAAAATGCGGATCTTGTGATATCACTCTATAAAGCTCATCTGATATTTTGCTATTGAGCTCATAATCCAAACTCCCGATCCTCATAAAACCTTCCCTGCCTCTCTATCTTGGGTCTTCAGATCCCTTCTTTAGTCAGTCTGCTCCAGCCAGAGTTATTCTTTCCATTCTATGTACAGGTCAAGTTAGATTCTGTATTGGAACCTTTGTACACACTCTTCCTCTGTCCAGAACATTCCCTGTCATCCTTCAGGACCCTGTGTAATTGACCCTTCCTAGGGGCCTATCTTGATGAGTAACTCCCACCCCATAACTCCTCCAAACCACCAGTATTCCATCACATTATCCAAAGTGTTTATCAAGGTTCTTCCAAACAACAGAAATCAATGGACTAATTGGAAATGTGCATCAGAGACTAGCAAGTGTCCTCTGATCTTTGAGGGCCCAAATGACTAGGCTTTGAGACTACTCATCCAGGAACCACATCCCAAGTCACACCATCACAGCTGGTCCAGTAGAAGTTGGCTTGTCCCTTCTGGCAGAGACTTCACAGCTCACACTCCAGTGTCATGGACCTGGACACTTGCTCTGCTCCAAAACAGTTGTCACCATTGCTTCAGGTCTGACTGCTGCGTGGGTTTCACATCAGCAGTACAGATCTTGTGGCCTTGTTCTTTTGATGTGACTAGCTTGCATTTGAAAGTCTGGGTCTGGTGCATGTGATTAAGGAGCATAGGTTGTGTGCTGTCTTATCTGTGAAGGAATCTGTTTTATCTATGAGTGTCTGTCATTTTAAGCTTCTGTAGCAGGAGATAGTCTCTGACTGATTAGGCAGAAAATTCTCAGATTTTTGAGAAATTTTAGTGCTAGGCAAGGGATCTGTGCTGCATTTTTAAAATTTTCTTCATTGCACTTAAAATATCTGAAATCATTTTTTGTCTTCACTTGCCATTTATTCAAACAGAATCCCCACGGGGACAGAGATCTGCTCTGCTTGCTCGTCCTCACCTCCCAGCAAACTCAACAGTGCAGAGTGCATTAAACATTTTTTGAATGAAGTTGAGCTGAGAGCCCAGTAAACATTTGTACCAGACAAGCGGAGCTTCAAGAAAGAGAAAACTAGTCACATGTCAAATGTCCGAAGAATACGACTGAGGAGTGAACACTGGATTTGATAAATAAGGGTTTATTAGTGACCTAATCCAGGGCAATTTCAGAGGAGTGTCAGGCCAGAGGCCACACTGCAGTGGGTTGAGGAAAAATGTCAGCAGCAGAGAAAGCTGAAACAAGTTTCAGGCGAATGGAACTGCTCAAGTATCATTTGTCAACTTTGATATTGTCAATTTCCTTTTCCTGGAATTAGACCAAGGCCCCTGTTGGGTGCAAGCTTGAACCATTTTCATTTATTAAATTAGAAGCTCCATGGGATAGAGATAGAAGCTCCACCCTGCTTGTTGTCTTTGCACCTCAGCAAGAGAAGGAAAGAGCCGGAATTCAGGAGGGGGACAGACATGTGGCTGGAATCAAAACCGCCACATTCTAGGCAAGATCAACACCCCAGTGAGTCCCCTCTGCAGCTTTGGCTCCCTCTCTGTAAATATCCATGGGACATGAAATCCTAGTGCAGATACAATGTGCTGTTTTCTTTTTCTAACTCAGCTTCTCCTTTAGCAGGTTTCCAGACTGTCAGAGACCCCAGCCCTTCCTGCACCTTGAACAGGGTCGTGGGGGAATCTGTTCAGTTGCCCCTGAACCACACTTTGAGCCCTGACATCCGAGAGATAGAGTGGAAGTGGAATACTGAGGCTGAGCAGCAGCAGCTCCTAGTGTCCTGGAAGCCCTTGGGTCCAGAGTGGTATGAATTTGAAGACAAATACAGGCACAGATTCTGCCTGACTGAGAAGTATATTTTGAACATTTCGAATCTCACCATGGAAATGAGTGGACTGTATGTAGCAGAAATCAAATACAACACAGGAAAATCCCAGAAGAAAGATTTTAGACTCTGCGTCCATGGTGAGTCGGGTTCTGTGCCCAAGCAGGCTTTCCAACAGCCATGTTGCTAAAGTAAGTTGGCCTTAAATCAGGTGACGAATAAACCCCAAACAAAAAATAAACTAGATCCTTGTTAGGACATCAGAAGATGTCCTAAAAATAAAAACTAAAATTCAAAGATACATCTTAGGGAAAACTAGCTGAAGTTCTTATCATTTATACAAAATGCACATGAAATGGCAGTTTTTACTGGCACTGGGAGTCACCCAAAAGTTTTTTTTTTTTTTAAACAAACTTTCTTTAGTCATGAGATACTGTAAAATTGATTATTAGAAATATAAAGTTATATTAAAAAGTCTTTAATTGACTGTTTCAAGAGCTGATTTAAAAATTCTGTGACTGAGATAAGTTGGTAAAAATAACAAAACTGGACATTGCAAAGATGAAGGAAAAAAAAACCCATTGAAAAGGAGACTGAAAGTTAGAAATGATCATGAGGTAAAATGGCTTTATTTTAATTTTTGGTACCAGGGATTAAACTCAGGGTGCTTTACCACTGAGGCACTTCCCCAGCCCTTTTATTTTGAGACGAGGTATTGCTACTTTGCTTAAGGCCTTACTAAGTTGCAAGGCTGGCCTCAGATTTGCAATCCTCCTGCTTCAGCCTCCGGAGTTGCTGGGATTATAGGTGTGCATTATCATGCCTGGCTTGGTAAAATGGTTTTGGATAATTTGATCTGAAGTACAACTGTCAAATTTTCAAAACAAAAGTCTGCCATAGAGCCAAGTTGAAGATGCAGAAGGTGACACAGCCTCTGTGTCCTACATCCCCCAGGCCAACAAACAAACCAACATTCTTCCCAAGGAAGCAGAGGCTGCTGGGCAGAGGAGCAAGTGTGAGAACAGTGAGAAGAAGGAGTAGAGTCGAGTGCATCCAATGGCAGAGCACTCTCCATTGGTTGGCTCTGTCTCTGCCCATCCTCCATCCCCTCTAGTGGGTCACTGCAGCCATCTCCCAACTGGCCTCCCTGCCTTTGCTCTCTTCCCTCTTTCCAATCACCTCCCACAAAAATACTGTTTCTATCTTAAAAAAATGCAAATATTCGCTGGGCATTGTGGTGCACACTGTGATCTCAGTGACACCAGGTACCAAGGCAGGAGGATTGCAAGTTTGAGGTCAGCCTGAGCAACCTAGTTGTGGGAGACCAACCTTGCACATGACTGAGTTAACTTCCATGCAGGGTGATGTGGTGTCAGGCGGCACCTATGCTGCTAGACAGCCCCGCCCTTCTTGGGTTTGAGGGACTGTGTCTTCTGTGAGGGTGTGCCTAACCCTAACCCTAACCCTAACCCTAACCCTACATCCCCATGGGAGGAGCTATGCTCACCTGTTTCTTTGTAATATAACTCCTTGCCCTGTTTAGGATAGAATGTTCTATGGAAACACCTTTTGTGTGTCACCTTCTCTTACTGTGCCCTTGGATGTGGTCTTCCTAGATGTCAGTCAACCTGCTGACAGCAGACATCATGAAGCTAGACTCAGCCCCCTGAAACCTGACCCCTTGCCTCATTTGAATAGTTTCTCCTCAATAAAAGGGGTTGGCATGAGTGGGCTCTCTCTTTCTTTTTCTCTTTTTGTGTACCCTTAATGTCAGAGGAGCCATCACAGCAACCCCAAAGAAAAAGGTATTTCTGTCTCTTGTGTGGTTATTTCATGTAGCCCAGTTCCCCTGGAGTGACCCCTGAGTGTGTTAGTCATGAAGAACCCAGCAAGTGGAGTCCCTGGGTGGGCACAAGGTCTGAGTGTTTAAGTCGCCGGGAAAGAAAGCCACAAATGGTGGCCCGTAAGGGGACTCCATTATAAATAAATATTAAAAATTTAGTGAGTTGAAAGTTCTCTCCAGAAGTTAAGCATGCTTAGGATTGCAGAGTATTGTGGGATGAATTGAAGAAAGTAAGTGAATTAGTTAGAAGGAAAATCTGTGACATTAAACTAGTCTGAAACTAGATCCTCGGACAGCAGTGCTTTTAACCCTTAAATGACCTGACCTAAATGCTGACTCTTTTAAGATCTGATAGTAACATTGGCATCTGCCACTAAAACTCACTTTTAAAGCACCCACGTACTACAAAAAAAAGTACAAAATACCAGCAGACACAAGCTGCCAGGGCAGGTCGCAGAGACAAGGCAAGCTGCTACTCGCCATAGGATCCTGACCAGGTGGGGGAATGCAGACAATACCAAACAAAATGCCACTGGCTAGGAAAACTCAGGGAACCTTTGCCCCGACAATGAGCAACAGGCTCCATGCTGTTTCCGTCATCTTGGTAACCAGGTGATGCCTGTCAGCAGGGGGGGCTTCCTGGTCCCGCCTCCTGCATTTTCGTGGACTTCCCATTGGTTCTTCCATTGTCTCTCAGACAGGACTTCTGGTCCCGCCTTCTAGCCACAAACCTGTACTTCCTGTTTCAGACCTGCCTGAGCTGCTACCTGTGCTGCTCAGAGCATACATTTTTAGAAATGCTCACCTATAAAAGCTAATGAAAAATATCTTTTTCAGGCAAAAATATTAATTCCACAGGTTTCTGTGTTGCAGCCCTAAATTTGTTAGTTTTGAGTTAAATAATCTGACTTTTCTCTATAATTGTGTTACTAAATAATGTTCTATTGACAGATACTAAACATACTTCTTTACATTTTACCTTAATTTTGGAGGTTATGGGGATGCATTTGCTCGCCATAGGAAAAAAAGCCGGCAAAGTTTCTGTGATGAACAAAAAAATCCTTATTCTCATTCCTGACTATATTATTACAAGAAATAAAAAGTATACATAAGTATCTTATTTCAGTTACATCAAGTGACTTCACATAGAAGAGTGCACTCCTAATTAAAAATAAATTAAAATGGATCCAAAGATTTTAAGAACCACGTGTTATAAAGTTAATACAATTATAAGTTGTGCCTTTATTCTTAATATATTTTTATAGTTATTTAAATAACCTATAGTTGTTAATCTATAAAATAATTAGCATATATGTCTAATTGTTTAGTATATATATTTGTCTAATTGTTTTTCTTCAACAGAAAACCCATAATTTGTATGTTTTATACATACATTTATCTGATACTCTGCCTTTTAGTTACAGATATTTGAGATAAATGTATTTTACTATAAATTTGCTTTTAAAAGAGAATACAACCTTCAAGTAATTTCTAATTGTCAAAGTAATTGTACAAATTTTTATAAGATGATAAACAAATATAATTCTGTCTACAGAAATATCTAAGAACTTTCACTATATTTTCATTGATATTTCTTATCAAAGTACAATAATTTGTTTAGATTCTAAGGTTTTCAAAAATTGTTCCAAAGTATAACCAGAAAAAATTCTAGAAGAAAAAGCTGCTTCAACAGAGAGGAAGCACACATTGGAGGTCCTAAAAAGAAGAAAGAAATCATATTTGGGTAAAACAAGGTCTTTATATTCTAGATTTTAATGATAAAAATATTTTTCAAATAAAAAGATTTTTTTATCATTATCTAGACAGATGATATGGAAAATCAAAACAATTAGAAAAGAGATTTATATGTACTGAACTCAGTATAAAAATTTTAACTGGTTAATTCAAGGACATTTCAAGCTATTTTCCTAATTTCTCCCTGAGCCATGCTCTGTATTTGCTACTCTTCACCTCATTCTAATGACCCTTCCTCTCCTTGATCTGCTGGTGGCCCTCCAGGGAAGAATAGCCACCTCCCATAGTCCCCTGCATGACAGGCAGCCTTTCACTGGGAGAGAGTGGGAGAGGGGTGAGGGACTCCAACAAGGAAGATGGGAAGGCTTTTAAGAAGAGACTGGGTTAACTGGATTGAGTGTCGAAGATGTGGTTCCAGTCAGTGAGTGGTGGAGTGTACACCAGCCATCTCCGTGACATCTAGCTCTCAATTCCTGCTTTGGTTTTAACTCTCCTCCTTGGCTGATAATTTTTCTGTGTAGCTTTCTGAGTGACAAAACATTGATATGTCTCATCCTATCCCTGTGGCAACATTGGTACCTGTTCGAATTAGGTCAGTATAGAGGGTTTTCTCCATATGGATGCATAGATCTCTTAGGACATAAGATCAGTAAAGGAAATCCTTTGATTCTTCTACTCACAGGAACTAGAAAGCAGATGGTGCTGTCTCTGTGAGGGGCCACAATAGCCTGTCATCTTCACTTTCCCCCCATCTTTATTCCCTTGAGCTTCTCCACATAATAGGGATGATGTCCTTTTGTAGTTATGGCTCCCACACAGAGAGCAAAGGGGCTTTCCTGGCCCCTTCCACAAAGACAGCTGGAAGAAAAGGTTCTCATTGGTGACATTGGAACCCATGCCCACCCCTAGATTGTGCATTGGCTGGTGGAATTGCACACTCCACCTGGTAGACAGGGATGCATGCTCTCCCCTGTCACTAGATTCAGAGTGCATACAAGCACACAAGGTTGGAGCAGAAGGGAGCAGTTTCTTTATGCATTCATCTATTGAAGAGCATCTAGGCTGCCTCCACAGTTTAGCTATTGTGAATTGAGCTGCTATAAACATTGAAGTGGCTGCATCACTGTAGGGTGCTGCTTTTAAGTCTTTTGGTATAGACTGAGAAGTGGGATAACTGGGTCAAATGGTGGTTCCATTCCAAATTTTCTAAGGTATCTCTGTACTGCTTTCCAAAGTGGTTGTACCATTTTACAATCTCAACAGCCATTAATCAGTGTACCTTTTCCCTCCACATCCTTGCCAACATAAAATAAACTGTTTTAAAATATCATCACATGTAACTCATGTTTGATCCTCAGCAGTGGCCAAATAAAATAAAATAACTATCTTCTTCAGGCACATGTTCTGTGAATTTGGGGAAGAACTCAAGAAATGAACTAGATTAGATCTGTGGTTGGCAAATTGCAGCCACAGGTCAAATTCAGCCCAATGCCTGTTTTTGTAAATAAAGTTATATTAGAACACAGATGCATTTATTCTATTACAAATTGTATTTGGTGGGCTGGGGATGTGGCCCAAGCAGTAGCATGCTTGCCTGGCATGGGTGCGGCCCGGGGTTCGATCCTCAGCACTACATACAAACAAAGATGTTGTGTCCGCCGATAACTAAAAAAAATAAATAAATAAATATTAAAATTCTTTCTCTCTCTCTCTCCCTCTTTTACTCTCTCTTTTTTTAAAAAAAAATTGTATTTGGCAGTTTTTGTGTTCTAAAAGACAAAGTTTTGTAGCTGTGACATCGAAAACCTAAAATATGATCTGACCCTTTATAGAAAAGTGTGCCTATCCCTGCCCTGGATGATTCTGTTGACACAGCTGATCCACATAACTTTATAGGGTCATGATGAGGAGTAAATGAATGCATGTAGGGCACTTGACTTTGTGCCTGGGAGCTGTGGATATAGCTCAGTGGTCAATGCTTGCATGTATGAGGCCGTAGGTTCCATCCCTAGTACTGAGAAAATGGAGTAAGTGACATTAATAAATTTCCTAAATATAATGTCATTGCATTCCTGTACTAAACACAACTTAATCATGATGTATCATGAGATTATATTTGCTAATATTTAATGTAGGGATTTTTTTTTTTTTTTTTTTTTTTTTTTTTTTTTTTTTATTTTTAATCTTTTTTTTTTTTTTTTTTTTTTAATTGATTTTTATTGTAGGTTGTTCAAAACATTACATAGTTTTTGATATATCATAATTCACACTTTGATTCAAGTGGGATATGAACTCCCATTTTTACCCCATATACAGATTGCAGAATCACATCAGTTGCACATTGATTTACATATTGCCATTCTGGAGTCTGTTGTATTCTGCTGCCTTTCCCATCCTCCGCTATCCCCCCTCCCCCCTCCCCTCCCCTCTTCTTTCTCTACCCCCTCTACTGTAATTCATTTCTCCCCCTTATATTTTCCCTCCTTTCCCCTCACTTCCTCTTGTATGTAATTTTGTATAGCCCTGAGGGTCTCCTTCCATTTACATGCAATTTCCCTTCTCTCTCCCTTTCCCTCCCACCTCTCATCCCTGTTTAATGTTAATCTTCTTCTCATGCTCTTCTTCCCTACTCTGTTCTTAGTAACTCTCCTTATATCAAAGAAGACATTTGGCATTTGTTTTTAAGGGATTGGCTAGCTTCACTTAGCATAATCTGCTCTAATGCCATCCATTTCCCTCCAAATTCTATGATTTTGTCATTTCTTAATGCAGAGTAATACTCCATTGTGTATAAATGCCACATTTTTTTTATCCATTCGTCTATTGAAGGGCATCTAGGTTGGTTCCACAGTCTTGCTATTGTGAATTGTGCTGCTATGAACATGGATGTAGCAGTGTCCCTATAGTGTGCTCTTTTTAGGTCTTTAGGGAATAGACCGAGTAGTGGAATAGCTGGATCAAATGGTGGTTCCATTCCGAGCTTTCCAAGAAATCTCCATACTGCTTTCCAAATTGGCCGCACCAATTTGCAGTCCCACCAGCAATGTACAAGAGTACCCTTTTCTCCACATCCTCGCCAGCACTTGTTGCTGTTTGACTTCCTAATGGCTGCCAATCTTACTGGAGTGAGATGGTATCTTAGGGTGGTTTTGATTTGCATTTCTCTGACTGCTAGAGATGGTGAGCATTTTTTCATATACTTGTTGATTGATTGTATGTCCTCCTCTGAGAAATTTCTGTTCAGGTCCTTGGCCCATTTGTTGATTGGGTTATTCGTTATCTCATTGTCTAATTTTTTTAGTTCTTTGTATATTCTGGATATTAGGGCTCTGTCTGAAGTGTGAGGAGTAAAGATTTGTTCCCAGGACGTAGGCTCCCTATTCACCTCTCTTATTGTTTCTTTTGCTGAGAAAAAACTTTTTAGTTTTAGTAAGTCCCATTTGTTGATTCTAGTTATTAACTGTTGTGCTATGGGTGTCCTATTGAGGAATTTGGAGCCCGACCCCACAGTATGTAGATCATAGCCAACTTTTTCTTCTATCAGACGCCATGTCTCTGATTTGATATTAAGTTCCTTGATCCACTTTGAGTTAACTTTTGTGCATGGCGAGAGAAAGGGATTCAGTTTCATTTTGTTGCATATGGATTTCCAGTTTTCCCAACACCATTTGTTGAAGATGCTATCCTTCTTCCATTTCATGCTTTTAGCCCCTTTGTCAAATATAAGATAGTTGTAGTTTTGTGGATTGGTTTCTGTGTCCTCTATTCTGTACCATTGGTCCACCTGCCTGTTTTGGTACCAGTACCATGCTGTTTTTGTTACTATTGCTCTGTAGTATAGTTTGAAGTCTGGTATAGCTATACCGCCTGATTCACATTTCCTGCTTAGAATTGTTTTTGCTATTCTGGGTCTTTTATTTTTCCATATGAATTTCATGATTGCTTTCTCTATTTCTACAAGAAATGCCGTTGGGATTTTGATTGGCATTGCATTAAACCTATAGAGAACTTTTGGTAATATCGCCATTTTGATGATGTTACTTCTACCTATCCATGAACAGGGTATATTTTTCCATCTTCTAAGATCTTCTTCTATTTCTCTCTTTAGGGTTCTGTAGTTTTCATTGTATAAGTCTTTCACCTCTTTTGTTAGGTTGATTCCCAAGTATTTTATTTTCTTTGAGGATATTGTGAATGGGGTGGTTGTCCTCATTTCCATTTCAGAGGATTTGTTGCTGATATACAGGAATGCCTTTGATTTATGCGTGTTGATCTTATAGCCTGCCACTTTGCTGAATTCATTTATTAGCTCTAATAGTTTCTTTGTAGACCCTTTTGGGTCTGCTAGGTATAGAATCATGTCATCTGCAAATAGTGATAATTTGAGTTCTTCTTTTCCTATTTTTATGCCTTTAATTTCTTTCGTCTGTCTAATTGCTCTGGCCAGTGATTCGAGAACTATGTTGAACAGAAGTGGTGAGAGAGGGCATCCCTGTCTTGTTCCAGATTTTAGAGGGAACGCCTTCAGTTTTTCTCCATTCAGAATGATGCTAGCCTGAGGCTTAGCATAGATTGCTTTTACAATGTTGAGGTATGTTCCTGTTATCCCTAGTTTTTCTAGAGTTTTGAACATAAAGGGATGCTGTACTTTGTCGAATGCTTTTTCCGCATCTATCGAGATGACCATATGGTTCTTATTTTTAAGCCTGTTGATGTGGTGAATAACATTTATTGATTTCCGTATATTGAACCAACCTTGCATCCCAGGGATAAATCCTACCTGATCATGGTGCACAATTTTTTTGATATGTTTTTGTATCCGGTTCGCCAGAAGTTTATTGAGGATTTTTGCATCTAGGTTCATTAGAGATATTGGTCTGTAGTTTTCTTTCTTTGAAGTGTCTTTGTCTGGTTTAGGAATCAGGGTGATGTTGGCCTCATAGAATGAATTTGGAAGTTCTCCCTCTTTTTCTATTTCCTTAAATAGCTTGAAAAGTATTGGTGTTAATTCCTCTTTAAAGGTTTTGAAAAACTCTGCTGTATACCCATCCGGTCCTGGGCTTTTCTTAGTTGGTAGTCTTTTGATGGTATCTTCTATTTCCTCAATTGATATTGGTCTGTTTAGGTTGTCAATATCCTCCTGGCTCAATCTGGGCAAATCATATGACTTAAGAAATTTATCGATGCCTTCACTATCTTCTATTTTATTGGAGTATAAGGATTCAAAATAATTTCTGATAATCTTCTGTATTTCTGAAGTGTCTGTTGTGATATTGCCTTTTTCATCCCGTATGCTGGTAATTTGAGTTCTCTCTCTTCTTCTCTTTGTTAGCGTGGCTAAGGGTCTGTCGATTTTATTTATTTTTTCAAAGAACCAACTTTTAGTTTTGTCAATTTTTTCAATTGTTTCTTTCGTTTCGATTTCATTAATTTCAGCTCTGATTTTAATTATTTCTTGTCTTCTACTTCTTTTGCTGTTGTTTTGCTCTTCTTTTTCTAGGATTTTGAGTTGAAGTATTAGATCATTTATTTGTTGGTTTTTTCTTTTTTTAAGGAATGAACTCCAAGCAATAAATTTTCCTCTTAGAACTGCTTTCAATGTGTCCCATAGATTCCGATATGTTGTGTCTGTGTTTTCATTTATCTCTAAGAATTTTTTAATTTCCTCCTTGATGTCTTCTATAACCCATTGATCATTCAGTAACCTATTGTTCATTCTCCAAGTGATGCATGATTTTTCCTTACTTCTTTTATCGTTGATTTTCAATTTCATTCCATTATGATCAGATAATATGCATGGTATTATCTCTACTCCTTTATATTGTCTAAGAGTTGCCCTGTGACATAATATATGATCTATTTTTGAGAAGGATCCATGTGCTGCTGAGAAAAAAGTGTAACTGCTTGATGTTGGGTGGTATATTCTATATATGTCAATTAAGTCTAGGTTATTAATTGTGTTATTGAGCTCTATAGTTTCCTTATTCAACTTTTGTTTGGAAGATCTGTCCAGTGGTGAGAGAGGTGTGTTGAAGTCTCCCATGATTATTGTATGGTGGTCTATTAGACTCTTGAACTTGAGAAGAGTTTGTTTGATGAACATAGCTGCACCATTGTTTGGGGCATATATATTTATGATTGTTATGTCTTGTTGGTGTATGGTTCCCTTGAGAAGTATGTAGTGTCCCTCTTCATCCCTTTTGATTAACTTTGGCTTGAAATCTATTTTATTTGAAATGAGTATGGACACTCCTGCTTGTTTGCGAAGTCCATATGAGTGATATGATTTTTCCCAACCTTTCACCTTCAGTCTATGTATGTCTTTTCCTATCAGATGTGTCTCCTGAAGGCAGCATATTGTTGGGTCTTGTTTAGTGATCCATTCTGCTAGCCTGTGTCTCTTAATTGGTGAGTTTAAGCCATTAACATTTAGAGTTATTATTGAGATATGGTTTGTTCTTCCAGCCATATTTGTTTATTTATGTTACTAAACATGGTTTGTTTTCCTCTTTGATTATTCCCCCCCACCTTTACTGTACTACCTCCCGCTGTTGGTTTTCATTGATATTTTCCATTTCCTCTTCCTGTAATATTTTGCCGAGGATGTTTTGAAGAGCTGGTTTTCTAGCTGCAAATTCTTTTAACTTTTGTTTATCATGAAAGGTTTTAATTTCATCTTCCATCCTGAAGCTTAATTTCGCGGGATACACAATTCTTGGTTGGAACCCCTTTTCTTTCAACGTTTGAAATATGTTATTCCAGGATCTTCTAGCTTTCAGAGTCTGTGTTGAAAGATCAGCTGTTATCCTGATTGGTTTAC
This sequence comes from Callospermophilus lateralis, assembly GCF_048772815.1. Lineage (NCBI taxonomy): Eukaryota > Metazoa > Chordata > Mammalia > Rodentia > Sciuridae > Callospermophilus > Callospermophilus lateralis. Next base: position 8,344,760 of record NC_135311.1, read on the forward strand.
CCCTAAATGTAATCTGCTTCCTTTCTCTTGTAGCTTTTAAAATTCTCTCCTTATTCTGTATGTTGGGCATCTTCATTATAATGTGTCTAGGTGTGGCTCTCTTATGATTTTGCACATTCGGCGTCCTGTAGGCTTCTAGGATTTGGGATTCTGTCTCATTCTTCAAGTCTGGGAAGTTTTCTCGTATTATTTCGTTGAATAGATTGGTCATTCCTTTGGTTTGGACCTCAATACCTTCCTGTATCCCCATGACCCTTAAGTTGGGTCTCTTTATGTTATCCCATATTTCTTGAATGTTCTGCTCATGGTTTCTTAACAGCTTTGCTGAGCTGTCTATGTTCTTCTCCAGTTGAAATACTTTGTCTTCATTGTCTGATGTTCTATCTTCTAAGTGTTCTACTCTGCTGGTAGTATTCTCAATTGAGTTTTTAAGTTGGTTTATTGTTTCCTGCATTTCCAGGATTTCTGTTTGTTTGTTTTTTATAACCTCTATCTCCCTGTATAATTGATCTTTTGCTTCTTGGATTTGTTTGTGTAATTTATTGTCGAAGTGGTCGAAGTGGTCTTTCATTGTCTGATTTTGCTGTCTAATGTCTTCTTTGAGACTCCAGATCATCTGAAGCATGTATATCCTGAATTCTTTATCTGACATTCCATCTGCTGCAGATATTACCTCTTCTAAAGTTGAGTTGACCTGCATTGCTTGTGGTCCTTTCTTTCCTTGTCTTTTCATACTGATCGCGTTTCTTTCTTCTGGTAGCCACGCCCCCGTATCTGGTGCAAGAGACCTCAGTCGTCAGCACTGGTGGGTGCTGTAGCTGGGAGACCCGCGCCGCGCGGCTCCCGCCGGCTCCTGCGTCAGCGCCGCCTCAGCTCCCGCCGGTTCCCGTGCCGCTGCCACGGTTCCCGCCAGCTCCGTCCGGCTCCCTCGCCGCTCCTGCTAATTTAGAGTCCGCTGGGAAGGAATCTCTTTGGCCGATCTTTGGTGACTTCCCCTCTCTGCTATGGCGGGCCCCTGGCTCCTTGCAGGAGTGACCGAAGGGAGAGGTGGAACTGGCTTGTCTCTGGTCTGATATAATCTCTGGTTTTAGATCCCAGTTCGCTAATTCATAGAGGCTTGGTTAGATTTCCTTCCCATCCTCTCAAGGTGGGGAGCCCTTTCCTGGGTGGGCAGGGCCGTTAGCAGAGCCGGAAGGGCACGTGCCTTCTGTCGGGCCAGGCGGGGACCCTTCTGGCTGCGCTGGGCCGCCGGGGGCTCCCTCAGCGCCAGGCAGATGGCGCCCGCGTGGCTAAGAGCCGGGTGGGGTAACCCTTCGCAGAGCGGGCGGGCCGCCAGGAGTGCCGGGATGGTGGGAGCTGTCTGCCGGCCGGGCAGGGACCCTTCTCGACGAGCAGGGCCGCTGGGGGCGCTTGTAAAGCCGGGCGGCTGCCGCCGCGTGTCTAAGACCCAGGCGGGCGGGGTGGCTGTTTGCAGGGCAAGAGCGGGACCGGCAGGGTAGCCGGGATGGCGGAAACTGTCTGCCGGCAGGGCGGGGACCCTTCTCGCCGAGCAGGGTCGCCGGGGGCGCTTGTAAAGCCGGGCGGCTGCAGCCTCGTGGCTAAGAACCAAGCGGGCGGGGTGGCTGCTTGCCGAACAAGAGCGGAATGGCGGGAGCTGTCTGCCGGCAGGGCGGGGACCCTTCTCGCCGAGCAGGGTCGCCGGGGGCGCTTGTAAAGCCGGGCGGCTGCAGCCTCGTGGCTAAGAACCAAGCGGGCGGGGTGGCTGCTTGCAGAACAAGAGCGGAATGGCGGGAGCTGTCTGCCGGCAGGGCGGGGACCCTTCTCGCCGAGCAGGGTCGCCGGGGGCGCTTGTAAAGCCGGGCGGCTGCAGCCTCGTGGCTAAGAACCAAGCGGGCGGGGTGGCTGCTTGCCGAACAAGAGCGGAATGGCGGGAGCTGTCTGCCGGCAGGGCGGGGACCCTTCTCGCCGAGCAGGGTCGCCGGGGGCGCTTGTAAAGCCGGGCGGCTGCAGCCTCGTGGCTAAGAACCAAGCGGGCGGGGTGGCTGCTTGCAGAACAAGAGCGGAATGGCGGGAGCTGTCTGCCGGCAGGGCGGGGACCCTTCTCGCCGAGCAGGGCCGCCGGGGGTGCTTGTAAAGCCGGGTGGCTGCAGCGGCGTGGCTAAGAACCAGCCGGGTGGGGTGGCTGTTCGCCGAGCGAAAGCAGGGCCGCCAGGGTAGCCGGGATGGCGGGCGCTGTCTGCTGGCTGGGCGGGGACCCTTCTGCCGCGCTGCTCTGGGCCGCCTGCCGCTTGCAGAAGCGGCGGGTGGCCGCGGGATTGGACTCTGAGCCCGCGCTGCCAGTCAAGTTTCACTTGTCTGGGGCAAACTGTCACGTCTAATAAACTTACTAATTCTCGGCAGGTCTCCTTTCAACGGAATTTTGCTAGAAGATCCTCAGTAGGTAGAATGTAGCTGTTTTAATTGGTGTTTCTGATCCCGTTAATGTGGAGATATTGAAAGTGCAGCTTCCTCGCCGGCCGCTTCCTAGAAGATTCCTGTAAGGAAAATGTGCTTTCCTGCCTGGACGGAGGTGGACCTCGTAAGCAGCCACCTCTGCAGCCAAACGGCTCTCGGGAGCAGGCTGCGCCCGCACCGCCTTCCCGCAGCTCCCACCAGTCTTCAGTGCAGAGACCAAAGTCCGAGTCCACCCTCGGAAACCAGACGTTAGCGTGCCAATGTAGGGATTTTAACTTCTCCTTTTATACTGGCATTCACTCGTGTGTTTTGTCCGGTTCTGTCTTGTTTCTGGCATTTTCTGTGTCTGATGTGAGTACTGAAATTAAACCATCCTTTCTAAATGAACCGAGGAGTATTGTGTTTTTTCCCCCTTAATTCTGGAATAACGTACACAGCATCAGAATTTTATTTTGTTTGGCAATTTGTTAGCATTCCCTCCTAAAACCATTTGTTCTTCAATGTACTTTGTAAGGACATCTGCCACGTGACCAGCGCTGGCTTCATGAAAGAAGGTTCAATTCATGAGTAAATCCTAGGGAGTTTTAAATTAAAGAGACGAGACTCTCATTATCTTTACTACCAGCTCCTGGATGGCTTCTCCTAGCTCCTGCCTCCAGCCACCTAATGCGGTTGTGAGGTTTACAGAAGAGACTAGCGAGAGAGAGAGAGAGAGAGAGAGAGAGAGAGAGAGAGAGAGAGAGAGAACACGCTAGGGAGTGGGCTTTTATTGGGGAACAAAAACTTCTGGGGAAAATCGCATCCAATGAAGGTTAAGGGGGGGAAGCATCCCAAGGTCAAGGGCAACAATTGGGTCTTCGTTGCTGTGGCCAGGCATGCCTCTACATGGACAAGCCCTCTGACATTGAGAAGGGTGGGGAATAGCTCTAACACAGCTGTGTCTAAGTGCTTCTCACCCATCCAGGGAGGTAACTCAAATCACATGCAAGAATGGCCTTCCACATATTTCCCCCTTTTTTTCTTTTAAAAAACAGGCGATGATTTACTCTCTGGAGTCTCTGCACTCTCACTCTGAAGACTTGCCATCCTATAATTACAACACAAAAAAGAATTAACAGCAAAGAGAACAATCCAATAATGTACCAGGCTGAGTGTTTAAGAATATTTCCAGGGTTAAATCCATTTAATTCCTTCAATATTTGATTAGCCAAAGAAGAAGGATCCAAAAAATCAGCTCTATTATTTTGAATATCTTGGATATGGTGATGGAGTTCTAAAAGATCCAGGCTATTATTATTATTCTGCCAAATACCCAACAAATAATTCTTAACCTTCTCCCAATCCCAGAGAGAAGTATTGTACTTTGCAGCTTTAACACACACATTTATAACTGGAGTGGCATTTAAGCCTTTCCTTAAACTTTAAAGCCAAAAGTTTATTACTTATATTTATAACAGTTGCCTCTAAGGCGTTTAACTTAGTCTCAATCCTTTCATCAATATTTACTCGATTATGCAGAGCCTTGGAAGTATTTTGTGCCAAATTATAAAGAAATTTTGTATGCTGAATATTTTGAGATAAAGTTATCGAGGCTGTGACAGTGGATGCAATGAAAGAAACCAAAGCCAAAACTCCCACAATTATAATTCCAATGGCACATCTAGGTCTCGCTAGCTGGGTATGAATTTTCTGTAAGACTTGAAAACCAGCATCAGCATACATGGCTCTGAAATATTAGAAGGCAATAAAACAAAAGAGGGCTGATGAAGTATCAGCACTCCTTTTCCTCTATTATATCTAGTAACACAATTGGTTAGGTTACATTTGTTACATGTTACAACATATATGTCATCTATCCATTTAACTTTTACATTTCTAATGATTAAAACATAAGGAAGGAGATTGGACACAGGCTCATAAGTCATAGCAAGATCCTTCTTTACAGCTCTTGCCAACAAATTTTGGTAAAGGCTTGTCTGTAAAATGTAAGAATTCTGAGGCAGCAATTAAGCACCAAACATCTTTTTGAATACCACCCTCACTGCAAGTCAAAACAATACTAACAAATCCTGCAGGTGTCATAGCAGAATTTTTTTCATAATTGTCTTTTATCAATTTTTGGAGATCAGTCTAAAATATACCCACTATCTTTAGACACCTTATGTTGTACAGGAAAAGTATTTAAACAATCTATCCATCTAGGAAAGGTGCCAATCTCAATTGTAGAACTATTTGGACAATGAGGTATTCGTGGAGGTTTTGCAGAAATGACTGACTTGTTATGGGAAAGTCCCATTTTGATCACTGATCTAGTATAAGGTTTTAAGTCTCCATAAATAGTATGATTAGTCAGTCTAGGTCTCCCAACCTCTGTCTTTTCTTCAAATGATACTCTCAGCTAGCCAGCATGTTTATCGTGCCACCAACACAAAGGTAATTGGGCACTGTAGCCAGAATAATTAAATCTAGTCACATGATTGGGAGTAATATGAGTATCTGTAAATCCTCCCATCATGAATGAGTCATTAGTAAACACTGGAATAGATTCTCCAGTCCACACAGTCCAGTAAGTGTCTGCTCGATGCCCTTTTACCTGACAGCCCAGCAGGACAATCACTGTAGCTACCATCATCAATGGAGTCTTATTCCTTCCTAGGAGTCAAATTATTCATGAAGCATGTGTTGTCAGCTTCTTCACGTCTTCCCATGAGATCAGCTTTTCAGCTGGGTCATGTTGGTTCCTCTTTATCCTTCTTCGATACCTCTTCCTTTTGAATGAGGGCTTTTCCGGGTCGATCTTCAGTTGCTTGAATCTCAGTTCTATCTCTTTCATGTCTGATTGTGTGTTCAGGCACCCAGATAGGATGGAAAGCACCTTCTGGAAAAATACAAGCATGACCTATGCCCCACATAATCACTGGATCTGGGCCTTTCCATTGACCAGTCTGTAAACCTTTCCACAAAACTCTGCCTAAAGGGCCTGTTGTTGTGGAAGACATGTCTCTCAGCTGCAGTTTAACCTTCTGTGTCACAATTTAAAAAATTTTAAAAAAACAAGGCATGGTTAAGGCTATTTTGGCGAGTCATAAACCTATTCCCCCATTTTAATTTTTGTAATTGCAGCTTAATAGAAAAATGAGGTCATTCCACAATGGCTTGACCTTGGAGGTTATAAGAAATTCCTGATTTATGGTCAATTTGAAACTCTTGGCAAAATTGTTGAGAAGAAGAGCTAACATAAGATCATGAATTATCTGTTTTATTCTGTAAAGGGCATCCTAATACAGCAAAGGCTGCTAGGCAATGAGAAATTACATGTTGAGTATTTTTTTTTTTTTTTTTTGTACGTGCTGTGGCAAAAATAAATCTGGAATGTGTGTCCACTATGACATGTACATAACATTGCTTACCAAATTGAGGAATATGAGTTACATCCATTTGCCATATTTGATTTGGTTTTAATCCATGGGGATTTACCCCTAATGGCAGAGATGGAGTGTGAATAACACACTTGGGGCATTGACTTACAATTTGACAAGCTTGTTCTCTGGTAATATTAAATTTTTTTACATAAGCTAGAAGCATTTTGATGATGTAAGGAATGGGAAGCTTGTGCACAATCATATGGAGACATCTGTTGAAAAACAGCTACTAGTTTATCAATCTTGTCATTACCTAAAGTTAAAGGTCCTGGAAGATTAGTGTTAGCTCATATGTGTCCTATGAAACATGGGTATTTTCGCATTAGCACTGCCTTTTGTAGATTATGGAATAATTTAAATAGCTCTTGTGATGAGGTATATCCAATAACTGAAGTTTCAATATTTTTGGTAACCCTGACTGCATATAAGCTGTCAGAACAAATATTAACAGGCTCATTTGTAAAGTAATGTAAGGCATAAATGAGAGCTTGTAGCTCTGCTCTTTGGGCAGAAGTATATGAGGTTTGTATTACCTCTGTGTAAACATGGCTATAAAAATCTGCTTTACCTGAGCTTGAGCCATCAGTGAACACTGATAGAGCTTTATCTATAGGGTGTGCATGCACAATCTTTGGAAAATAAGTGATGTTAATGATGCAAATTGAATAATTTTATCATGAGGGTAATGACTTTCTATCTGACCAGGAAAATCAGCAAAAGCTATTTGCCATAAACTAGAAGCTTGAAAAAGCCAATTATTTTGTTGAACAGAAAATGGAATAATTATAATATCAGGTTTAGATCCAATTAATTGTAAAACTTTCATTCTACCTTTAATTACTAATTGAGCAATAGAGTCATGAAAAGGAATTAATGTCTTTTGGGGAGAGTGGGCTAAATGAATTCACTCAATAACTCCCAATCTTTGCCATATGGCTCCCATAGGGGTATGTACCTTTCAAATATTAATAAATATATTATTTTTTGAGGATTAATCCTAGTAAGCTGTGCATTTTTAATTGCACTTTCAACCCTTTTAAAAACTGTTCTAGCCTCTATTGTCAGCTGACATGGAGAGGTTGGAGAAGGATCTCCTTGCAAACTGAAATAAAGGACTTAAATCAGAAGTAGTCAGTTTTAAGGATGGCCTCAGCCAATTAATATCTCCTAATAATTTTTGAAAGTCATTAAGGTATGTAATTCCTTAACTTTTATCTGTAGATTTTGAGGATGGATTGTACGTCCTTGAATTATCTGACCTAAATATTGAAAGGGAGGCATCTTTTGTATCTTTTGAGGAGCAATGCACAAACCCATTGCTGTAAGTGAAGCCTCTGAGTAAAAGTTTCTGAAAGTACTTCTGGATTAGCATGAGCCAATAATATATCATCCATAAAATGAATAATATATGCATCAGGAAAATTATCTCTTATAGGAGCTATCACTTGACCCACAAATTTTTGACATCAAGTAGGACTATTATGCAGCCCTTGAGGCAATATCTTTTAACAGGTTCTTTAAAATTAATTACTGGGACATTGAAAGCAAATTTTTCACAATCCTCAGGATGCAACCTTATTGAGAAAAACAATCTTTGAGATCTATTATCATTAAGCTATAGTTTAGGGGAATTGCTATGGGGGAAGGGAGTCGGGCTGTAATGATCCCATAGGCTGAATTGCATCGTTTATTGGCATGCTTTGCACAGGCTGTAATCTGATCTTGCACTGCAAATTCATAATTTGGCTGCCTTTCCAAATCAATAAATTCATCCGTTCCTAAAAACATCTCCATGGGTGTTTGGAGATCTTGCCTTTGATTCCTTTCTGCTTGCTAGGAACAAAAGTCTGTCCAGTATGACCTCCAAATAGAAAATCTCCCCCACTCAAGCAAGCCCTGATGATGGAAATCCAGTCACTCGGTGGATCAGTTGAGAGCAAATAGTCTCAAGCAAGCTCTGCACGAATAGTGAATTTGGACCATAGACCTCGTAGGCATTTTTTAACTCTTTAATAGTTTTAAAAGGAATTAACATGTGGATGCGAACACGCTGGTCTTGATCATTAACTGTTAAAAAACTGGGAAGAGCTGAAATTCGCTAGTATCTTCCCCAGCTTCCTGTGCCTTCCTAATTCCCCACTGGAATGGAGTAAGAAAAGTCATTGCCAGCTCAGAATATCTGTTAAAATTTGTCCTTTTAACAGACAATGGCCGAATTTGAATGGCCAGGGCAGGTGCTGGTAAGCACAGCCTGTTGAAATTCCCTGGTAAATCCTGGATTTTATTGTCTGATTCCTCTCCATCAGACTGTGATTCCTCCATAGATTCTCTCCTGTAGCCATCTTGAATTTGAGCTTGTAAGCCACGTGGAAGAGAAGGACTTTCTATCTCTCTATGATTTTTCTCTCTGGAAGAAGGAACTTTTCAATAGATCTTCAGGGGGCCATGGACTATGGCCCATGTAATCAAAAAGACAGATCTCTAATGCAGTTCAAACCTTTTGAATGTTCTCAAAGTTTCCAGGTAATTCATTAGAAAGGCAAATTTTATGTAATTTCCTTCTTAATTTGTCCCATGTATGTAAATTTGGTGAATCTTGGTCACAAAACCAAGGGCAAAATTCACCTACACTCTTTAAGAATTGTAGCAACTGAGTCTTTTTAACTTGCTTTCCCTTCTGATTAATTATTGTCTCTAAAATAGTCAAATACATGTCTTTATCAGTAGAAGTTGAGTTCCCCATTATTAAAATTTTTAACATCCCTTTGCTCCAAAAACTGCCTGGTACTTCTGTGACCCTAAAAATGTTATAAATTCCATATTTCTATAGTGCACTCCCTAACTCAACCTAGTCAATTCACTCATGCCTCACTTCTGGGCACCACTTCTGCCACACGACCAGCGCTGGCTTCATGAAAAAAGGTTCCATTCATAAGTAATTGCTAAGGAGTTTTAAATTAAAGAGACAGGCTCTCATTACCTTTAATACCAGCTCCGGGATGGCTTCTTGTAGCTCCTGCCTCCAGCCACCTAAGGTGGTGGCGAGGTTTACAGAAGAGGAGAGAGAGAGAAAGAGAGAGAGAGAGAACACACCAGGGAGTGGGCTTTTATTGGGGAACAAAAACGTCCAGGGAAAATCCCATCCAATGAAAATTAAGGGGGGCAGCATCCCAAGGTCAGGGGCAACGATTGGGTCTTCAGGGCAGTGGCCAGACACACCTCTACATGGACAAGGCCTCGCACCTGGGACAGGGTGGGGAAGGCTCTGACACAGTTGCGTCTAAGCACCTCTCACCCAGCCAGGGAGGTAACGCAATTCATGTGTGAGGATGGCCTCCCACAAGGACAGATCCCTGGCTACCTTTCTAATTGCTTCTGAGACTATGGATGGATTCATGTTTTCTCCTTTTTTTTCTCTTTTTCCTTCTCCTTCATTGCCATCATCTCCGCCGCCTCCTTCACATTCTCTTCATCCTTCTCCTTCTTATCCTTTATCATTATCTTCTCCACCTCCTCCTTTCTTCTCATCTTCCTCTCCTTCATCATGATCTTTTCCTCCTCCTCCTTGATCTCCCCCTCCTCCTCTTACTCCCCCACTGTTTCTTTGGAAATACAGGCCATTGAACCCCAGGGTGCTCTACCACTGAACTATAGGAACTACATACCCAGCCCCCCCCCATTTTTTTGAGGAAACATCTTGCAAATTTTCTGAGGTTGGCCTTGAACTTGGGATTCTCCTGCCTCAGCCTCCCAAGTAGCTGGGGTTATAGATGTGGGCCTGTGCCTGCCTTCTCTCTCTCTCTCTCTCTCTCTCTCTCTCTCTCTCTATCTATCTATCTATATAATATGGAAAACACTTTTTATGTCTGTAGTTATGCTCCAATTCTCATTCCTAGTATCACTGACTTATGGCTTAAATGTTTTAGTCAGAGGAATCAATATTTTTTCTTTTAATGGGTCATTTTCTTAAAAATTAAATTTTGGTGTTGCTGATTGAATAGCTCTTTTTTTTATTGTCGTCTAGGCATATGCTTGATAACAGTCAGAATAAAACTTGATTTTCAAAGGCTTACTGAGTTGGATTTATGTTTTTCAGATAACAGGGAGCAGGGAGAGCACTTGCGGGCATTGGATAGCGCTCAGCTTTCTAGCTGGGGACCTGGGCTGGCTCTGTCCACTCTGCCGTCCTTGATGCCCAGGTCTTATATATCCTGTGCTGTGGTCTGCTGGCTCCAGGATAGCTGTTCTCCAGACACTGTTCTGCAATAAAGGCAGTGAAAGAGAAGGGCAGGGATGAGGGGGAATTCTTTCTCATTTTGAGGCTTTGTCTCCTCAGGAATGATGACCTGTCCTTCCCTCCACCAAATCCCCCCTTGACTTCATTGGTCAAAACTGCAATCGCAAGAAGATATGAGAGACTGAAAATGTAGCTCTGCCACTCTGGACAGCAGATGGAGAGAGGCAGGGATGGAGTGGGGGCTGGGCCTGAATGTGGGCAGAGCGACCTGGACTGGACACCTGGCCACTAATATTTGTTTCTATCTGTATGACATCCTCCCCTCTCACCTGATCTGTCCACCAAAGTAGTGGGGGAGTCAATAATTTATTCTCGAACTTCCAGTAGTTTTGTTTTGTAACATTTATACATTCTTATACTGTGTTGTTAGATACATAATAACTATAATAAGTTTAGTAACCAATAGGATTAAAGACCAGGGTAATTCTGTTATCAATCCAACAAAAACAAAAAATGTTTTCTATTTAACATACTTTTTTCTTTCTTTCTTTCTTTTTTTTTTTTTGGATTGACAACAGAATTACCCTGTACTTTAATCCTTCTCTTTGGCCCATTTGTTGTGTTTCCAAATCTTATATTGTATGCAGTTTGCAGTAATTGTTGCCACATTTGCTATTAAGTTACTGATATTTTATGGTCTTTTTTTTTTCATATTTTTCTTTTTAATATTTTTATGTCTTTAGATAGCATAAAGAGCACACTGGGTTTACCCAATCCGAGTGGAGTGTCTTGGCCTTATTTTAATAGCGGGTGTTAATGCATGTAAGTGTACTTCAATGTTTCACATGTATGAATTTGCTCCTGAATCTTATTTAATGTTTTCTATTTAACATGATTTTTTTTTGCTTTTGTTAGATTGATAACATAATTACCCTATACTTTAATCCTATTTGTTACTAAACTTAAGATTTTACTTCAGGGGCTGGGGTTATGGCTCAGTGGTAGAGTGCTCGCCTCACAGGTGTGAGACCTGAGTTCAATAATCAGCACCACATAAAAATAAATAAACAAAATAAAGATATTGTCAAGTTTCCAGGGGATCAAACATGGCGGCGGGCGCGGAGAGATCAAGTCTCTGACCTCTTCAGTTGCGCGAGCATAGGGAGTCGTAAACTGTCTAAATGCTGTTTGCTCAGGATCACTAGGCAATGCTGAGCTGACGTGGATCTGGGGCAAATAGTCTGGGCCTCTCAGAACACACACAGAGCCCAGATAGGCTGAATTCAAGGTCCTGTTCGCCTGCTTCTGGCAGCCAAACTGCTGTGACTCAGCACTAAGGATCCCGCTGAAGCAACTGGTCGGTCCTTCTGAACTTACGGAGGTAAATGTCAACCGAGCCTTCATAGGCAGTGGCCACAGGATTGAGACAGGGCTTGGGAGAGACAGCCAGGACCCACCCGTTGCATTGGTCACCCGGCAAAGGGAATGAACTGTCACCATTTGCATGGGATACCACCATGGCAGAGAACTGACGTCACGGGCGGAGGAGATAACTTCATTGAAACCAGCGGCGACAGGTGTGTAATCCCCTAGCCATCCCTCTCCACACAGTGGGGAAACCTTAAGGGCCCCTCCCAGCTCTCCCCTGAGCGTGATAGCCAGACCGAGGAGAATCAGGAGTGGCGCCGGACTCCCGGCATGGAACTCCCGGCTACCGCTCCCACCAGTGCTGAAAACTGAGGTCTCTTGCACCAGTTACCAGGGTGTGGCTACAGGAGGGCAAGCAAATTTGCTGGGGGTTCTCAGCCCCAAGCTCTACAAACTTAGGGTCTGAAGGAATGGCAAACAGGGAGAGTGTGCCTAGGCGTTCATGAAAACAGGGCTCCCAGGAGCAGCAGACCTGGCGTGTAGCCAGTATTGTGGTGAGCATCACTGGTGAGCGGGGCCTGGCTTGAGGAAAAGTGGGGAAGTGACTAGACACAAGAGAAGGCCCTAGGCACTCCCGCCCAGTCTGGGAGGAGGAGCTGCTGCACAGTGATTCGTTCCCACGTATTGAGAGGAGAAGCTTGACCCAATGGGCACAGCTCCACCTACTGGAAGAGAAGTTAGTCAAACTCAAAGACTGCATTTATTAATTTTTTTTAAATTTGGGTTTTTTTTTTCATTTTCATTGTTTTGTCGTTGTTTTTTAAATTTTTTAAAGTTTTTTTATTTTTTTAAATTTAAATTTTCATTTATTATTATTATTATTTAAAATTTTTTCTTCTTTTTTTATTTTCTATTTTTTCTTTTGTCTTTTCATTTCTTTTCAATTTTCTTATTCCCCCTTCCTTGAATTCTACCTGCTTACTCTCATTCTCTTTAGTGACTTCTTCCCTTCCCTTCTAATACCTTTCCTCCGAAGCATCAAATAAATTGATAGGAGTAAACAGTAACTCAGCAGTCAAACAATTCAAGAAGTAACATGAGCAGCATGAAAAAGCAAGGAAGAAAAGGAGTACAAACAATGCAGGACAGCCTAAATATTCAGGAGGACCTAGAGTTATCAGAAAAATGGTCAAATAAAGAACTCAAGGAATACCTTAGACAGATGGAATGGAACCTTAAAGAGGATACGAGACAGCAAATTCAAACAGTGAAAGAACACATTGAAAATGAATTACATAAACAGATAAAAGAAGAAGTTAAGCATCTTTATCAGGAGATAGAGAAAATAAAAAAAATCAAACAATAATTCTAGAAATGAAGGAAACTATAAACCAAATTAAAAACTCAATTGAGAGTATCACTAACAGAGTGGAGCAAGTAGAAGCCAGAACATCAGATAATGAAGACAAAATATATCATCTTGAAAAGAGTCTAGTCAACTGAGAAAGGCTGGTAAAAAATCATGAGGAAAACATTCAAGAGATATGGGATAACATAAAAAAACCAAACTTAAGAGTCATCGGGATAGAGGAAGGTATAGAGATTCAAACCAAGGGAATGAATAACCTGCTGAATGAAATAATTACAGAAAACTTTCCAGAAATAAAAAAGGAAATGGATATACAAATCGTAGATGCATACAGGACACCGAGCATACAAAATCACAGTAGACCAATGCCAAGACACATTGTTATGAGGATATCCAATATACAGAACAAAGAGAAAATATTAAAAGCTACAAGAGAAAGAAGGCAGATTACATTCAGGGGTAAACCAATAAGGTTAACAACAGATTTTTCATCATAAACGCTGAAAGTGAGAAGATCCTGGAACAACATATTTCAAACACTGAAAGACAATGGATGCCAACCAAGATACTGTATCCAGCAATATTAAGCTTCTGGTATGACAATGAAATAAAAATCTTTCATGATAAACAAAATCTAAAAGAATTTGCAGCCAGACAACCAGCATTGCAAAGCGTCTTGAGCAAAACTCTACATGAGGAAGAAATGAAAAACAATAACCAAAGCCATCAGTGGGAAGTGCCTCGGTAAAGACAGAGGGCGGGGAGAAGCTAATCATGGAGAAACAAACTAAATTTTAAAAAAAAGAAGGTAAATAATCAAACATGGCTGGAAGTACAAACCATATATCAATAGTAACTCTAAACGTTAATGGCTTAAACTCTCCAATAAAGCGACATAGGTTGGTAATATGGATTAAAAAAACAAATCCAACAATATGCTGCCTCCAGGAAACACATCTGATTGGAAAAGACATACACAGGCGGAAGATGAAAGGTTGGGAAAAAATATATCACACACATGGTCCTCGTAAGCAAGCAGGGGTGGCCATCCTCATATCAAATAAAATCGACTTCAAGACTAAGTTAATCCAAAGGGATAAGGAAGGACATTATATACTGTTAAAAGGAACCATTCACCAACAAGACATAACAATTATCAATATTTATGCACCAAATAATGGTGCTGCAATGTTCATAAAACAAATTCTCCTCAAGTTCAAGAATCAAATAGACCACAACACAATAATTATGGGTGACTTCAACACACCTCTCTCACCATTGGACAGATCCTCCAAACAAAAGTTGAATAAAGAAACTATAGAACTCAATATCACAATCAATAACCTAGACTTACCTGACATACATAGAATATATCAACCATCATCAAGTGGATATACTTTTTTCTCAGCAGCACATGGATCCTTCTCAAAAATAGACCATATATTATGCCATAGGGCAACTCTCAGTAAATATAAAGGGGTGGAGATAATACCATGCATTTTATCTGATCATAATGGAATGAAACTGGAAATCAATGATAAAAGAAGGAAGGAAAAATCCTATATCACATGGAAAATGAACAATATGTTACTGAATGATCAATGGGTTACAGAAAACATAAAGGAGGAAATCAAAAAATTCTTAGAGATAAATGAAAATACAGACACAACATATTGGAATCTATGGGACACAATGAAAACAGTTTTAAGAGGGAAATTCATCGCCTGAAGGTTATTCCTCAATAAAAGGAAAAACCAACAAATAAATGAGCTCACACTTCATCTCAAAGTCCTAGAAAAGGAAGAGCAAAACAACAGCAAATGTAGCAGAAGGCAAGAAATAATTAAAATCAGAGCAGAAATCAACGAAATTGAAACAAAAGAAACTATTGAAAAAATTAACAAAACTAAAAGTTGGTTCTTCAAAAAAATAAATAAGATCGACAGACTTAGTCATTCTAATGAAGAGAAGAAGAGAGAGTTCTACCATGTGACCAGCACAATGGTTTCATTAATGAGGTTCTTGGCATAAAAGTTAGCTAGTGAGATCGAAATAAACACACAGACTCAGTTACCTTTTTCTATGACCAGGTCCAAGACGGCTCCTCTCTCTGGTTCCCACCTCTAACCGCCCGGCAGGGCAGCAAGGATTACTCAGGGCTAGCAGGAGAGAGAGAGTGAGCACGCCAGGGAGTAACCTTTTATTGGGGAACAAGAAATTCAGGGGAGAATTTCATCCAATGAAGGTTGAAGGGGGGCCGCACTCCAAGGTCAGGGTCAGTGATTGGGCCTCCGGGGTCAGTGGTCAGTCACCCCCCCCACACGGACAGGTTCTCTCAATAGGAGAGGGCCGGGAAAGCTCTGACACAGACAGAGCGCCTCAGACCCTAACCGGGAGTCACCCAGTCACATGTGAGAATGGCTCCCGACAGCAGAGAACTCAAATTACTAACATACGGGATGAAAAAGGCAATATCACAACAGATGCTACAGAAATACAGAAGACAATTAGAAATTATTTTGAAAAACTATATTCCAATAAAATAGAAGATAGTGAAGACATTGATAAATTTCTTAAGTCATATGATTTGCCCAGACTGAGTCAGGAGGATACACACAATTTGAACAGACCAATATCAATGGATGAAATAGAAGAAGCAATCAAAAGACTACCAACCAAGAAAAGCCCAGGACCGGATGGGTATACAGCGGAGTTTTACAAAACCTTTAAAGAAGAATTAATACCAATACTTTTTAAGTTATTTCAGGAAATAGAAAAAGAGGGAGCTCTTCCAAATTCATTCTATGAGGCCAATATCACCCTGATTCTGAAACCAGACAAAGACACCCCAAAGAAAGGGAACTACAGACCAATATCTCTGATGAACCTAGATGCAAAAATCCTCAATAAAATTCTGGCAAATCGGATACAAAGGCAAATCAAAAAAATTGTGCACCATGATCAAGTAGGATTCATCCCTGGGATGCAAGGATGGTTCAATATACGGAAATCAATAAATGTTATTCACCACATCAATAGACTTAAAGATAAGAACCATATGATCATCTTGATAGATGCAGAAAAAGCATTCGATAAAGTACAGCATCCTTTTATGTTCAAAACATTAGAAAAACTAGGGATAACTGGAACTTACCTCAACATTGTAAAAGCTATCTATGCTAAGCCTCAGGCTAGCATCATTCTGAATGGACAAAAATTGAAGGCATTCCCTCTAAAATCTGGAACAAGACAGGGATGCCCTCCATCACCACTTCTATTCAATATAGTTCTCGAAACACTGGCCAGAGCAATTAGACAGACGAAAGAAATTAAAGGCATAAAAATAGGAAAAGAAGAACTTAAATTATCACTATTTGCGGGTGACATGATTCTATACCTAGAAGACCCAAAAGGGTCTACAAAGAAACTACTAGAACTAATAAATGAATTCAGCAAAGTGGCAGGATATAAAATCAACATGCATAAATCAAAGGCATTTCTGTATATCAGCGACAAAACTTCTTAAACGGAAATGAGGAAAAACACTCCATTCACAATATCCTCAATATCCTCAAAAAAATCAACCTAACAAAAGAGGTGAAAGATTTATACAATGAAAATGACAGAACCCTAAAGAGAGAAGTAGAAGAAGATCTTAGAAGATGGAAAAATATACCCTGTTCATGGATAGGCAGAACTAACATCATCAAAATGGCGATATTACCAAAAGTTCTCTATAGGTTTAATGCAATGCCAGTCAAAATCCCAATGGCATTTCTTGTAGAAATAGATAAAGCAATCATGAAATTCATATGGAAAAATAAAAGACCCAGAATAGCAAAAGCAATGCTAAGCAGGAAGTTTGAATCAGGCGGTATAGCGATACCAGATTTCAAACTATATTACAGAGCAATTGTAACAAAAACAGCATTGGTACCAAAACAGGCGGGTGGACCAATGGTACAGAATAGAGGACACAGAGACTAATCCACAAAGTTAGAACTATCTTATATTTGATAAAGGGACTAAAAGCATGCAATGGAGGAAGGATAGCATCTTCAACAAATGGTGCTGGGAAAACTGGAAATCCATATGCAACAAAATGAAACTGAATCCCCTCCTCTCGCCATGCACAAAAGTTAACTCAAAATGGATCAAGGAGCTTGATATCAAACCAGAGACTCTGCGTCTGATAGAGGAAAAAGTTGGCTCTGATCTACATATTGTGGGGTCGGGCTCCAAATTCCTTAATAGGACACCTATAGCACAAGAGTTAATAACAAGTATCAACAAATGGGACTTACTCAAACTAAAAAGTTTTTTCTCAGCAAGAGAAACAATAAGAGAGGAAAATAGGGAGCTTACATCATGGGAACAAATTTTTACTTTTCACACTTCAGATAGAGCCCTAATATCCAGAGTATACAAAGAACTCAAAAAATTAAACAATAAGATAACAAATAACCCAATCAACAAATGGGCCAAGGACCTGACAGACACTTCTCAGAGGAGGACATACAATCAATCAACAAGTACATGAAAAAATGCTCACCATCTCTAGCAGTCAGAGAAATGCAAATCAAAACCACCCTAAGATACCATCTCACTCCAGTAAGATTGGCAGCCATTATGAAGTCAAACAACAAGTGCTGGCGAGGATGTGGGGAAAAGGGTACTCTTGTGCATTGCTGGTGGGACTGAAAATTGGTGAGGCCAATTTGGAAAGCAGTATGGAGATTCCTTGGAAAGCTGGGAATGGAACCACCATTTGACCCAGCTATTCCCCTTCTCAGACTATTCCCTAAAGACCTTAAAAGAGCGTACTACAGGGATACTGCCACATCGATGTTCGTAGCAGTAAAATTCACAATAGCTAGACTGTGGAACCAACCCAGATGCCCTTCAATAGATGAATGGATAAAAAAATGTGGCATTTGTACACAATGGAGTATTACTCTGCACTAAAAAATGACAAAATCATGGAATTTGCAGAGAAATGGATGGCACTAGAGCAGATTATACTTAGTGAAGCTAGCCAATCTCTAAAAAACAAATACCAAATGTCTTCTTTGATATAAGGAGAGCAACTAAGAACAGAGCAGGGAGGAAGATCAGGAAGAAAAGATCACCATTAAACAGGGATGAGAGGGGGGAGGGAAAGAGAGAGAAAAGGGGAATTGTATGGAAATGGAGGGAGACCCTCATTGTTATACAAAATTACATATAAGCGGTTGTGAGGGGAATGGGAAAATAAACACGGGAGAGAAATGAATTACAGTAGATGGGGTAGAGAGAGAAGATGGGAGGGGAGGGTAGGGGGGAAAGTAGAGAATAGGAAAGGTAGCAGAATACAACAGTTACTAATAGGGCATTATGTAAAAATGTGGATGTGTAACCGATGTGATTCTGCAATCTGTATATGGGGTAAAAATGGGAGTTCATAACCCACTTGAATCTAATGTATGAAATATGATATATCAAGAGCTTTGTAATGTTTTGAACAACCAATAAAAAAATAAAAAAAGACAAGTTTCCAAAACAAAAAACAAAAAACAAAATAAAGATATTGTGCACATGTATATCTAAAAATTGTTTTTAAAAGATTTTATTCAGCATTTAAAGTTAATCAGCATATTTTTTCCCTCTGAACAAAACAAGAACTTTATCATGTTTTTCCATTGTATTTGCAACTCCTCTGCCTTGTGGATATCTATTATATACATACACATTTATATATAATACACACATGTGTGTATATATTTATGCAATGATAATCATATGTGATGTTTACTGAATTATCTAGATTTGACTGTAGGTCT
Organism: Callospermophilus lateralis; assembly: GCF_048772815.1. Lineage (NCBI taxonomy): Eukaryota > Metazoa > Chordata > Mammalia > Rodentia > Sciuridae > Callospermophilus > Callospermophilus lateralis. Next base: position 8,363,429 of record NC_135311.1, read on the forward strand.
TGCTCTTTGATCACTGCTGTATCTTGTTTCTTTTATTCTTAAATTCATTTTGCATTTTTCTCCTGCATATTGTCGAATTCCTTTTAAAGAGGTGATTAGCTTTCAAAGCACTTGAGTGTCCTAAAGTGTCTTTGTTTGCCCTTGTAGTTTAATGCTAGGTGAGTAGAGTATAAAATTCTAGTTTCAAGTCCATTTTGTCATAAACGTCATGGAAAATCCCTGAGCAGGGTGACTTTAAGGAACTTAGGAATCATGGGACAATGGTGAGGACCAGGGCAGCCTGGGAAAGGTCCAGGAAGTGATCCTCACCTTGCTCCTTGGAGTAGATGGATGATGAGGAGCTTTAGGTCCCCTCTCTGAGCAGAAAAGGCTTCAGCCATCTGCCTGTGGGCTGGGAGTCAGAACCACTGGGGAGTGTGGTGCGGGGTTGGCTCCTTCCCCAGGCCTGCATTTAGAAAACTGGCAACATCTCACTGCTGTATCACCTAGGGAGAATGGCTGACGTACTAGGGTGAGCCTCCAGTTCTGAAGATGTTTCTCTTTTGTTCCTTCTTATTCCAGAGCCCATCCCTGAACCCCAAATTCTGATTCATTCATTATCCAACACATCAGGCTGGTGCAATGTCAGTCTGGAGTGTGGGACCCCAGAGACCACAGAGAACTTGACAGTGACCTGGTTGAGCAAAGACTTTCCCAGGGAGCTGGAGCAGAGAGGGACACTGTCAGCCGCCTCCAACTCTAGGAATCTCAGCCTGAGCCTGTCCCTGAGTCAGTCACATGGCCATCTCACCTGTGTGGTCAGCAACTCTGCAGACCAGAAGAATGCAACCGTAGACCTGGGGAGCATCTGCCCACAGAGGGGTGAGTGTGGTCTCCCAGGAGGGGTGATGGAAATGGGATGGCAGTGAATGGGGATGGGTACCAAGTTGGGGAGGACTCAGGACAGTGATGGGACTGAGGAGTTCACTTGGTACAACCTGAAGATCCCCACTTCAGTGAACAACCACATTCTCATGAAAGTCTTCAAATCTGCAAGTCCAGGAGTTGGGCCAGTGTATGGAGACTGCAGCATCCCCGGTACTTACATACAGGACTGTGTTTTAGTTGCTTTTTCACTGCTGCAACTGAAAGACCCGACCAGAACAACGGTAGAGGAGAAAAGGTTTATCTAAGGGCTCACGGTTTCACAGGTCTCAGTTCCTATTCAGCCAGTCCACAGGGCTCCAGGTGAGGTTGAACATCATGGCAGAAGAGTGTGGCAGAGGGAAGCAGCTCACGTGATGATTAGGAGACAGAGAGAGACTCAATTCTTCAGATACAAAACATATACCCCATAGCCACACCCCTAATGAACCACTTCCTTCACCACATCCCACCTGCCTCCAGTTACCACTCAGTTAGTCCCATCAGGAATCAATTCTCTCGTTAGATTAACACTATGACCCAATCATTTCTCCACCAAACCTTGCATTGTCTCACACCTGAGCTTTTGGGGGACACCACATCTAAACCCTAACAGACTGGCATGTGGGCATCCCAGTTCCCAGTATCATAGAGCCTGGGAGGCTGAATTAGTCATCAGAATCCAAGCAAGGTAGCGGGAGGACTCAAGGAGTAAGTGAACCCTCAGTGCCCACCCCCACCCCCAGACAAATGTCTGCGCCCCAGACATCTCCTTTGAGGATGTTTAGCATCTCTGACTATGAAAGTCACTGTCAGCCCCCTCTGGACAGCATGAGCACCTGCAGCCACCATGACTAACTAGTACACTTCCCAGAGTCAGCCTTCGGGCTCACCTGGGCTGTGTAAAAGGCCTTCAAGGTGTGTTAGCTCTTATAAAGGAGCCGTGTTTCATAAAGACCAACCCTCCCACCTTCCCAGAATTGCACAGTAGGGGCAGTGGTTGTGCAAAAAGGTGTGATTATCAGTCACTACCCTATTCAACCATTGTCTTCCTGACTCTGCCTGCTCCCTCGGGGGGACTTCACATCTCTTCCTTATCATTTCTTACTCCTCCACTTAGATTCAATCCACAGACTTGCACTGAGTACATACTATATGTTGAGTGGATGGTGCACAGTGAAGAACAAGATAAGCCCCCTCTCCCTAAGGACAGTGCAGTGGGGACGTTGACACATCCTGGCTGTGTGACCATGGATATATCACATAATTTTTAAGCCTTTCTATTTATAAGATGGTTAATATTTTTACCTACTCCACAGTTATTGTTGTGAGATTTGAAAGAGGTAATCTATTTAAACCTATCAATCAATATTTATTAGATAATATATACTAAAAAGAGGAAGAAGACATTTCTAAGTACACACACACATATATAAATTGTTATTTTATTCTTTTTTTTTTTTTTTGGTACTAGGGATTGAACCCAGGGGTGCTTTACCTCTGAGCTACATCCCCAGCCCTTTTTATTTTTTAACTTTGAGACAGAGTCTCATTAAGTTGCTCAGGCTGATTTTGAACTTGTGATCCTCCCGCCTCAGCCTCCCACATTGTTGGGATTACAGGTGTGTGCCACTGCACCTGGCTTGTTTCTAAATAGAAAGCCAGATGTTAAATGCTGAAGTTGAGGCAAATATAAAGAGTGGTTCAGGGAAATAAAAGATAACCTGAGAAACTGCTTAGGAGTTGGGGAAGGTCTGACAGAGAACAAGTGAGTTGGGCTCTGAAGGATGAATAGGAGTGTTCTTGTGACAGTCTAAAAAATTCATCACAGACCCAAAGGACAACATGCTCCGAGGTATGTAGATCCAGATCCTTCCACCCCCTCCCTCTTGCTATATACCTTCCTTCTGGAGGTCTGCAAGGAGAAGAGAGAGGCCAGGATGTACATGGCCACTCTAGGTAGAGGAAGCCTCTGAGGTTTGGCAGCGATTGGACAGAAGACTTGGAAGCAGAAAAATGAAAGAGTCACTGGCCACTCACTGGACACAGTACGAGAAAGGACATTCTTTCGGGTTGCAGCAAAGTTGGGCCCCGGGAGACAGATGGAGCCTGGGTGGTCATGTTCCCCCCACCCTCTCCCTGGCTTCCACTCCTGGTTGAAACAGATCTGATGCCTGGTTGCCCTTGACCTCAGGTTCTTTTCAGAGCAAATGGCTTTGGAGAGGAGTTCTTATCATGGTTCTGGTGGTGAGTCTGGGGGCTGGAGTGTGGATCTGGAAGAGAAAGAAGATGGAGACTGAGAGAGGTAGAAGCTGGGAGACACTGAGGGGTGGGGGTGCTGGGGAGCGGCAGTGGATGCAGGCAGCCCTAGAGACAGTTGGCAGCCTGGGAAGTCCATGGGCAGAGAGAGGCACTTTCCTGGCAGCAGCTGGGGTGGAGCAGAGCTGAGAGTGGGAGGTGGTGCATGCCCAGTGAGGAAGGGCCAAGGGTGGCAGGAACAAGACAGGGTCTGGGCCCTGCTTTCACAGTCTGGGAACAATGAGCTTGCCCCGGGCCTGGTGAGGGATCACTCAATTGCACACTTTAAATGACAGCAACTGTTCCCCAAGCTCCTCCTAGAGCAGACTCTGATGACCCGCAGAGTGGTGGACTTGACAGCCATGACCTTCCCTATGCAGAGATCAGCCCCCTGGGGCCCACTGAGGTGAGTCTAAGGGAATTGAATTAGGGCAGCTGACATGTACTCAGAGACGGGAGTTCCAGGATGTCCAGGACACTCTGTCCCACTGTCAGGCTCCGGGTCTGTTCCCTGCCTTGAACAATGTGGCTGTATGTCTGAGGACCCACAGCATGTTGGGAGCTGTGGTGCAAAGGGAGGTCACCTTGCACATACATCTCCACATCCACGGTTGCCTCAGATTCTCACCGCCAGTGAGGAGGAGAGGGAGGCCAAGGGAGGTGACTGACTCAAGGACACACAGCCTGGCAGTGAGCAAGTTGTCCGAGAACCTTGGAGGAGCTCTTCACCCACAGGCTGAAATGCAGGCCAGAGGAGAGACCCGGGTATAAATGGCCGAGGCTTTGGTGGAACTCTTCTGTCAGCTCAAGACCCAGAGGAAGTAAAAGCAGGGTCCCAGGAGGGCCCGAAGGCAGGGTGAGCACAAGGGTCTGAGAAGCCACCTTCTCCTGAACCCTGCCCCTCTTCTCCCTGCCTGATCCCACCATAGATGCCACCCCTTTGCGTATGCTGTCCCCACTGATGAAGTACCCCTGGGTGGGCACCTTGTTGGCCACTGGCCCACAGCTGGAAGTTGGTGCCATGGTCTCAGATGGAGCAACCCCACCTAGGCGAAGATGGGAGACAGGTTGAGCCAGGGAAGGAGAGGGTCCTGAGGGGAATCCCCAGAAGCAGTGATTCTCAAACTTGAGTTGGTGGCAGAATTCTCTGGAGGGTTTGACAGAATGGACTTCTGGACCCACTCACAGAGTTTTTGATTCAGTGGGTCTGGGGTAGACCTCAAAATTTCCATTTCTACCAAGCTCCCAGGTGACACTGATACACCTGGTCTCACACCTTGAGAATCACTGGGCTAAGGGGTGAGTAGGGGCAGCTAGTGCAGCTGCAGTCTGCACCCCAGGGATAGTGAGGGGCTAGCTCCTCTCCCCTCCCATCCTCTGACTTCTCTAAGGTGTTGAGAGCCACAATTTAGTCAGAATGACGCCTGACATTTTTGCCAGAGGGAATGGTTGAAAGGTGATCCTGCTCTGGGATTAGGGCGGATCCTGCTGGGATTAGGGCGGATCCTGCTGCCTCAGCACCCACTACTTTGGAGTTCCCGTTGAGCTCTCGCGGGGTTCTGAGAGAATTGGCGTGAGGAGCCCGGTGGAGGCAGTGTGTTCCCAGGAAATGTGTGTAGAGTGCCGGTGAGAGTTGGGGAATAAAGAGTTGCTGTTTGAACCTACAAGGTTTTGTGGCAGCTCGGTTATTTTGTGCCCAGACAGACTGCGGCATTTGGTGGCCCGTACGGAGTTTCAAACAGCAACTCTTTATTCCCCAACTCTCACCGGCACTCGACACACACTTCCCGGGAACACACTGCCTCCACCGGGCTCCATGCGCCAATTCTCTCAGAACCCCGCGAGAACTCAACAGGAACTCCAAAGTAGTGGGTGCTGAGGCAGCAGGATCTGCCCTAATCCCAGCAGGATCTGCCCTAATCCCAGAGCAGGATCACCTTTCAACCATTCCCTCTGGCAAAAATGCCAGGTGTCATTCTGACTAAATTGTGGCTCTCAACACTAAGGAGTGAATGACTCGAGATCTTTGAGACCCAGAAATTCCTTGGTCCTGTCCCAGCAACTTATAGTGGAGAGTATGGGACCCCAAATGATCACTTGACTTATCCAGAGGACCATGGCAAGACAAGGCAGAACAGAGGTCTCCTCTCTGCTAGCCCAGTGCTTGTCCATTGTCCCCAACTTCCTCAGTGTTTGTCACAATTGCTTCCCTTCTCAGCCCTTCTGAGTTATATCTCCACTTGATTGGGGCCTTTAGGGACTCAGGAAATAGTTCCTTCCCACCTAAGCCCCAGACCTCCACTACCAGAGCACCGCAGGAGGGGGGCACTAATGGCTTTGGGGGAGAAAACCAAATCAGGTGACATCCAATTCCAGTTCTTAGCCCTATCCTGCAGTCCCCTCCACCTCAGTTCCTGGCCTTGGGGAGCTCTGTCCTCTGGGAAAAATGAATACCCTCCCAGGACACAGGGGAAGGAACACAGAAAGGGACATGAAGAAGCAGAGTCAGCAGAGAGGGTCATGAAACCCAGGTTGGACACTGACTTCGTGTTTAACTGTAGAAATGTTACTTTACTTCCCTGGACCTCAGTTTCTTCTTTTAAAAAATGTGGATTACAAAAATAATGCCTGACACTGAGCTTATGCTTTTCCCTGAGAGCAGTCAATGTGATTTACAAATTTGTTCAACAGTTATTTATTGAATGCCTAACGTGTTCCTAGAATCATTCTAATGTGGGTTGAAGGAGTCACCAAAGCAATGAAAGTCCTTCCCCTCACAGAATCTGCATTCTAGTGGGAGTGAGGGTATCACAGGGTGGCCGACACCTCACAGGGGTAATTTTTCCTGCTCAGAAGGGGATAAGCCACCTGAGAAAAATATAGTGTGAAGTAATTAGTGAAGACATAAGAGACAAAGTCAGAAAAGTAGTTTAAAGGGAGTGCCTGATAGATTCTTCCAGTCCTGGTTGGGAGCTGGAACAGAACTGCCAGAAAATGCATTGGGTCTTTATTTTAGGGGGTGCATCAAAGGCAGGGATAAGGGTTCAGTGGGTGGAGTCTTGCCTCTGGTGTCTTGGAATCTTGATAAGCCACACCCATCTCTGGGAGGCTGTGTAGCTAGGTGGCTGCAGCAGGTCACCCCATCTCCGGTGCTGTGTGGACCTGGCCGAGCTGAATAGGAGCTCAGGTGTATCCGGGCAGTCTCACCAGCAGGGATTCCCAGATACCAGATTTTCTCATTCAGTGGCCACCGTGCCGATCTGGGCCACGCGCATTTCATGGGTGGCTTCCAACATGGGGGTGGGGTGAGAATGACAAATAAAATAAATAGGCAAAGTGTGAAATGTTGGGTGATGATAATGCTAAGGAACAAAGCAGGGAAGGTGGTGACGGCAGGGTCTCCATTGTCACTGAGCAAGGAAAACAGCACTGAGAAGAAATCCCCAGAGGAGCCGAGGGGGCGACTGAGCAGTGTGGAGGTGCCCGGTGGTCAGGGACATGGGAAGCCTCCCGGTGGAGACAGAGCAAGTGGCATTCAAGAGAGGGCCTGAGTGAAGCTGCATTTTGGGGTGTTATCAGGGTTGAGAGGCAGAACTCCCCGCTGGTAGAGAAGAATCCCACAGAGATGTAGCTTGACTGACTCCTGTATCTGGTTCTGAGAAGCAAACCCAGCCCCCTTCTCACCCCCATTTGAATTGTAGGATAACCTGGACATCTGCCTTGTACAGACCCCCAAGCCGACTCCGGCAGTCCACACTGTTTATGAGAAGATCCACTAAAGTCCAAAACCCAAAGGGGACACCTAGATCAGGAGTGAACTTGGACGATGACAGGCCTTGGTAAAGTTTGTCCCTCCCTCATTCTTCACCCCAAGTTTTCAGCTATCCCTCCTAGACCCCCATGCTTCTTGATCCATCCCACTGCGATAGCAAAGCAGCATGAGCTTCTCCCTTGGACTCCCCTCTGTTATGATGTGAATGGTTGTGTCTCCTCTAAAATTCATGAGAAGACTCATGAGTGGGATTAGGCATCTCTTTTGCCCGGTCTCCTTCTGCCATGTGAGGACACAGCTGACGTTCATCCCCTCTGGAGGATGCAGCACCAGGGGGCCAGCAGCCCTGCTGGGGCCTTGACCTTGGACTCCCAGTCTTCAGAACAGTGTGAAATGATTTTCTGTTCTTTATAAATTACTGAGTCTGTGGTACTTTGTTATAGCAACATAAACAGATTAATAAATGTACCAAAGTTTTCTGACTTAGAGGTTATGAGCAGTTATTTTGCTTTTTTAAACTTCAAAGTAGGAGAGGCAAACATTTTAGTAGTTTGTCAGACTTCTGATCACTGACCTCTGGCTGGCTTTACCCCCATTAGGGGATTGGGCATTTTCATGAAGATAATTGGGATACAAGGACTTTGAGGAAGATGGGCCTTGGGTAAAGGACTTCCAGAACATCATAGTCAAGCCCACTACCCAAGATAGAGAGGAGTGGGCCTTGACTGACCAGGCCTATGAGGCCTGTAGATGGAGATCCAGGTCACTTCAGCCCAGGGTGAGAGGGAACATTTCTTGAGTTTGCTGCCTACTGGGTGATTCTCAGCACAGTAAATTTAATGTCTCAGGGCCTCCCAGAATTCAAGTTATTCACAGACCCCTTTACTTTTTAGTGTTTACGTTTGGTGGCACTGGGAATCAAACCCAGGGCCCTGTGCATGCTAACTAAGCACATGATCTACCCCTGAGCCACACCTCTAGTCCAGTCCTTTTATTTTTATTACATAACATATGAATAAAGTACAAAAGACAAAAGGTATGTCTTGTTGAAATTCTGATGTTTTCTCAATTTTGCTTCTATTGTATATAGAGTCTTCTCCTCAGTATAGTTTGCTTGATTGTGAGAACTAATATGTATGTTTTATATATTAAGCCACATTACTCAATTTCCCAACTCTTTGTAATAGTTGTTTTACTTGATCCCCTTGAATTTCTGGGGTAAATAACCATATTTATCAACAAACAACTATAAATTTTGCTTCTTTCCAGTTTTTATGCCTCACTCATTTCTCTTGCATGGGTATGTTGGTTAGTACCTCCAAAGCCATATAGTGATGATAACATGATAATTACTTTGTTCCTGACTACAATGTCAATGATTTCCCCATTATTCATTTTTTTGGGGGTTAAGGATATATATTTTATCTTGTTACAAAAGTATATATGATTTTTAACAATTTTTTTATTCAAAAACAAAGTGTCAAATTTTATCATTTTCTTTTCAGCATCTGAATATATCATGTTTTTCAGTTTTTCAATTAACAACACATTAATAGAGTTCTGTTCTTGAATTACTGAAATAAATCCCACTAATGTAGTCTTTTATTTTGCTGTTTGATATTATTTTTATTTGGGATTTTTGCATCATTATTCATAAATGAAATTATATTGTATTCATTTTATTTTTATCAGTTTCTTATGTGTGTTATGCTTATTAAATACTCTTTTTATCCTCAATTTTTATAATCAAATGCAAATTTACTTTATTGTCCACATGAGAAAATTCTTTTTAAAGAATTCTTATTACCCAGTGTTGATGTAAATCATTTTATAATAATGTTAATTAAAGATATGCAAACATAAAACTACGTATAAATCACTTTTTATTATTATAAACCAAAAAGAGGTATGTAAAGTGAAGAAAACACAAAATAGTATACAATGAAGCAATGGTGTGTTAATTTTTCATTGCAGAAGATACCTGAGATAAATCAACTCGTGAAGAGTGAAGGCTTATTTTGGCTTGCAGTTTCGGAGGTTGCAGATCCTGGTAGCTTGTCCTCATTGATTTTGGGCCTGTGGTGAGACAGGCCATCACGGTGGGGAGTGTATGACTGAGGAAGCAAAGGGAGAAAAAGGGGTGGGGGTTTCAATATCCCTCCATACCTTAAAACTATGGCAAGGGAAAGCCAGTCCCCCAAACCAAAGGCCGAATATTCTCTTTGACATGTGGATGTTAACACACAATCATTGAGGGGGAGGGGTGGAGAAAAGAGTAGGAGTTCATTGGATTATACAAAGGGGGGTGAAGGGAAGGGAGGGGGATGGGAACAGGAAAGGCAGTGGAATGATGGTACCTAACTTTCCTGTGTCCATAGAGGAGCACACCACCCGTGAAATGCCACGTCATGCACAACCACAAGAATGGGATCCTAATTAGAATAAGTTATACTCCATGTATGTATAATACATCAGAATACATTCTACTGTCATGTATATCTAAAAAGGACAATAACAACAGCAACAAAAAGAACCCATGAAAAGAGAGATTCCAAGGTGCTGAGTAAAGGTGCCCCAAATTCACCTCCTCCACAGGAAACAAAACAACTAATGACTAGCTGCATTTTGAGTTGACCGCTAAGGGAGAGCAATGAAACTCAGCAAGAGAGAGAGGGGAACCTCTTCAGTCCTGGGAGGGCAGCAGAGAGGGAGGGACAAAGCCCAGAGCAACAGCAGTCCCAGCTCTTTGCCAGAGAGATTTCCCATTTCGGGAGAGAGAGAAACTGGGGAGTCCCAGTGAGTCTCAACCCTCTGGCCGCTGGCAACACTGGCTATAGGGGAGATACACAATCATCACAGTCTTGGACCCCAGTTATGAGAGGTACCTGGAGCCCACAGAGTAGTTTTGTTTCAGAGCAGAAATTCAGCATTGTCTACTGCCCAAACCCCACGGTCCAGGCAGCTGTTGCTTGGTGCTATCTTGAGAATGGAGTCACTATTGGGATTCCTACTTCTCTATGGATAGAAACTTCTGCAGATCCCCGGACATTCTACCACACCAGCATGAAGGCCACAGCCTCACAGACCAAAGTAGGCCAAGCAGTGCAACTGTGTCCTACCCACCAAGCCCACGCAATGCTCTGCACTACAGGGACAGTAGCTTGACAGGAGGGTACTGCCTACAAGACCTGAGAAACAAAGGCATTTGTCCCTGGCACCTGGGGTCCATTCCTCTCCAGGAATTGCTGCCTCCATTGTCTCCTATAACTGACCACCCATTTGCCCATGCCACTTCTAGGTCTATGGGTATGTGTTCCATGCCCCCAATGCCACCGGGGCTGCCATTTCCTCTCTGACAGCATAGCTCATGTTAGTGATATGAGGAAATGTCCACCATCTTCCCTGTCACTGGCACCACCACTCCCATTTCCAGAGTGGTCATATAATGTACACTCACCCACACCGCTGTGGGCACCACACCTTCCTGGGCTGCGAGATGCCACCACAGTTGCACATACCTTGGAGACAGATGGACTCCACTGCTGCAGGCACAGTGTCCAGGGCTCTTGATGACAGCTGACGAAGTTATAGGGAGACCACACTACAATGCCAAACTCGAATCACAGTCAACACCCGCTGTCAAACTGACACCCCAAGAGGTGTCTTTTAGGAGAAAGATTTTGCTATAAAAACCACTTATGAAAGTGGTTTAGTCAATCTGCCAGTTGCACTAATATCAGTGTAGGGACACAAGAAAAAACAAGGCAACATGACACCTCCAAAGGAATAGTAAGTCTCTAGCAAGAGACCTCAAAGAAAAGGATATTGATGAAATGACCGATAACAAATTCAAAAGACTAATGCTAAGGAAACTTGATGAGACACAAAAGAATGTAGACAGACACCTAAATCAAATTAGAGAAATAATCCATGATATGAATGAGAAGTTTAGCAGAGGGATAGATCATGAAAAAGAACCAAATATAAATCTCAGAACCGTTCTGGTGGTACAGTTCAGTGGTAGTCTGTGTGCTTAGCAAACATGAGGGCCTGTGTTCAATCTCCAGTACCTCCCAGAACAGTCTTGGAACTAAAAAATGCATTAAATTAATAAAGACAGAAAGGATCAAATAATATACAAAATAACCAGAAAATAATGAACAAAAGATCAGGAGTAATTTTTTTTTACTCATCAATAATAAATTTAAATATTAATGGATTAAATTCCCAATCAAAAGATACAGAGTGGCTGAATGAGTCATAAAAAGTCACCCAGTTATACGATGCCTGCAGGAAACTCACTAGTGAAGGGCTAGTTCCACAAATGGAACCCAAAGCAACCAGGAGTAGCTGTCCTTATATGAGATAAAATAGACTTTAAACCAAAAACTTTTAAAAAAGCCACTTTATATTGATAAAAGGATTAATTCAATAAGAGAAAATAATACTTATAAAGATGCATGCCTCCAACACAGGAAGACCCAATTATATAAATCAAACCTTATTGTACAAATACATGGAAGTTAAACAACATACTCTTGAATTGCCATTGGGTCACTGAAGAAATCAAAAGGGAAATTAAAAAATTCTTAAGCAGATGAAAATGGAAACGGGGATCCAACATGGCGGCAGGCATGGAGAGATCAAGTCTCTGACCTCTTTAGCTGCACGGGGATAGGGAGTCTTAAACCGTTGAAATGCTGTTTTCTCAGGATCACTAGGCAATTCTGAGCTAACGTGGATCTGGGGTGAACAGTCTGCGCCTCTCAGAACACACACCGAGCCTGGATCCGCTGAATTCAGCCTCCTGTTTGCCTGTGTCTCGCAGACAAACCACTGTGACTCAGCGCTAAAAGATCCCATCCCGCTGAAACAACTGGTCGGCCCTTCTGAACCTGCGGAGGTTAATATCAACTAAGTCTTCATAGGCAGTGGCCACAGGATTGAGACGGGGCTTGGGAGAGCCGGTCAGGACCCACCCGTTGCATTGTTCACCCGGCAAAGGGAACGAACCGTCTCCATTCGCATGGGATACCACCATGGCAGAGAACTGACGTCACCAGAATGCGGTGGAGGAGATAACTTCATTGAAACCTGTGGCGGCAGGTGTGTAACCCTCTAGCCTTCCCTCTCCACACAGCGGGGAAACCTCAAGGGCCCCTCCTAGCTCTCCCATGAGCACAATAGTCAGACAGAGAGAATCAGGAGTGACCTGGGATCCGCAGCACCGGACCCCCGGCTACCGCTCCCACCAGTGCTGACAACTGAGGTCTCTTGCACCAGCTACTGGGGGCTTGGCTACCGGAGGGCAAGCAAAATATGCTGAGGGTTCTCAGCCCCAAGCTCCACAACCTTAGGGTCTGAGGGAATGGCAAACAGGGAGAGTGTGCCCAGTCGTTCAAGAAAATAGGGCTCCCGGGAGCAGCAGACCTGGTATGTAGCCAGTATTGTGGTGAGCATCACCGGTGAGCAGGGCCTGGCTGGAGGAAAAGTGGGGAAGTGACTAGACACAAGACAAGGCCCTAGGCACTCAGGATTGGAGACCCGCCCAGTCTGGGAGGAGGAGCTTCTGCACAGTGATTGGTTCCCGCGTATTGAGAGGGAAGCTTGGCCTGGTGGGCACAGCTCCACCTACTGGAAGAGAAGTTAATTGAACTCTAAGACTGCATTTAAAATTTTTTTTTTATTATTTGTTTTTTTTTTTTTATTTTTTAAAATTTTTTTCAACTTTTTAAATTATTTTTTAATTTTTAATTTTTATTTTTTGATTATTTTTTAAATCTTTTTCTTTTTTTATTTTCTATTTTTTCTTTTGTCTTTTCAATTTCCGTATTCTCCTTTCCTTGAATTCTACCTGTTTACTCTCATTCTCTTTAGTGACTTCTTCCCTTCCCTTCTAATACTTTTCCTCCCAAGCATCATGATGCTGTTTATGTGTAATTTACTAAATATGTATAGGTCAATGTTCTGAGGCATTATATAGTGCTACCAAGTCCCTAGCTACCCCCAAATACTCCAGACCATTCTCCTGTTAGTATCCCTCATCAGTAGAGCAACCCTCCAAGGTTGCCAAGAGATACCAACCTCAATACCATCACATCATTCAACCTAAATACAAGTCCCAAGACCAAACCACAGACCACTATATGCCATCAGAATTTGTACACAGTTTAGGAAATGAATGAATCTGCATTAAAGTCAACAAAACTGATCATCTCTAGTCATAGTCTTCCATCACAAAAGAGAGACCCTAGAGACACACAAAACCAAATAAATTTATAGGAGTATACAGTAACTCAGCAGTCAAACAGAGCAAGAAATAACATGAGCAGCATGAAAAAGCAAAGAAGAAAAGGAGTACAAACAATGCACTACAGCCTAAATACTCAGGAGGACCTAGAGGCATCAGAAAAATGGTCAAATAAAGAACTCAAGGAATACCTGAGACAGATGGAATGAAATCTTAAAGAGGATATGAGAGAGCAAATTCAAACAATGAAAGAACACATTGAAAATGAATTACATAAACAGATAAAACAAGCAAATAAGCATCTTTATCAGGAGATAGAGATAATAAAAAAATCAAACAATAATTCTAGAAATGAAGGAAACTATTAACCAAATTAAAAACTCAAATGAGAGTATCACTAACAGAGGGGAGCAAGTAGAAGCCAGAACGTCAGATAATGAAGACAAAATATATCAACTTGAAAAGAGTCTAGCCAACTCAGAAAGGCTGGTAAAAAATCATGAGAAAAACATCCAAGAGATATGGGATAACATAAAAAAACCCAAACTTAAGAGTCATCGGGATAGAGGAAGGTATAGAGGTTCAAACCAAGGGAATGAGCAACCTGCTGAATGAAATAATTATAGAAAACTTTCCAGAAATAAAAAAGGAAATGGATGTACAAATTGTAGATGCATACAGGACACCGAGCATACAAAATCACAGTAGACCAATGCCAAGACACATTGTGATGAAGGTATCCAATATACAGAACAAAGAGAAAATATTAAAAGCTACAAGAGAAAGGAGGCAGACATTCAGGGGTAAACCAATAATGTTAACAATGGATTTTTCATCACAGACGCTGAAAGTGAGAAGATCCTGGAACAACGTATTTCAAACACTGAAAGACAATGGATGCCAACCAAGAATTTTGTATCCAGCAATATTAAGCTTCAGGTACAACAACGAAATAAAAATCTTTCATGATAAACAAAAGTTAAAAGAATTTGCAGCCAGAAAACCAGCATTGCAAAGCATCTTGAGCAAAACACTACACGAGGAAGAAATGAAAAACAATAACCAAAACCAACAGTGGGAAGTACCTCAGTAAAATGAGAGGGCAGGGGAAAGCTAATCATGGAGAAACAAACTAAATTAAAAAAAAAAGATAAATAATCAAACATGGCTGGAAGTACAAACCATATATCAATAGTAACTCTAAACATTAATGGCTTAAACTCACCACTAAAGCGACATAGGCTGGTAATATGGATTAAAAAAACAAATCCAACAATATGCTGCCTCCAGGAGACACATCTGATTGGGAAAGACATACACAGGCTGAAGGTGAAAGGTTGGGAAAAAATATACCACGCACACGGTCCTCGTAAGCAAGCAGGGGTGGCCATCCTCATATCAAATAAAATCGACTTCAAGACTAAGTTAATCAAAAGGGATAAGGAAGGATATTATATACTGTTAAAAGGAACCATTCACCAACAAGACATAACAATTATCAATATTTATGCACCAAATAAGGGTGCTGCGACATTCATAAAACAAACTCTCCTCAAGTTCAAAAATCAAATAGACCACAACACAATAATTATGGGTGACTTCAACACACCTCTCTCACCATTGGACAGATCCTCCAAACAAAAGTTGAATAAAGAAACTATAGAACTCAATATCACAATCAATAACCTAGACTTAACTGACATACATAGAATATATCAACCATCATCAAGTGGATATACTTTTTTCTCAGCAGCACATGGATCCTTCTCAAAAATAGATCATATATTATGCCATAGGGCAACCCTCAGTAAATATAAAGGGGTGGAGATAATACCATGCATCTTATCTGATCAAAATGAAATGAAACTGGAAATCAATGATAAAAGAAGGAAGGAAAAATCCTACATCACATGGAAAATGAACAATATGTTACTGAATGATCAATGGGTTGCAGAAGACATAAAGGAGGAAATCAAAAAATTCTTAGAGATAAATGAAAATACAGACACAACATATCGGAATCTATGGGACACAATGAAAGCAGTTTTAAGAGGGAAATTCATCGCCTGGAGGTCATTCCTCAAAAAAAGGAAAAACCAACAAATAAATGAGCTCACACTTCATCTCAAAGCCCTAGAAAAGAAAGAGCAAAACAACAGCAAATGTAGCAGAAGGCAAGAAATAATTAAAATCAGAGCAGAAATCAATGAAATTGAAACAAAAGTTATGATTTGCCCAGACTGAGTCAGGAGGATACACACAATTTGAACAGACCAATATCAATGGATGAAATAGAAGAAGCAATCAAAAGACTGCCAACCAAGAAAAGCCCAGGACCGGATGGGTATACAACAGAGTTTTAAAAAACCTTTAAAGAAGAATTAATACCAATACTTTTCAAGTTATTTCAGGAAATAGAAAAAGAGGGAGCTCTTCCAAATTCATTCTATGAGGCCAACATCACCCTGATTTCAAAACCAGACAAAGACACCTCAAAGAAAGAAAACTACAGACCAATATCTCTGATGAACCTAGATGCAAAAATCCTCAATAAAATTCTGGCGAATTGGATACAAAGGCACATCAAAAAAATTGTGCACCATGATCAAATAGAATTCATCCCTGGGATGCAAGGATGATTCAATATACGGAAATCAATAAATGTTATTCACCGCATCAATAGACTTAAAGATAAGAACCATATGATCATCTTGATAGATGCAGAAAAAGCATTCGACAAAGTACAGCATCCCTTTATGTTCAAAACATTAGAAAAACTAGGGATAACTGGAACTTACCTCAACATTGTAAAAGCTATCTATGCTAAGCCTCAGGCTAGCATCATTCTGAATGGACAAAAATTGAAGGCATTCCCTCTAAAATCTGGAACAAGACAGGGATGCCCTCTATCACCACTTCTATTCAATATAGTTCTCGAAACACTGGCCAGAGCAATTAGACAGACAAAAGAAATTAAAGGCATAAAAATAGGAAAAGAAGAACTTAAATTATCACTATTTGCTGGCGACATGATTCTATACCTAGAAGACCCAAAAGGGTCTACAAAGAAACTACTAGAACTAATAAATGAATTCAGCAAAGTGGCAGGATATAAAAATCAACACACATAAATCAAAGGCATTTCTGTATATCAGTGACAAAACTTCTGAAATGGAAATGAGGAAAAACACCCCATTCACAATATCCTCAAAATAAAATAAAATAAAATAAAATACTTGGGAATCAACCTAACAAAAGAGGTGAAAGATTTATACAATGAAAACTACAGAACCCTAAAGAGAGAAATAGAAGAAGATTTTAGAAGATGAAAAAATATACCCTGTTCATGGATAGGCAGAACTAACATCGTAAAAATGGCGATATTACCAAAAGTTCTCTATAGGTTTAATGCAATGCCAATCAAAATCCCAATGGCATTTCTTGTAGAAATAGATAAAGCAATCATAAAATTCATATGGAAAAATAAAAGACCCAGAATAGCTAAAGCAACTCTAAGGAAGAAGTGGGAATCAGGAGGTATAGCGATACCAGACTTCAACCTATACTACAGAGCAATAGTAACAAAAACAGCATGGTACTGCTACAAAAACAGGCGGGTGGACCAATGGTACAGAATAGAGGACACAGAGACTAATCCACAAAGTTACAACTATCTTATATTTGATAAAGGGGCTAAAAGCATGCAATGGGGGAAGGATAGCATCTTCAACAAATGGTGCTGGGAAAACTGGAAATCCACATGCAACAAAATGAAACTGAATCCCCTCCTCTCGCCATGCACAAAAGTTAACTCAAAATGGATCAAAGAGCTTGATATCAAATCAGAGACTCTGTGCCTGATAGAAAAAAAGTTGGCTCCGATCTACATATTGTGGGGTCGGGCTCCAAATTCCTTAATAGGACATCCATATCACAAGAATTAAAAACAAGAATCAACAAATGGGACTTACTCAAACTAAAAAGTTTTTTCTCAGCAAGAGAAACAATAAGAGAGGAAAATAGGGAGCCTACATCCTGGGAACAAATCTTTACTCCTCACACTTCAGATAGAGCCCTAGTATCCAGAGTATACAAAGAACTCAAAAAATTAAACAATAAGATAACAAATAACCCAATCAACAAATGGGCCAAAGACCTGAACAGACACTTCTCAGAGGAGGACATGCAATCAATCAACAAGTACATGAAAAAATGCTCACCATCTCTAGCAGTCAGAGAAATGCAAATCAAAACCACCCTAAGATACCATCTCACTCCAGTAAGATTGGCAGCCATTATGAAGTCAAACAACAACAAGTACTGATGAGGATGTGGGGAAAAGGGTACTCTTGTACATTGCTGGTGGAACTGCAAACTGGTGCAGCCAATTTGGAAAGCAGTATGGAGATTCTTGGGAAAGCTGGGAATGGAACCACCATTTGACCCAGCTATTCCCCTCTTGGACTATTCCCTAAAGACCTTAAAAGAGCATACTATAGGGATACTGCTACAACGATGTTCATAGCCCCACAATTCACAATAGCTAGACTGTGGAACCAACCTAGATGCCCTTCAATAGATGAATGGATAAAAAAAAATGTGGCATTTGTACACAATGGAGTATTACTCTGCACTAAAAAATGACAAAATCATGGAATTTGCAGGGAAATGGATGGCACTAGAGCAGATTATGCTACATGAAGCTAGCCAATCCCTAAAAAACAAATGCCAAATGTCATCTTTGATATAAGGAGAGCAACTAAGAACAGAATAGGGAGGAAGAGCATGAGAAGAAGATCACCATTAAACAGGGATGAGAGGGGGGAGGGAAAGAGAGAGAGAAGGGAAATTGCATGGTAAAGGAAGGAGACCCTCATTGTTATACAAAATTACATATAAGAGGAAGTGAGGGGAAAGGGGAAAAAAACAAGAGAGAGAAATGAATTACAGTAGATGGGGTAGAGAGAGAAGATGGGAGGGGAGGGAATGGGAGGGGAGGGAAGGGGAGGGGAGGGGTATTGTAGAGGATAGGAAGGGCAGCAGAATACAACAGACACTAGTATGGCAGTATGTAAAAATGTGGATGTGTAACTGATGTGAATCTGCAATATGTATACAGGGTAAAAATGGGAGTTCATAATCTGCTTGAATCAAATGTATGAAATATGATATGTCAAGAGTTTTGTAATGTTTTGAACAACTAATAATAAAAAATAAAAATACATAAAATATTTTCCACTTAAGAAAAAAAAAGAAAATGGAAACGTACCATACCAAAACATGGAATACAGCAGTTTTCATCAGCTTTTGACCAAGAAGACCTGAGAAGGACAACATAGAGGAGGAAAAGTTTATTTGGGGGCTCTCGGTCTTAGACGTCTCAGTCCCTAGGTGGCCAACTCATCCCTCAGGGCCCAAGGTGAGGCAGAAATCATGGCCAGGAAAGCAGCTTAGAACATTGTAGCAGAAACAGAGAGAGGGACTTCCCACACCACAGACAAAATTGGTACCCCAGAGGCATGTCCTCAATGACCCAGCTTCTGCAGCCACACTCTCCCTGCCTACTGTACCACTCAGCTAACCCCTATCAGAGGATAAATGCACTCATTAGGTTGAGGCTCCCATAACCCAATCATTTCACCTCTGAACCTTCTTGCACTGTCTCACTTCTAAACTGTAATAACAGTAAAAGAAGTACTAAGAGGATGTTTATAGTAATATATGTCTACATCACATTCAAAAATCAAGTCAAAATGGACCAGTGACTTAAACATCAGAACAGAAACTCTGGGTTGGATCCCCTGCACCAAAATAATAATAATAACTATTATTATTATTATTATTATTATTATTATTATTATTATTATTATAAATACTATGATACAATACTGTATGCTTTATATTTTTTACATTTTTATATGTTTTTATATATAACTAAAGAGGCAATTCCAGGCTTAGCTTTGTAAGAAACAGTGACACTGTTCTCCAGAGAAGCCGCAATGTGTCACATTGCCATCAACAACTGAGTGATCCGGATTCTCTGCATCCTCTCCATCAATTGGTGCTGACATTATTTTCATTTCAGTCCTTCTGTTGAGTGTGTGGTGGTGTCAATGTCTTGTTGTAGTTTTAAACTGTGCTGTCTGGTGGCTACTCATATGTAAAATGTTGGCCTATGCTTCTTTCCCATCAGATGTGTCTTTCCCCCATTGTAGCAGCTGAGTCTGTGGAGGTTTGTAGATAGATGACATTCTAGTGGCTTCATTCCCTGAGCAAAAGTTCTCCTTCCTTTCCTTTTCTTCTTATTTATTTATTTATTTATTTGAGTCCTGGCACATGCTAAGCAAGCACTTCACCACCAAGCTACATCCACAGCCCAAGTTTGTCATGCTATATTCTTTAAAAGTTAATTAAAAAAAATAAATTAAATAAAATAAAAATGCAAGTTTAATTTCTTTTTTTTAAATAAAGGACAAAGGATCATTCAATCTGTCATTTCAGTTCAAACAGAAATGAATTCATCATGGCTCAAAAGGACAGTTTGTTTTGTCAATATTTAAAGGAAGGAAAATATGTTGTGGCTAAAGACACTGGAGTCACTCCCCTGCACTCCCCCATCACAGAGGGTTCCAGGCAGCTTAGATATGACCGGCCTCCATCTACTTAGGTGAGACCAAGCACACACATGCAGGCAAGGCAGAAGCAGCTGCATCTCCTCTGCAGGACTTCCACCCTCAAATGGTTGCTGGGGAACCCATGGCACAAACACAAGAAGGCAGCTGGAGGTTGAGTGGCTTCCTGTGTTCAGGGCTCAGCCACCCATGCCATTTTCTCAGCAAGGTGATGATCATTATGGCAGAACAACAGAACCAGCCTAAGTTAACCAGCATCTCAAGAAAAGAAGAGTGGATGGAACTGTGCTGAGTGCCCATGGATGGACAAATAGATAAAGAAAGTGTGGTCTATACACACAATGGAGTTTTATACGGCCCTAAAGGAAGATGAAATTACAGCATGTGCAGGAAAATGGATGAAGAGACCCTCGTATTGATTGAAATAAGTCAAAGGAGGAAGGTTAAGGCTGTGTGTTTTCTCTCATAGGCGGAAGGTAGAGAGGAAAAAGGAAAACAAAAGTGGGGAATGGATCCCCTAAAACACAAAGGGAAATCAGTAGAGGAAAGAGACAAAGGGGGGCAGGGAGGGAGGGAGAGATGCTGGGGAGTGATATTAGCCCAATTAGATCCTTATCCATTTTGTGCCTATACAAACATGTTGAAGTGGCCCCCCTTTCTCCACAGAAAAGCCCTCTTCACCATGACTGATTTTAGGACTGTCAGCCAAAGAGTCTCTGCAAAAGAGTCCAATGTAGATAAACTTCCTATTTTCATGTCGCCCTGTTTACTTGGCCACTGGCCAGGAAGATACCAGCACTCCAGGTGCTGGACACCCCTTACTAGTTTTTCACAAACGTATCCAGTATAGTACTTTGAAGAAATGTGCAAACAAGACCTCTGGCCTTGAGCTGGGCTTCACAGAGATGTCTACATTTTTAATATAAGTTACAATTGGGCTCCATGGTAACAGCTGGCAGGGGAGGAAAGAAAGGGGAGAAGAAGCTCTCCCCTTCTCAGGAGTTGTCCTTGAAGAGTTAACTTGCCCAGAACAGTGAAAGAAAAAGCTGCTTTTATGTGAACTTCTGCAGACTGGGAACTTCTGAGTCCCTCCCCTTACATGCCGGGTATAAAACTCTAAAACTCCCTGAACTCGGGGTTCAGGGGATTGATTGATTACAGCAAAAGCTGTGCCCTCTGAACCTGGCTGCAGCCAAGTAAAACTGTTTCCTGCTATCTTAGTGCCTTGCCTCGTTTGTCTCTACAACATTTTTTGTGACCCAGATGGGAGAGAGGAGGTAAGGAAGGCTATTCTGCCTCTCTTGTCCCTGGGGACAGACTTCCCTGGGCCTGTGGGGGACAGTAGTCCCCTTGTCATGCCCAGGCCACTCTTGGCTGAAGGATGATTGACTCACCCAGTGCCCTTGGACTGCCACCCTGGAGCATAAAGGAACCAGAATTAGGGTTTTGGACACCGCCCAGCTGAACAGGTAGGACCCGGGTCCATTTGGTTTTGCAGCCCACCTGACTTCTCCTTAGAGGCCTAAGCGGGTGGAAGACAGTCTGGATCACCCTCTGTTGGGTCCCAAGTACACTCCAAAGTGGTTGGAGCTGAAACAGACCCAGGGAGTCACCCGAGTAGCCTCTGTTTGGGGTCAGCGAGCAGAGGGGGAACCGTGACTCCCTTTCTGTTTGGTTTGGAATTGTTGGAATTTGGGCGGTATCGAAATTCTGTCCTGGCCATGTCTGTGGGGAAGTGTGTGAAAGTGTGTGAATGAGACGGACAAAGGGAAGGGTTCTGACCCAACCTGAGGGCCAAAGCTAGTGCAGAGTCCTGATCCCCGGTTCCATGGCACCTCATACAGTCTATGGCGGAATTTTACCAACCAACGTCTAAGTGAAAGCTCCAGGTCAGGGGTTGATATCGACCCGCAAGGCTAAGAGGACCCTAAGTCCCCGCGAGGGGAGTGGCCGGAGATGGAAAAAGAGAGTCTTGTCCTAAGTGTGTTTTGTTCTAAGTGTGCGACACCGATGCAGGGTGGAACATGGGAGGCACACAAGGAAACTGAGCCTTCTGAAATGTGTGTTAGAAACATTTAGGTAGGTTTTCCTGGTAACTGTGGGGGAAACTCACTCCACAAAGGTTGCATACTCTGTGAATTAGAGTGGCTCACCCAAGATGTGGGCTGGCCACCAGAAGGATCTTTAGATGATAGAGTTATTGCTGAGGTGCTTTTGATTGTTGTTGGAACCCTGAACCAATTCTCTTACATTGATTGCTGGCAAGTGATAGTACAGAAACAGCCCCTTTGGTTGAGAGCCTGTCTAGATGGACAGTCCAAGCTGATGTTAGAGCATAGTGGTCTCTAAGACCCAGCGGAAAGCAGCTAAACAGAAAACCTGACTGGGAAAGACAGGAAAGAAAACAGTTTTCCCCATGAGCCAGAAGAGAACCCAAGACCTTATGTGCCACTCTATGCAACTCTGCCAAGACCACTGGGACAACAGACTGTCCCCTAGCCCCCTTGTCCTCAGAGGCAACAAATGATGGCCCCCCAATACTGGTATTCCTTCCTCTGTGATGTCCTCAGAGCCAAAGACTCTTTCACCTCCCAAGATTAAGGTGGGAGATTTGTCCCAAGACCAGAGCCACAACTCAGAAGAGAACTCTCCAGATGCCCCGAAAGGGACTAAAGGACCTGCCCATATTGACCAGAGGGAAACGCCTGAGGGAGACAAGGCAGCTCTGTGTGCCAGCCTTTCTCCACCACTGAGCTCCTAAGCTGGAAAAATCATACTCCCTCCCACACGGAGAAACCCTGGGCCATGACTGATCTGATGCAGCCTATTATCCAGACCTGGATGGGGCCCAACAAAAAAGAAGGTCTAAAGATAAAGAGATGTCAAGAAGCCCTCAGAGAAAGTCTAAAAGAATAGAAAAAAGAGAACAAAACACACTGTCTGTGCCCAAGAGTTAGAAGGAATCGGAGCCAGCCCTGAGCTCCACCCTAAGCCAGAGCACATTTGCAGACAAACAGAGCTGAGATAAGCCTCCTGCTGCTCCAGCATCTCCCTCTCCCACCCTCGATAGCCCTGAACATATCTCTCAGCCCCATGTCTGCCTAAGGCCCTTCTGCCCTATGAAACTGGCAGCAATGATCAAAAGAGATGTGTCCAAATGACTCAGAGCTAAATGTCCAGGCCACCGCCACTGCTGCCCCTCTCCCTGCCCAGAGGCACCTGGGAGAGGAGGGGCACCATACAAATATTGCAGCCACAATGCAAGTTTGTCAGTGAAGAAATGCACAGGTGCCAGCAACAGGTGATCAATGCAGCCTTGTGGGACATCCTCAGAGAGCCATTTGCCAAAAATTACAATCCTAGAGGACTTTACTGAGAAGTGTGCCAGTGGGCTGATTAAGGTGGCCACCATAGTTTTCATCAATTGAGACCCAGAGGCAGACCATAAAGATAAAGAGGAGGAGGATGGATCTCCTTACAAACCCAGAGTTCACTCAAAGGGGCGGGGGTCTCACTAGTCAAAGCCAATGGTCCAAATAATTATAAGCAAAAAAAGCATGGCCAGACTAAACAGGAAGCCTCCAGTGGCCCCGGCAGACAAGCACTCACTGCCACGCTCAAATGCTAAGCCTTGAACAGAGAAGGAGTGAATGTTTTTCCCCAGCCTTTGACCCCAGCCCCTCATTTCAGTTTCTTCCCACTTGCTGGGAAGTTGATGATTGATGAATATGGCAGAGGTCCCATAGACATACACAGCTGTATCTGATGCATGAGACCCAGCGCCTCAGGAGGGCTCAGCTGCTGCAAGCCCCCAAATGAACCAGGAATATGTTCACATTAACAGCCAGTAGTGGGCCATAGGGTGCTCACTCCAAAGTACATGTCTCCCTGGCTCCAAGCCACACGCTGTGAGCCACCAGCAGGAAGGGCCACAGAGCCCCATGCACCCAGGCACACTGAACAAAAACACAAGCAGGGCAGCTACTATAGACAATTAGAGCAGGCTCCCACCTGACAAGAGGAGAAAGCCACACAATCAAAGAGCAACACCTAGGTGGGCACAATGTGGCTGCCACACCATTGCCCTCCAACCTTGACAGATGGCCCCCGGTGAGATTTACATAGGTGCCTTTTATACAAATGATGTTCCAGGTCATCAGTCTCTGCTAAGATTTACCTTAAATTTAAGAGTTGGAGAATCCTAACAGCCAAGATCCTGCACTGGGAGATTAAAAAAAAATTCTGCATCTTAAAGCATCAGAGGCTCTATGTACACCTCCCTTCCCTAAATGACAGTTTCTCCCAGGGGCTTGAGTACACCATCTTTGTGACAGCACTGGACTCTGACTTAAAAGTCCACATCTATCAAGAAAAAGTCAAATACCTTGGTTACCATCTGACTCAGCAACAGAACAGAACAACCACTGAGCCTC
The DNA here is from genome assembly GCF_048772815.1 of Callospermophilus lateralis. Taxonomy (NCBI): domain Eukaryota; kingdom Metazoa; phylum Chordata; class Mammalia; order Rodentia; family Sciuridae; genus Callospermophilus; species Callospermophilus lateralis. The sequence continues at coordinate 8,387,717 of NC_135311.1, forward strand.
AAAGGAAACAGGACATCTGCTCAATTCCAGTCCCTTCAACCTGTCATCAGACCAGACAATTCTTGGGGGGTTCAGCCATATATGGATCCCCAACTTTCAATTATGACAAAACCCCTCTATGAATCCACAAAGGGAGGAGAACAAGATCCTCTGATGTGGGGGCCAACTAAGCAAAAGGCCTTTGAGGACATTAAACAAGCACTCAGCAGTGCACCTGGATTAGAGCTGGCCACCCTGGCTCCAAGCCACATGCTAGGAGTTTTGACTTAGATGCTGGGGACATGGCACCATCCAGTGGCCTATTTGTTCAAACAGCTGGACTCTGTAGCCCAGGGCTGGCCACCTTTTGTACAGGCCCTTGCAGCCAGAGCTCTTCTGGTGTTGGAAGCTGATAAACTGGCCATGGGACAAGAACTAGTTGTCAGAGTTCCTCATTCAATTTTGACATTGTTAAAATGTAAAGGACACTACCGGTTGACTAATAAAAGAATGGTCAAATATCAGGGCATGTTATGTGAAAACCCACATATCCGCGTCGAGGTCATCAGAACTCTAAACCCAGCAACTTTGCTGCCCAGTGGACCTGGAAAACCTGATCACAATGTGTTGAGGTCATGGATGAAGTGTTCTCCAGCAGACCAGACCTAACAGACCAGCCTCTCAAGGATGCTGATGCAGAGTACGTCACAGATGGAAGCAGTTTTATAAAAGATGAGGTATGTTTTGCTGGATATGCAATGGTCACTCTGGACTCCACTGTCAAGGCAGAACCTCTGCATCAGGGAACTTTAACACAAAAAGGAAACTTATTGCTTTGATTCAAGCACCTCAGTTAACAGCAGGGCTCTGTGTGGATATTTACTTAGACTCAAAATATGTGTTCGCTACCCTTCATGTTCATAGGGCCTTATGTAGGCTAATTAACTCAGGAGAGAAAAAAAGGGGCATGATGTATGGGTGAGAAATTCTTAAACTTTTGGATGCACTGTGGGCTTCCAGGAAGGTTGTGATTATATATTGCCAAGGTCATTGAATGGGAAACACTGTGGTTTCTCAGGGCAACTGGAGAGCTGACAGAGAGGCCAGGTTAGCTATCTGCAAGAAACAGGAAGAAAATCCAGTCCCAGGTTTAAATGCTGCCCTTCTGCCAGGCTGACTAGCTAACAGAATGGCAGCCAAAATACTCCCAACATGAAAGTAAGTGATATAAGACTGAACAAGAAAATTTTCTTCCAGATGGATGGTGGAGATTTTCTGATGGCCGGCATAGCCATCCCGGAGATTCTAGCCCCAGCCTTTATCAGACAGTTACACAGAAAAACATGTTGGACATACAACATTTGAGACAGTTCTGAGTCAACATTTCTATGTCCCCCAGTTCACAAGCAACACCTGGATGATCTGAAAACAATGTGAGGTCTGTGCTCACAACAATCCTTGTCAGGGGCCAGGAATCCAAAGTATAGGAAGTAAACTTCACTGAACTACCATGTTCATAGGACTATAAGTAACTTTTGGTTTTTGTGTGTTCCCACTCTGACTGGGTGGAAGCCTTTCCTACCTGCACTAAAAAGGCTAGGGAGATAACCAGGATGCTTCTCTGGGAACTTATTCCCAGATTTGGTGTCCCAATAACTATTGGCTCAGAAAATGGGCCAGTTTTGTGGCAGAAGTGATATGATTACTGACCAAGAGTTTTCACAAACGTATTCAGTATAGTACTTTGAAGAAATGTGCAAACAAGGCCTCTGGCCTTGAGCTGGGCTTCACAGAGGTGTCTACATTTTTAAGATAAGTTACAATTGGGCTCCATGGTAACAGTTGGCAGGAGGAGGAAAGAAAGGGGAGAAGAAGCTCTCCCCTTCTCAGGTGTTGTCCTTGAAGAGTTAACTTGCCCAAAACAGTGAAAGAAAAAGCTGCTTTTATGTGAACTTCTGCAGACTGTGAACTTCTGAGCCCCTCCCCTTACATGCTGGGCATAAAACTCTGAAACTCCCTGAACTTGAGGTTCAGGGGATTAACTGATTACAGCAAAAGCTGTGCCCTCTGAACCTGGCTGCAGCCAAATAAAACTGTTTCCTGCTGTCTTCGGTGCCTTGCCTCAATTGTCCCTACAACAATGTAACAACAAATCCCATCAATATGTCAAACTATAATGCACTAATAAAAAATATGGGAAAATAACAAATAAACAAATTTCAAAAAAAGAAAAGACTGGGACTTTCCAAACTAACCACTGACCCCCAAAAATCCCAGGACCCAAACAGGAAAATGAAGCATTGGTCATTGGTCGAGTAGAAAAACAAAAGGCAGGGCACACAGGGGAAGGAAGGGGAGCTGTTTCGTATTGAGATATAAATGGAATTGCTTTCCTCGGGGCTGCAGCATGAAGGGAGAGCAGAGTTATGAGGACAGAAGTTCTTTCCAATAGCAGAGGGCCATTTGGGAAATCTGCCCCCCACCCCGCCCCAGAGCCCTTGAGTTAAGAGAGCTGGAGTCCTGTGGGTGGGAAAGGTGGGAGGAAGATCAGGAGTGAAGTGCAAGGGCATGGAATTTAGAAAGACCTGGCTTCACAGCCAGATCACACAGAGGCAGCGTATGGTCTGGGGGCAGCTGGAATCCTAGTGTGAAACCTATTAGATCTACGATTGATCTCCTCCAGGTTGATCAGCCTCTCAGAGCCCACATTCCTTCAAATGCTAAATGGGGGTGATGGATGCACTGAGCCCATATATAAGCTCTAGGTTAGGATTTCTAAGCTGTTTCAATGCTCCTGTTTTGATTTTGTTGAACCATTGGCAGAATTAAAAACTTGGGCTTTGTGTGTTAAGAAGACTTAAGTGTAAAGCCAGATTCCCAGCCAATATTCCTGTGCCTGGTGCTTGTCCCTTCCTGTATTCATTATCCTTGGCCAAACGTCCCAGGTAACACATGGTGTGTGAGGCTGGAATGAGATCAGGTCTGTAACATCCCAGTCCAGATCTTGCATATGACAGGGCTCAACACATGCTTATTCCTGTCCTTCCTTCTAACCAAGTCCTTTCCATCTTCTCATCTCAGGAAAACTCAGTGGCCCAACCAAAGTCACTTACTAAAGCCATCATTTCACCACCTTAATGTCACTTGACAAGGTGTGATTCACCCTCTTATTGGGTTCTGGCTTTTCATTACTGTAACTAGACCACAATGAATTTTGTCGTGCAGAAGCTTTGAGTGCATGACGTTGTTTTTCTCTTTCTGGGTTAAACCCCAGAGGTGGAAATACTATGAAAAAGGGTATAAACATGTTAAATGTTCAAATATTTCTGACACATCCAACAGACTATTGAGAAGCCGTTACTTAGAAAACTGTCTATAATGCATAAGAACACGGGTTGCACTGCTCCATTGCTGTACAATGAAAAGCCCAGGAAAGCACACAATCTCTGTGCTATCACAACCCCTTAGCTCCCAGAGGAAAATCTTGTCTCTTTTTTAAACTGCTGGATCATGATAAAATCACTAATTACAAAACAACTTTTTTTTTTCTTTTATCCATTTGCAAGTTTTTACCAAGACAGAGAAGTACATAACACCACACACTTAAGTTGCTATGTCAGACAGTGGTCAGAATGTGCACCATCACTTAATCTCTCAGACAGCACCTTGGGTTCGAAATTATCTTGCTTCCCTCCTCTACTCCCAGGCTCAGGTAGGGGAAGTGGCTCCCCACCTCTCCTCCAGTGGTGACTCTTAGGAGGGACATTTTACTGCTGAGGTAACATTATCAAAAGGCACACCTGTTTGTCCTGGGGTATATGTCCATGATTTTATGAACACTAGGTGGCAGAACCAAAGTAGGGACCCAGTGGATCTGCTTGCAGAATCCAGCCCCTCTTTCAGCTCTAACAAGGTTCTGCAGCCAGAGCAGGGTAGGAGACACTGAGTCAGGCTGGTTCATGGGAGGCAATCCTACCCCCCAGACTAGGAGTAGAGGAAGGAAGTGGGCTGGAGGACTGGGTAGGTCATACAGTAAAGAAGTGATTATAAATTTGCATTGTAAATTGTGAATTTTCCCCTTTCTTTTTTGCTAAAGCAGCAAGAAACCAAATGCTGAGGACATTGCTCTCAGGAGAGCAGCTGTAGCTGAGCACAGCCCCACAAATAATTGTCTTCTGAACTCAGAAAAATACACTGAAGCACAGAAAACTCACATGGAGGAGTACACAGAGTATCTAGGGTGTTTACTTTTGTGAAGTATGAAACATGTTTTTTATTCATCTCTATATCATTTGTCATATTTTCCAAATTTCCTACAGTCATTATGTATTATTCCTGGCATCAGAAAAACATTGTTGTGTTTCAAGCCTGGGTCCTTTGCTGTTGGCAGGCAAGGAGCCACTCAGCATGTGACAGTGATTTTCCTGAGGGTGGCAAGTGGTGCTCTCCCAGAGAGTTCCCAAGTCCCTTTTCCTTGCCTCAGCAATCAGAAACTCATGGGGAATCAGGCGTCCAGGGAAGCCCCTGCTCCTTCCCACCTGCCTTACCTCTCCCCCAAACAGCCTCACACACACACCCACACACCCTCCCCCCACACCCATGCCACTACTCACCAGGAGAAGGAAAGAACTGAAGCATCAGGATCTGGGTGTGGAGCCAACAGAGGCTTGCCAGAGGATCCATCACCTCCTTCACAGCCTTCACTGGCTGCCTAGGGACTGAGGCAACATTTGGCCCCTCCCCTGCTGTTTGTTCCCTGCCCTCCCCAGCCCCTTCTCTTGCCATTTCAGTCAAAAGGAATTGCACACGTGGAAGACACAAGGATGTTTTTTTGACCCCAAAATAATTCATGTTGACTCGAGAAAATTTTGGAAAAGAAGCAAATTATAAATAAAATCACTGGTTATCACACCTCACAAAACTAACCACCATAAGTATTCTTGTGTAGGTCTGCTGGACATGTTTTTTCTGTGCATTTTTAAATAAAATTTTTAGAAGTTACCTTTCTAGGTAAAATATCTCCAAAGCAGGTTACATGAGACAGTTGTGGTCAAAGAAGAAAATCCAGGGGGTGGGGTGGGGTGAGGTGGGTGGGTGGGTGTCAATTTATATTTTTATTTAAATAGAAAAGCACCCTTTCCTAATATGTCATAGATTCTTCCTCCCACCCACCACCACCACCACCCCGGTGTGCTTTGTGAGATGGATGAGTGTGTGAGTGTGTGAACAATCTCAAGAGAAAAATGCAAGGTTCAAGTTCAAAGTAAAAATGTCAATTTCAGACATTTCCCTCTAGAGGGCGCGGTTCGTGTTCTCAATGTGCAGGAGCCTACACACAGTGGCTGCCTTCTTTGAGAGATCGCCTTCTGATATTCGGAGACTGAATATAATAACACGATGCAAACCAACAAGACACAGAGCTGACCCTTTCCCCACCAGGATAAGTTCTTCACCAGGATAGGATGAGGCAAAACAGAAATTAAATTGGACAAGAAACCCACCCAGAATTCAAAATGTTCAAGACCATATGAAATACAGCACTGCTTCTGCCACAGATAACCGTCGTCCTTACTCTACTGCACGCTGACCCCCGGGTATCAGCCAGTGATGTAGGAAGCCATCAAGAATTGCAGGATATGAAAGATTGTTTATGCCATGGATAGGAATAGCTCATATATTCAAATACTTTATTTTTTAGTACTGTATGCCTTCAACTGTCCAATAAACATATCAACTAAAGTGCCTATGGGAGGATGACCTGCTTAAAACCTCTTAACTGTTTTTCACAGCCCTAAGATGTTTACAAACCACTAATAAACTCTATTTCCTTTTCCCTGCCTGCCTTCTAATGACTTTGACAGTAAACACCCTATTTCCAACTTTAGTAGTGGTTCCTGGCAATTAAATTAAAAGAAAAAAGTTTGATCGAGTTTTCCTCCAATTATGAATGCTATGGAAAAAAAGTTTTCTCCTGTTAGATGATAAGTGAGCAAATTTATCTTTCTTATTGTGTCATCTGTCGGTCTGCCACTTCCTGAGTTTTGTTGATAAAATGTAGGGTTTTAGATGCTTGATTCTTAGTTCCTGTGGGTCTTCTTTTTGGGAAATTGGAAATAGTCACTTTAAAAATGTGGGTCTCTAGCAACTTGAGAGGAATGTGCTCAAGAGTGGTCAGGCCAAGTGTCTTTAAGGAGCAGAGGCCCAATGTAAGGATTTTTGTGTACTGAGATGCGAAGGGTCTTAAAAACGTCAAGGAACTTCCAGAAGCCAGGGACCCTTAGACTGTTCATGTCATTCCTCTATTTAAAGCAATCTCACAATAAACATCTGTATCAGCTAGAAATAAACTTGGCTAACTCAGAAAGTCAAGGATCTCATATATGGAAGCTGGAGAGAAAAAAACGGAGATGTAGGGGAGGGAGCATCTCCTGAAAATTAAAGGACTGCTGGACACGGTGGCCCATACCTGTAATCCCAGTGGCTGAGGAGACTGAGGAAGGAGGATCTCGAGTTCAAAGCCAGCCTCAGCAATTTAGGGAGGTGATAAGCAACTCAGAGAGACCCTGTCTCTAATAAAATAGAAAATAGAACTGAGGATGTGGCTCAGTGGTCAGGTGCCCCTGAGTGCAATCCCTAGTTACCTCCTCAAAAAAAAAAAAAAAAAAAAAAAAAAAAGAAAAAGAAAAAAGAAAAAAAAAGAAAAATAAAAAGTTGAAAGACCAATAGAGTAGAAGGAAGTGGGGAGAAGAGGAAAGAGGGTGGGGGGAGTGGTTGAAGGAATTATATTCTATTATGTGCATGTATGAATACGTAATAAGAATCCCACTATTATGTATAATTATAATTTGCCAGTCTAAAAATACAGTCCCACCAAAAAAAAAAAAAAAAAAAAAAAAGAAAAGGAAAAGAAAACAAATACCTTTATCTGCTAGAGAGAAAGACCTAATCACAGTGACTGAACAATTACTGGCTTCTTTTTTCTTGTGTCCAAAACCACACTGTAGGGAAGCAGGTCAGGTGGGAAGGGGGCTCTCTGGGGCGTGAGGGTCTCAGGCTCCTCACATTTTCATCTTCCTTGGCATATAGTGCTCCTTCTCCAGGTCACACAATAACAACTGGAACTCTAGTCATTGTGTACAAGTTCCAAACACTAGAAAAAAGGAAAGAGTGGGCGAGGGAGGGAACTTTCCAAAAGCCCCATTCAGTGACCTGAGCTTTAGTGGGTGGGGCACATCACTTCAACCAAACACAGAGTGAGGAAGGGAAGGGATCCACAGAGACCATGTCTCCTCAAAGGTGCAGACAGGTTTGCTTCTGTTCAGTTATACCCCTGGAGGTAGAATTTCCAGATCAGAGGCCTTGGTCATTTGTGACATTGATATGCTGTCAAATTGCACACCAAAATGGCTGTGCATATTGACATTCTCCCCAAAGTCTAAGAGAATTCCCATTTTTTTTCACAGCCTTGTCAACATGATGACCAACCTGGGGACAATTGAATATATATATTTTTTAAATGGCATTTGGGGTTCACTTTTTATTTCCCTGGTGATTAGTGAACTTGAGCATATTTTTAGAAGTTAACTTGTCCACTTTCACAAATCGGGCTTTGTCCAGGGAAAAGACTCTTCCTTTCTTTCCCATGCACTCCCTCCCTGTCCTCCCCACCCCAAATGCCCCAAGACAAGACCTGGCTCCAGGAAGTGTTCTGAACTGGAGAGAGGAAAGGCCAAGGGAGACCGGAGTTGCTGGACCAGAGTCACGTGGGCTGGGGAAGCGACAGAGAAGTCGTGGTGTAGGATGTTGTGGGAAGTTGGGGATTTGCTTCCCAGATGTGGCTCATACTGAAGGGCTCTGTCTGAGGATTTGGGGGAGGAGCAGCAGTGAGAGAGAGGGGTCATGTCAGCTGGATCCCTCTGAGGACTTGGCTCGCTCATGGTGTTACAAAGGCATGGAGCCTGAATAGGGAGGGACCTTTTGAACTTCTTTGCAACACAAAAATCCCCCATGCACCACTGATTAATGGTGCTGCTCTCACTAAGCCCCCAAGGCTAGGGAGATTATCAGATCCAGTGTCTTTTGGAATGTTCATCTTGATGTCACCCAGGTCAGCTTCATTAAGCTTGATCTGAAATGTTCTATGATAGTCTCTGGTGATCAAAAGCCATCCTTGGTCGTTGGTAATTTTTGAACCCTATGCCCTCATGACCCACTTCCCAATTTCTTCATTCCATAATTCCACCCAGCGTCTCAGGTTCATCAAAATGATCCACTTAATAACTTCACCATGGGCTGGGATTGCACCCAGTGGTGGAGCACATGCGTGTGCACAGCTCTAGGATTCAATACCGCCAAAATGACCAAAAACCAAAACGCTTCATCCAACATCTGGAGGTTGTCCAAGGAGGAGTCCTGACCAATGATTGCATAGCTTTGCAGAGTCCTCCCTCCCCTTCCCCTCCCTTCCCTTTCTCCCTTTCTGGTGGGAATCATGCCGGGCCTCATGCATGCTGGGCAAGCACCATCCAGCCCGCGCTCCCATCTTCCCATGGCCATCCCCTGTCACTGTCTCCCTTCAAAACCAACTTCTCCTTCCCCTTGGCCCTACCCACCCTGCACGGTCCCCTCAAGGGACAGAGCAGCCTCTCCATGGAGCAATAGCTTATCTTCTATTTTTATCATGTTTCTCGGCCTTCCTCAGCTTCCTTTGAATTTTTAGGTGAAAAAAGAAATACATTCTCCATCTCATTGTATCTTCTCAGAGACATATTTGTACCTTCTATCATATTCTCTTAAATCTCTCCCCAGGGGTGGGATAGGGGAAGACACTGAGACCGCCTGTCCTAGGTGATGTCACACATCCTCCTTTTCCCAATGGTGGGGACTGAACTCTTCCCTGGGGCACATATAGTGGTTTGTAACTTTACAGTCTTTTGCATCTCTCACCCTCTCCTTGGGGGTACACACAGCTGATTAAATCTGGCTCTCCATGCAACCTATCCAGGCAGGGATCCCCTCAGGATTAGAAAGTACTGGGGATTCCGGTTCAGAAAAGTACAACTAGTGTTTAATGAGAACTGGAAGGATTTGGATTTAGACCTCATCTTATGCCATGGGTTCTCCCTCTTCAGAATCAGGGACCATTCTGTGTTGAAGGATTGGTCCCAGCCTGTGGTGCTTTGGGGAGGTGGTGGAATCTTTGGAGAGTAAAATCTAAATGTTTTAGTCAGTTAATTTACTGCTGTGTCTTAAAAACCCAACCAGAGCAACTGTAGTGGAGGAAAAGTTTATTTGAGGGCTCATGGTTTCAGAGGTCTCAGTTCTTAGAAATCCAGCACCATTCCTCCAGGTGAGGCTGAACATCATGGCAGAAAAGTGTGGCAGAGGGAAGCAGCTCACATGGTGATCAGGAAGCAGAGAGGGTCCACTTGCCAGATACAAATATATACCCACAGCCACACCCCTAATTGTCTCATTTCTCCTCTGAACCTTCTTGTACTGTCTCACACATGAGATTTTAGGGGACACCTCACATCCAAACCATAACACTAATGGAAAGAAGGAAGGTCACTGAGGTTAGCCTTGAAGAAGATATTGAGACTCCAGTTTCTTCCCCTACCCTGCCTCTCTCTTTCTTCCCAGCTGCCATGAGGTAAATAGACCTTCCTCCTGATGTGCTTCTGCCATGATGTATTATCCCACACAGGCCCAAAGCAAGAGGGCCATGTGACCAGGGACTGAAACCATGAGCTGAAACCAATCTTTCCTCCTTTTAAGTGGAATCCCTCAGGTATTAGGTCACAGTGGTTGAAGGCTGACTGACAGTTTTCTACTTCAGAGTATAGAACTTCTCCCCTCTCCAGCACTCTCCTCATGTCCTGGCCTTAAGTTTCTGAACTCCTAGGGTGGGAGTTGCCTTCACCTGCAGTCTGCTACATGATACCTTTTCTTGTCTTAATGGACACAAGCACACACATTTTCTGACTCCTGTGATCCAGGCAATGCTTTGATTTATCAAAATCTACTGCAAATATACTAGAAGTGCCAGGTGCTAAGGGCTGGGTGCCCCCACTTGTGAAGTCCTTGCCCCCACTTAATACTTGAAGTCTAATTGGTGGACACTGTATGTCAGTAGCTCTTAGAGTTTTGTTCTGAAGCTGCTTCTGTGGTTGATATAGGAACAAGCTCTTTTCTCCCTACCCATTACATTACTTGGAAGAAATCTAACTTTAGGGGTTAGATTTAGCCCTGATCCCTCCAGATCGCTAAATCAGAGCTGATGCCTCCCGTCATTTGGTCTTTTTGACAAATAGTCCACTGTCTCTTCATCCCTCATAAAATAGCTTCACCAAGAACAATAATTTGGAGGCTGCTCTGGTGAAGTCCAGGCCTCTGCTACCAATTTCATTCCTCTCATAATGCGGTGGGCTGGCTAGCAATCCCCCCATCACCTCTAGTGTCTTACAGGACAAATTCCTCCAATCTCAACACCTGGGAAGAAGCCTCTTTTTCCTTTTGTTTGATGTGTGGTCAGAAACCCAACTGGGAGTCTGTCTATCAAAATCACTGGGAAGAATCCTGCCAGGTGTTGATTGCAGAGGACAATGCATCTGTGGTTAAGGTGACAAGTCTCCTTCAGCAGAGTTCTAAGGCTGCCTGGTAGTTGACTCCACTGCAGTAACTTCCAGACTTTGGCCAGCTGTTTCATCAAACAGAGCAGGTAGGAGGCCCCAGTATTGACCTCCATTGTCCTTCCTGGAAAGCTCCTAGTTTCTTAAGGAATTGTGGTTCCTTGGGAAGAGCAATTTCCACCTAATAGTTTCATGGGTTATTCTTAGAATTTCGTCATTCATGTATGCTCACAGGAGAGTATTTCAAATAAGAGAACTGAACATGTTTTATTTAACAGGTAAGAATGATATGTGGATTTTCAACATGTAGACGGGGGATTTATGGATCTCCACTGGTTATCTTGCTCTGGGTTCCACCAATGTTAGAGATGGTTTTGGCAGCAGGAGTAGGAGCATTGCTATTCTAAGCAACCTGCTTATGTGACTTATGTTTTCAAGTCCTGCTTGAACCTGCTCCTGTGTGTGTGTGTGTGTGTGTGTGTGTGTGTGTGTGTGTGTGACTTTCACTTGGAAATTAAATGCTCTCATTTGTGCCTGATCACATGGTTTCATGAATTAGAAATTATCCAGATAAGGACAACAGCAAACCTAAAACTATGTGAAATGTGTTATTTTCCAAAGAAGACACAGTGAAAAACCAGCCTCTACCTCAGAGCAAAGTCTTTCCAAGGAAGAAGGCATGACCCTTGTCCTTGAAAAGACCCACAGAGCACTCCTGGGCACATACCCCTGCTGAGTTGTTTATCTACAAATAGCAGGAGAGATCAGATGTCTCTGACTCAGTCAGGCTAGGTGAGGACCCATAGCAACCCCCTAGCAATCTCCAATCAGCATGAGACAGGGAAATACCTGGGATGCCAGATGACCCCCCCCCCCAGTAGTTTATGGGGTTGATAACATGTTGGGAAACCATGTAGTTAAGCAAGACTCCCTCATGTCTTAAACCAATCAGTTCAAATGAATCCCCCTCTTTTTACTAACCTATCACCCCTACCCAACTTGTTCCCACCAGTGAATGTGCTAATCATGTTTTAGAGTTGTTTTATGATTTTCCCGTGGTGTGTGATGATTTGCTAAGAGATGTAAGTGAAGTCCCTGTCTTCCTCAGAGAGTGTATAAAACTGCTGCAAACCTTGGGCTCGGGGCCTCTCAGCGTCACCAGTTGCTGTGTGCCGTGGAGGACAGAGCTAGCTCGCAATAAACACCTCTTTGCTGCTTACATGGATCTTGGTCTCTGGTGGTCATTTGGGGGTCCCGAATTCGAGCATAACATGCCTAGCATTAAAGATTGTCATTTTCTTGATTAAGAACCTATTGAGTGATTTGTATTGAGTAATTTGAGTGAATAAAGCATAGAAAGATGCAGAAGCATGTGAACATTCTTTATTTCTCCCTTTGACTGCAATTTTGCCCCCTCATGATACCAGGTCCTATGAAAAATCCCACTGATCTGAGAACATTCTGGGTTGTTGATACTGCTATACATCAGAGTCTGGCATTGGTCACACCCAGGATTTCCCTCTGTGGAGTCACTTTCAGGCTCTGCCTCAGCCAACAGCCTGAGTTGAACACAACCACCATCCTGCCCTGTGCTGCCCTTTGATCCTGTGTCTCTTCCTCCAGTTATTTCTCTGCAAGAGAAGCTCCAGGCTCTCATTGCTCAGCCCCCTGCAGGGAAATTGGAGAGTTAGTTTCCTGACTCATGACACCAGTGATCTCCAGGAGAACCTGGGGCCAAGGTGAGAACCAAAGAGTGGAATTTCAAAGTGTGCATTTCAATCATTTTAGACTCAGGTAAACTAGTTGAAACTATGGCAACCTTTCCTATAAAAAAAAACCCACACATTTATTTTCAGGTAACTCACCTAATAATTGCTTCTGCTTTCATTTCCTGTTGGAGAAGAAAAATCCATCCTCTCTATCTTGCCAAATTCCACATTATACAAAAAAGGAACTGATACCAACACCCCAGCAGCCCAGATTCCTGCTTGGAGTGTGAACCTTCTGGGAAACTTTAAAAGCCTAAAAATAATCAATAAGGAACAAAAGACAAGAGGTAGGAAATAGTTTTAAAAGCTGGGGCTTGGTGGGTTTTTCAGTCCTGGCAGAAACTGGAAATGCACAATGAAAAAGGCCCAAACTCTTTATTTAAAGGGAAATACAGCAAGGGATTTCAGTGTGGCAGGCTTCTAGAAGAAAACCAGATAAAGACAGGGCTAGGGAGGTCATGACCACTTCTGGTGGTGCAATGTATAAGCATACCTTTTCCCCCATATCCTCACTAACATTTATTGTAACTTGTTTTCTTGATAATTATCATTCTGACTGGAGTGAGATGGAATCTCAGTGTAGTTTTAATTTGCATTTTTAATTAATAGAGATGTTGAACATTTTTTTCATATATTTGTTGCCTGTTCAGTTCCTTGCTCATTTATTGATTGGGTTATTTTTGATTTAGGTGCTAAGTTTTTTGAGTTCTTTATATATGCTAGGAATACCAAAGACTTTTTCCCCATTCTGTAGGCTCTTTCTTCATGTTATTGATTGCTTCTTTTGCTGGGAAGAAGCTTTTTAGTTTGATAACATCCATTTATTGATTTTTGATTTTACTTCTTGCACTTTCATAGTCTTGTTGAGGAAGTCGGTTCCTAAGTTGACAGGATAGAGAGTTGGGCCTACATTTTCTTCTGTTAGATCCATGGTCTCAGGTTACATTTTTTTAGAACTAAATGTTTGAATGCATTAGCGGAAAAAAGAACAAGCCAGGTGCAGTGGTGCATGCCTGTAACTCTAGCACCTCGGGAGGCTGAGGCAGGAGGATCGCAAGTTCAAATCAACTTCAGCAACTGCAAGGCACTAAGCAGCTCAGTAAGACCCTGTCTTTAAATAAAATACAAAATAAATAGGGCTGGGGATGTGACTCAGTGGTGGAGTGCCCCTGAGTTCAATCCCTGGTACAAAAAAAAAAAAAAAAAAAAAAAAAAAGAACAAAACCCAAGTACAGTCTGATGGCTTTAGAGTGAATTGATTCATTTCCTTCAAATGATATTAATCAGCCAGGAATGATGGCACACATCTGTAATCCCTGTAGCTCAGAAGGCTAAGACTGGAGTATCACAGGTTCAAGGCCAGCCTTAGTAACTGAGATCCGAAGAAACTTAGCGAGATCATCTCTCAAAATAAAAATGGATAGCACTGGAGATATGGCTCAGTGGTAAATTGCCCCTGGGGACTTAACCCAGTGCCACCCCCTGCAAAAAAAAAAAAAAAAAAAAAAAAGGAGAGAAACATTAATTGCCATAGTCCAGCTGGGCAAAGGAACCAACAGGTGACAAGCAACTGCGAAGGTTGAAGCAGGAACTGCTTTATTGCTGAACAGCAGAGGTATATATATCTTACTGATTTACATAAAGAATGACTCAATCAGCATCATCCAATCATAGCATTGCTCCCCTACAAATACAGCAATCAGCCAATAAGGAGTCCCCACCATCTTGATGGCTCGGTGGCGTTGTTTCACAAGCCACTCCTCCTGGCAAACTGCCAGGCGCCATCTTGACTTGGTCGCAGCCTACAACAATAAATGGTGCATCAACAAGCCTATGTTATTTATCCTATCATCACTATTTATCTCTACTGTCTTTGTCTTCTCTATTGTAAAAATATGGACTTATTCAGTTATCTTTTATTAATTTCTATACAACTTCCATTGTATAGAATGGTTGGAAAACAGAGCTAGTGACTCTTCAATATTCATTGAAATTCACCTCATGGACTCCTAGTAGTAGTGCTAGTTAACTTTTCTAAATGTTCCAGGTGTGTTTGAAAATAAAATGCAGTATTAAGTGTTTGGATTTTATCTATTAAATCAATTTACTCCGTTGTGTTGTTTTAACACACTTTAAGAAGATTGTTCTGATTTTTGTTATATTTTTTCAATTACTGAGATTCAGACTAAAATCTTTCACTGTGTGAAACTGGATCTATTTTTTTTTTCTCCTTGAAATTCTGTCAATTTTGTGTTCTATAAGGCTGTGTTATTTAAAGTATTTTTATAATTTACCAGTATATTAGAATCACTGTATGATCCCTGCTATGATCTCAGTATTCACAACAAAATTCGTTATGTTGAAACTTAACTCCCAAGGTGATGATATTAGGATCTGTAGCCAGAGGGAGATGATTAGGTCCCAAGGGCAGAACCTTAATAAATGCAATTAGTAAGCTTAGAAAAGCCACATCCCCCACCCTATTTTGTATTTTATTTAGAGACAGGGTCTCACTGAGTTGCTAAGTGCCTCGCTTTTGATGAGGCTGGCTTTGAACCAGGAATCCTCATGTCTCAGCGTCCCAAGCCTCTGGGATGACAGGTGTGCGCCACTGCACTTGGCCAAAAGGATAGTTTTGAATAAGATTTTTAATATTGTGCTGGACCTCTTGCTAATAAACCTGTTGACTCTTAAAGACAAACAGGAGGCTGACCTTATTTCGGGGCCAGCAGGGCTGCAGCAGGCTGAGGGTCCCTAGCAGAGGCTGGAGGGGGCTGTCCTCCTGATACTTTTTTATGTCTTTGCATCAGATCTTCCCACAGCTTCACCCAGCTGCCCCCAAGGGGAGGGAGGGAACATGACACACCCTGTTAACCAAGTCCCTCCTTCTTGGGCCAAGATCAGAGCTGAAGCAGTTTCCTTAAGAAGGCAACCCATTGGGTTGTGGCTCAGTGGTAGAGCACTCACTTAGCAAGTGTGAGGCCCTGGGTTCGATTCTCATCACCACATAAAAATAAAGAAATAAAATAAAGGTATTGCAACAAAGTATAACTAAAAAATAAATATTAAAAAAAAAAATTCAGGCTCATGCAGACCGGCAGCATCTCGAGGTAGACTGAAGTCAGAGGAGGTAGGTATCCGCAGGTGTCAGGTGCAGAATGCAGGTGTCTCCCTAGTGCTGGGTTCTCCTCCCTCCTCCAAATAAGTCATCTTCAAGGCCTGGCCTGGCCTGGTCACTGGACCACGCTGTAAACACTGTAAACACGGGTGCAGGGCCCCTTTCCTTCCAGATGTTTCTCATCAATATCCTAAGAATACAAGAGAGAGGGTTCTCAGAACAGCTTGAGGACAGAGTGGCCCCAGAGAGACCAGAAGACAATCAACACCCATTAATATGAATAGCTTAAGCCAGGGATGGTGGAGCACATGTGTGGTCCCAAGACTTGGGAAGCTGAGGCAGGAGGATTGCAGGTTCTAGGCCAGTCTCAGCAAACTTAGTGACACTATGTCTTGAAATAAAAAAAAAAAAAAATTAAAACCCTGGGGGGTGGGAGGTACTAGGTGTAAAGAATTGCTTTATCTATGAGCCACATCCCCAGCCTTTTTTATTTATATTTTTGAGACAGGATCTCACTACATTGTTTAGGGACTCATTAAGTTGCTAAGGCTAGCCTCCAACTTGTAATCATCCTGCCTCAGGCTCCCAAATCACTGGGACTATAGGCTTGTGTCACCAACAAAGAAAACACAAATTATTTTGAACCCAGGGCCTTGTACATACTAGGTAAAAACTCAACAATTGAGTTACACCCCAACTGATTAGTCAGGGTTTTCTAGAGGAACAGAATCAGCAGGAAGTATAATTATAAAAAGGGACCTATTAGGTTGTCTTTTACAACCAGGAACTGGATAGTCCACAATGGCTGTCTGCAGGATGGAGAGCTGGGAGAACCAGTAGCTGCAGTCCAAGAGGCTGAAGCCCCAGAACCAGAGGGATCCACAGTGCTACCCTGGTCTGAGACCTAAGCCTTCTGGAAAATCTCTGTCAGAGTCCACTTGGGAAGAATAAAGAAGCAAGAATCCTATATCCTACCGCAGTAGCCATCAAGAACCCATTCAAGAAGGAGTAAGATTCATCTGCTGCTGCTATTTTGTTCTTCCAACTTTTATTTCATCCAAGCCATCATCCTATTGGTTGCTGCTGCCCACACTTAGGGAGGGTCTTCAATTCAGTTGGCTATCCCACGTGCCAATTACTCCTAGATAATCTAATTAACACATCCATAATCCTCTTATTCCTTGGCATCTCTCTTTTTATTCTCCTAAATATTTATTTTTTAGTCATAGTTGGACACAATACCTTTATTTATTTTATGTGGTGCTGAGGATGGAACCCAGTGCCTCCCAATTGCTAAGTGAGCACTCTACCGCTGAGCCACAACCCCAGCCCTTCCTAGTCATCTCTTAATCCAATCAAGTCAACAATTCAAATTAACCATGACACCAACCCATAAATTTTCTTAATACTCTCAACAC
The DNA here is from genome assembly GCF_048772815.1 of Callospermophilus lateralis. Classification (NCBI taxonomy): domain Eukaryota; kingdom Metazoa; phylum Chordata; class Mammalia; order Rodentia; family Sciuridae; genus Callospermophilus; species Callospermophilus lateralis. Next base: position 8,404,632 of record NC_135311.1, read on the forward strand.
AAAAAGAGGTAAAAAGGAAAGAAAAAATACAGTTCCGATAGCACAGCAGATACCTGGCTTTGGGCAGGCAGCCCAGGGCTTGGTGCCATGAGACCTGGCTGGTCACCACTCACAGCTCTCACCTTCCGCTTGTCCTTCTGAGAATCCCGTTTTGTCAGCTGTGCATAGACTGCATCGTCCTTGGCCCTGGGGTCCTCTGGCAATCCTGCACCTGAGTCATGACAGACTGGAGCTTGATTCTGTGCCAGGAAAACCTCCAACCCTACACACACACACACACACACACACACACACACACATGCACTTACACTCATACACTCACTCTATCACACTCCCACTTTCACAACACATTCACACACTCACACTCTCACATACTCACACACTCACAACACACTCACACCCTCACACACACTTACATTCTCCCCCACACACTCTCACACACTCACACTCATTCTAACACACACTCACACACTCACATTTACACTCTCCCACTCACACTCTCACACACACTCTCACAGAATCACACACACACACTCATTCTCACACACACCCTCACACTGACACACACTTCCACACACACTCACACTCATTCACACTCTCATACACACTCACACACTCTCTCACTCACTCACACACTCATTCATAATCTCACACACATTCAGCACTCACACTGACACACACACACACTAATACAAAAACACACACACAGTAACACACACACTCACATTCACACACACAGTCACACACACACACACACACACACACACAGCCAGGAACCCAAGGCCATGGTGGCTACACCCATCATCCCCTCTACAAGGCCACTTCCTGCCATTAAAATGTAGGAGGAAGGAAGTCCAGGATCCAAGGGGAGAGGGGGAGACATCTGGACCCAGAAAAGTAAGTGCAACCTGCCTCTCTCCATCTCCATCTCCATCTTCTTCTTCTCTCATAAGTGCCCAAAGAACAGGAACCCTCCAACTCCCAGGATGAAAAACACAGCCAGGAAGGCCCCTATGGTGCCTCTTGTGTGGCCAGCTGTTAAGAAAATAAAAGAGTTAAGAAAGCATAAGGCGGAAGAGAAGCTGACACACCCATTGTCAGGGGAGGTGGAGAAGGCGCAGGTGTCAGGGGGGCCTGGAGCAGAAGCCACAGAGGGAGGGCGTGGCAGGTCCACTCAGTCAAGCAGTGGCCCAGGTCCTTCGTGGAGCAGGAGAGACGGGGATGAGCAAGGTGGGGTCTGTGAACAAGTCATCACCAGGAAGAGACAGAAGCTCTCAGTCACCAGGTGAAGGATCTCACTGCAGTAGAGGTTGACCCATGTCCAAGGTCTCCAGTGAGACCCCCAGGGACATGCGCAGGCACCTGTGTGTGGGGAGTGGCAGGAGTTTCACAGATACTCAGTGTGGTGGGAGCGTCCCACGGGGGAGGGACAGCACAGGAGGCAGGGCTAGGTGGGGAGGCCCGGGAGGCAGCCATGAGTCCAGGAGGTTGGGTGGGCCATGTTGAACTTCCTCTGAGACTCCAGGGTGGGGGGGGGCACATGACCAGGGGTGGTGACTGCACTGACCAGTCAGGCTCCTCCAGCAGCCCCTGGAGGAAGACTGAGAGAGGACGGGGCACACGGGTCCCAGGCATTCGGGTCAGTGAAACACCTACTGGGCGCAAACTGCCCAGAACTGAGCCTGACACCTGGGCTAAGAGGAGAGAAGGATGTGTCCCCTGCCCTCATGGTGTCCCACTCAGGGTGGACTCAGACCCAGAAAGGGATCTTTCCACTCAGGGGGGATGGCTCCTTAAAGAGGCTGCGCCTTCAGAGCCGGCAGTGGCTTCACACGTTAGGGAAGGTCAGCAAGCAGCTTTGACCCTGTGTGGATGAGGCCACCATCAGGGACACAGGACCTTCTAAGCCCTACATCCTATGGGGACTAGGTGGAGGTCAACCCCAGAGATGACACAGACAAAGGCCACAATCCGATCTGTTTTTCCAAAGATGACTCTGGACACAGGGCATGGTGACAGGGTGGGACAGGTCCTGGAAGGCTGCCCCTGGCCCAGGGGGAAGGGCCTGGAGGTGAGGGATATTTAAAGACAGTCCTGAGCTGGATGCCACCCCACACTTCTGGATTGGAGTGACCAAGGGAAGGCAGTGCTGTTCATAAACACAGCAGCAAAAAAGCCAGGAACCCTGGGGCTCCAGAGCCACCTGAGCCCCCCCTGTGCCCCTCCCTCCTGCAGGTGCACTCACCTGGGCTACAGAGGTCAAGGAGCTGTAAGGTGGCATTTTTCTGGTCCACTGGGTTGCTGAGGACACAGGTGAGGCTGACATTGGGCTGCCTCAGTGGCAGGCTCAGGGCCAGGGTCCAGGGGTTGGGGGGTCCTGGTGCCCCTCTCTGCTCCCGCTCACTGGGGGGGCCCTGGACCTCCCAGGTTACACTCAGGACCTCTACAGCCTCTCGGGCCCCACACTCCAGAGTGACATTGCACCAGCTGGGCGTGATGGACGCTGACGTGGTCCGGATCTGGGCAAGGGGCACAGGATCTGAGGAAGGAGGGGACAAAGGAGAGAGCCTTACACATGCCACACATTGTCCTCCAGGGTCTCACTGACCATAGGCAGGAGCCCTAGGAGGAAGCTGGGAGCACGTTACAAATAAAGTACAATTTCCCCAGAGCTACATGTTGACAAGTGACAGCAGCCACTTTATTAAGCTCATGTGATCTCACTACATGAAGCAAGTCTAAACTTTTTTTCCCATGAGAAAATGATGGCTGAATCCCAGTTTTTAGGGAACATTATTTCTAGAAGATAGGGGTCTTCTGGAAGGGGAGGAAGTGTGGGATAGAAGAGCTTGTCTGGGACCAGGGTCCTGTGTCCTAGGTCTTCAGCTGAGACAGTGCCTGGGACGGCACAGCCTGACTGGAGCAGGACACCAGGCCAGCTCTGGGAGGACCCAGAAAGCTCAGGTCAAAACAGGAGACATTGTGGGAGATACCGTGGCTGCAACAGAGAGCACAGCTCTGCAGGCAGTTAGAACCTGACACTGAATGTGTGCTCCCGACTGGGGGAGAAGGGTCAGATCCACAGGCCAGTCTGAAAATCACACAGGGCCTGCACCTGCAGTCCACTCTCTGCAGCAGGGACTTCCCTATGCAGAGAGGGACTGTGGGGACCCTAGAGTTGGCAAAACAAATCTCCTGGGACATGCAGCAGCATCACTTCTCCTACCCTATCAAGGCTTGCAGAGCAGGCTTTGTGGGGTCCGTGGAAGTGAGGCTGGCCTCCCACTGGCCACTCCTTGCAAGAATTGAGGACGGTGAACTAGGTACATGTGGATTCCACGTCTTTATCCTCGAAACCTGTGAATATGCAACTTAGAAAAAAGAGCTGATCTTTAAATAGGGTTGTCTGGATAGTCCCAGAGTCCTCATAAGGACCCTTAAATTTGAAAGAAAGAGTCAGGCATGGTGGTGCACACCCCCAATCCCAGTAGCTCAGGAGGGTGAGACAGGAGGATCTGAAGATCAAAGCCAGCCTCAGCAAACTGGAGTGGTCCTAAGCAACTTAGCAGGACTCTGTCCCAACAATATAGGAAATATTTAAAAGGCTGGGAGTATGGCTCAGTGGTTAAGCACCCCAGGGTTCAATTCCTAGTACCAAAAAATAAAAAGTCAGGGTGGAGAAGGAAAGAAAGGAGCAGCTGTGAGGGATGCAAGAGAGACGCCCCCTCCCTTTCTAGATGAGGCAGAGGAGGGGACCACAAGTCCAGGGAGGCTGGCAGCTCTGGAGAGTAGGAAAGGCAGGAAAGGATCCCCTCTAGATCCTGCAGGACAAAATGCAGCCCTGCCCACACTTGGATTTTAGCCCAGTGACAACCATGTCTGACCTCGACCTGCAGCATATCGTGGATACACATTTGTGTTGTTTTAAACCAGGATTATGCATTGTAAAAAGAGCACAGGAAAATTAACACACAAAAGCAATAAATTTACTCTTACGAAGAGGAGGAAATGTTACTGAGAAAATGGCCAAATTTCCATTTTGTCTCCCAAAACAGAGATGTGATTTTTCTCCCTGGTATAAAACCTCAGCTCTCCTGTTTGTGATGAATATCTGACGTGTTGGTGCCTGAGGAGAATCCTGCAGCATGTGGTCTCAAAGCCTCCTAGACTCAAAGGAGGCCAGCCCTGGGACTAGGTGAGGCTGTCACTTACCATAAACAGTGAGGTGGAAAACTGCTTTAATTTCTCTTCCTGTCTGAAAATGGCCTGGGCCCAGTACTGCCCACTGTCCTGTGAGGTCAAATTGTTAATCCTCAGGGATGACATACTGGGCACCTGGACCCTCTGCTTGTACTTGTCCTGGAGACCGTACCACAGTGGATCTTCTGTCCCATTCTGGAGTCTCAGCATGTATATGCAGTCTGGATCAGAGCCCAGGCCCCAGTAGATCTCCTCTATCTTGGGATCCTCTGGCTCCTGGGTCACTTGCAACAAGACTGAACCTCCCCGGATCACCTTCAGATAAGTGCGGGTTCTAAAACCTTAAATCCCCAAACCATGAGCTCCAGAACTCTTGGCTAAAGTGCTGCAGGCACCTAGGGCATTGGGAAAGAGAACATGGGTATTTCATCAAGGAGAACAAGTGACACAGACATTTTCATCTTAACCAATCCCTTGACCCAGGGAGGCAGCCTTGTATTAGTGAATGGAACCAATTCTGGGTCAAGTCCTGGTTCTGCTGAAGTTATTTCTGAGTGGGTTACTTCACTGGACTAACCTTCATTTCCTTATCTGTCTTGACATGGTGACATGAACTAAATGACACTGTGAATTGAAAGCACCTAGCTCACTGTCTGGTACAAGCTGAGTGTGTAAGTGTAGGAGGCAGCTCCTAAAATGTCACCCAAGGATCCCTCTCTGGTGTTCACACCTATGTGTAATCCTCTTCTGCAAAGAGTGGGATGTCCCTTAATAGAACCATTTTTAACTGGAGCACGGGTTTCTCCTGGCTCATTCCTGCTCCCTGTCCTCAGCATTGGGCACAGTATTCAATAACTGTGCTGTTCCCAATTGCAGCTGTTGTTATCATGATGGGCATTACTGGCCCAGCACCCCCAGGTCAGAACCACACATTCCCAGTCCAGGCTGGTGTCCCTTCCTCCCCTCCAGCTGCCCCTCTCGGGGGTCTCCTCCTGAGTACGGGGATGGAATGCAGGAGTCAGACATCTTGTGGCTTCAATCTCCTTGGTGCCTGTAGGTGTCAAGGTCCAGCCAGGGCTTTCCTGTTTATAAAAGTCGAGTTTAAAAGGAAATTCACTGTGATGCAGGCGCCATTACCAAGCACCACAGGACCCCTGTGCATCCAGGAGTCAGGTGGGAAGGTGGAGGGAAGGACTTGTCATCCCAGGCTTGAATGAAGATTTTAAATTTTTATATTTTTAATGCTGGTTGCCCTTCTTCCCCTTCTTGAGTTGCTCTATAATACAAAAGTATCATATGTTACATTGAAAACAAGTATCCAAGTTGTGGAGTTTTCAAACAAAAGCAAAATGTCCCCCATCCCCAAGATAAGCACTGGAAATGATGTGTGCCCAGAGACACTCCAGCCCTGCGAGCCTGGGCATCTAAATGTCTCTCAACCTTCCCACTGGCCTGCAGAGGTGCCCTTCATTCTGCCTTTGAAGGGGCTGTGACATCCTATGGTCCCCTCTTTAATTAATAAGCAAAATACAAGTACTCTTTAGCACTGTGGTCATCCAGCCTAATCAGAGTTTAACACATTTAAATATGTAATTCTGGGTGTGAAAATGGGCCATACACCACAACTTCCCTGTTTCTAAAAACTGTTTGCAAGTTGCTTTTTCAGGATGCAGCAGCAGACCTTGAGAGCTCAGTGGAACCAGAAGTCTCCAAGGATGAGAAGCCAAGGAACCAGAAGAGGGTCTTGTGGACCTGGGTTAGAAGCCAGGGTACAGCCACAGCTGCAGGAGGGAGCATGGGGTCAGAGAGACCAGGGCACTTACAAAGAACCCAGAGGCTCCACCAGGCCCAGGGCACCTGGTGTGGACCATGCCACCAAGACTCCTGCTCCAGCTAGCCGGCCTTCTATTTCTCATCCCTGCCTTAAGTCCCTTCCTGCTCCCTGGGGAGACAGAGTGTGCCTACCTCCTCTCTCCTTGTCAGGGGAGCAACTGTGAAGTTCTTTCTTCTTGCAAAACCTGGTGCCGTGTTGGTTTCTCTGTGCATGGACAGCAGGCACTTGCTGGGTGTCAGTACAGTGGTGGTCAGTACATTTAAGTGCCCTATTTAATGCAGTACCCAGAGAAACAGTCTGCTATCCCATGGGGAAACAGCGCAATTGGGTGCTCTGACAGCCTGTATTTTAGACCATCCTCAGGGATTTGATGAGGTCATTGTGGTCACCACAGTGTCTGTGTCCCCTGCCAGCACTGTAAGAGGGTCCTCCAGGGAAGCCAGTGTTTTGTGCTGAACAGGAACCTCAAGGTCTGGCAGAGGCTCTCATCAGCTGGTCTAAAGGGCACAGCTGGAACGTGGCCTCCTGGGTGAGGTTTGCAGACCACATCTGAACAGGGTGTGAGGAGGGAGAGTCCTTGGGCAGGAGACTGAGGACACCAGCCCTGAGGTCCCCTCAGGAGCAGAGGCAGGAAGACCAGGTCAGGGGAGGAGCTGAGGGGCAGGATTCCTTCCCTCCCTTGGGGGCTGAAGAAGTGACCACAGGGACAGCTCAGGGTGTCCTCCCTTAAGGAGTCCTAAACAGGCTCCCCAGCTGTGACTCCCTGTCAGGTCACAGGATAGGACAGGTCAGGACGAGACAGAGCAGAGGCCTTGCAGTGGCCACAGAAAGCCCTGTGTGAGTGGAAGCCCTGGGTCACCCTGGAGGGGCTTCAGAGGTGAGCTGTCCACACCCCTCCTGTGACAGAGCAGGGGTCCTCAGTGGAGTGGACTCATCCTGGTGACACAGGGCACAGCCAGTCCTGGAGGCCAGGATGCTGCCCGTCAGCTCTCCGCATCTCCCTGCCCACTAGGAGCTCTGCCTGTCCCTGAGCTGTTACCTGGTCCCTCCAGGGGCTGAGCAGCTGCTGGAGTCTCATCCTCCAACTGTCCCCCCTGCAGGGACAGAGTCCTTGGAGTGGCTGAGCACAGCTGAGACTTCTGACTCGCCCAGGGTTGGACAGCCAGCCTGGCCAGACTCCAACTTCCTAGAAGAGGGAACCACAAATACAGAGGAGGGTCAGCCTCAGCCTGTGGGAGGATCTGCCCCTGAGCCCCAATGGTGGGTGACATCAGCAAGACAGAGAAGGGAGGCAGAGAGGGGAGGCAGCAGGAGCTCTCTGACCTACAGAAGACGCTCATCCTAAACAAGGAAAGAGGAGCCATGGAGCACATGGGCTTTACCAGGTAGAGGGTGAACTTCATACTACAAAATTAAAAATGCAACCGTGGGCATAGAACATGGTTCCTCTGTGTGTCATATCCTCATGTCCCTATCACCTCCTTCTCACGCAAACAGCAGTTCCCTGTCAGCTGATGCATGAAGCCCTAAGTACCCTCCTTGATGACCTCTCCACTGTCTCTGTGTCTCTCTCTGGGGTCCATAGTGACCCAGGCCCTTCTCCAGCTCCTTGTCTGCAGACAGTGCATTCAGTAAATGCTGTTTCTATCAACATGGGGGAGTCCCCACAAGTCCAGAACCACACCCTCTGCAGTCACCAGTGTCTCTGGAAAATTCCAGTGTGAAACTAGCTGTCCTCAGGTTCCCTCCTTCCCTTCCACACTTCACCATCCACCACATGCGGGAAAGGGCTTGCGATTTAATAGGGAAGTTCACCACCACCCTCACCATCACTGCTTCACCTCCATTTCTCCCCCCAAGCAAGGCTGAGACAACAGGGGACAATCCAGAAACCAAAGAAAAATGCAACCGTGGGACTCCAGGCTTCCAGAAAGGATGCAGAGCAATTTAGGGCTGAGGCTCCTTCCACCAAGAGCCTCTTACAAAGCTCCTCTGCAACAGGTTTGTCCCATTCAGGTCCCTGGAGGGCAGGCCTATGGGCAGCCATTTCAGCCTTCCCAGTTCCTGTGTGGCCTTGAGCGAGTCACTGTCTCCCTCTGGATTCAGATTGGGAATCCCTACATGAGAAATGTGGAGACTTTCCCTCCCCACCCTCTCCTTCCCTCCCTCTTCCCTGATTTCCTTCTCATCTTTCTTCCTCCCTTTTCTTTTTTCTTTCCCTCAGTAATTTTCCAACCCCAGAGCCTACTGAAGGAAACACTAGACCATTTAACATACTTCTTATTTAAACAGCATTGTGAAATGGGGAAAGTCTACACTTTGCTGTTCACAAAAAGTTGTCCATTTAAAATGGGGTCCCAGTCCCTTACAATTTTGCAAAGTTCATTGTTCACTGAATATGTCCTATTCCACAAGTGCTCTCTAATCCATTAAATTGCATATAATTCCTTGCAAGTTCACTTAGTAGCTGGTTTATTTGTTTGTTTGTTTACTATAACAGTAAAAGCTTTCACCAACTTATCCAAAACAACTGCAATCAGTGTACATGAATTTCAATGTCTATAGATAGTACACTTCAATTAGCCAAGATAGGAAACCAGCCAAGGTGTCCATCAATAGACGAACAAATTTAAAAAGTGTGACAAACACATGATTTTACTCAGCCATGAAGACTAAAATGATGTTATTTGCAGGTAAATGAAAGGAATTAGAGAACATCCTGCTAAGTGAAATAAGAAGATTCAGAAAGTCAAGGGTTGAGTATTTTCTCTTCCATGAAGAAGTTAGAGAGAAAAAAAAATTTTTTAAGTGCAGTATTTCATAAAAGTAGAAGAAAAATGCTAGAGGAAAGGTCAGGCCAAGGTAGAGGGAGGATAGAAGTAAAGAGGAAGAATAGTGTGGGAGCTGCCACAGCCCCGGTCCTTGAGTGACCAGAGTGTGGAGATGTGGCCAGCCAGCCACGGGCTGTGTGTATGACCTGTGGGCCCCGAGCGCACAAGGTGGACTGGACCCACGTTGCTCCTCTGTTTGGGCGGGCCTCACTCTGGTCTTTTCTTAGCTCACTCTGCCATGATCCCCACACAGCTCATAGATGGCCATGGCCTCCCTAGATGTTGGCCACCCTCTGACAGCAGACATCATGAGCTAGACTCAGCCCCCTGAAACCTGACCCCTTGCCTCATTTGAATGGCTTCTTCCCAATAAAAGGGTTCAGCACAGGAGCCCTCTCTCTCTTTCCAAAGGTCCCTAAATTCACAGGAGCCATCTCAGGACCCAGAGAAAAAGGTATTTCTTTGTCTCTGTGTGGTTATTTCTCTCTGTCCAGTTCACCTGAAGTGACCCTGAGTGTTGAGTCATGGAATGTGACAATAGGTGGCCTGTAACATGATTCCAGGGTGAGTTTTAGAAACTTAGCAGATTTGGAATTTCTCTCCAGAAGTTATGTGTGCTTAGGATTTGAGAGTATTGTGGGCTCAATTGTAGAAAGTAGACAGAAGGAAAATCTGTGACATTAAACTTTTTTTAATATTTGGGAATATTTTGTCTTTAGGAAAAAAACCCTTATTTTTACAATTCTAGAGACCTTAAATAAATGTAAAATTAGTATAATAATTAATGGGATATGTTAGGTTCAGTCCTCTCCCATGGGAAAAGCACTTTTATAGACTTTTTTGGATTGTTTTTTTGTGAATCTTTATATTTTGAAATGTTAGATAAAGATTTTTTGGGTTTATGTACTAAAAGTCTGTGCTTAGAGAGTGAGAACAAGGAAAAAATGATTTTGTGATGAGATTTGATACAGGGGTTCTTTACCTGTAGAGAGGAGAATTTTATTTTTCTATTATTTTTGTGAATACTCAGTGTGTACTGAACCTCTTTGCTACATTCTTGTCCCATCAGATCAGAATGTCTATAACTCAGCAGCTGTTCCCTCTGGGGTCTGTAACTGGACCCACCTCCAGCAGTGCCTTTAACCCTTAAACAACCTGGCCTGGGTGCCAAAGGAAGACTGCCTTAAGATCTGATAGTAACACTGGTGTCTGCCATTAAAACTCATTTCTAAAGTGCCACGTGCTGCGAGGGAAAAAACAAAAGATAGAAGAACACACGCTGCAGCAAGCACTGTTAGGAAAAACTGCAGAGCTATATAACAAGTATAAGAAATACATATGCTTCTTTATATTTTGCTTTTAATTTTGAATGTTATGAGGATGCATTTGCTTGTTGCAGAAACAAAGCCTGTAATGTTCCTGTGGTGACCAAAAATCCTTATTCTTTTCAATCCTAGCTATGTAATTTAAAAAAATGAATAAAATATTCTCAAGGATCTTATTTTAGCTGCATCACATGACATCAAATAAGAGTGCACACCCAGTTAAGAATAAATTGAGTTGGATCCAAAATTAAGAACCACATGGTTACATAAAGTTTATACAATTATAAGTTATGCCCTTATTCATTTTATATATTTTTCTAGATATTTGATTAACCTATAGTTAATCCATAAAATAATTAATATATGTCTAATTGTTTAATTAATATATATTTTTCATGTTGGTCCTTAGAGATGAAGACTATATTGACCTATCTGGACAATTGTCAGAAAGATTAATAAAATAGATTTTTCAATAGAAAACACAAAATTTATATATTTCTTTTACATGCGTTTATCTGATACTCTGCCTTTTAGTTAGAGATATTTGAAATAAATGTATTTTTCTATAAATTTGCTTTCAAGAGATAAAACAACCATTGAGTAATCTCTAACTCTCAAATTATTGTACAAACTTTATAAAATAATAAACAAATATAATTCTGTCTACAGAAACATCCACGGATTTTAACTATACTTTCATTGAGATATTTCTTATCAAGGTACAATAATTTGTTCAGATTCTAAGGTTTTCAAAAATTATTCCAAAGTATAACCAGGAAAAATTCTAAAGGGAAACGAAAATGCTTCAACAGAGAGAAAACACATATTGGAGGTCCTCAGAAGAAAACAGAAATCATCTTTGGGTAAAACAAGGTCTTTATATTCTGGATTTTAATGATAAAAGTATTTTCCTAAATAGGAAAATCTTCATATGATTATCTAGACAGGTGATGTATATACTGGACTGACTATAAAAATTTTAGCTGATTAATTCAAGGCTATTTTATTCTATTCCCCTGATTTTACTATACTGATGTGAGCTGAGATTTTTGACCATATTTTTACATGATAAAGACCTATTAAAATATTAAGTTTATTTCCTTAAAGGAAGGTTTTTATTTCCCAATGATTCTTAATGTTTAAAGCAAAGATTAATTTTAGTGAATAAATTCGCATCCTTAATTAAACACTGAAGGCACACTCCATTATTAGCAGTGGGATCTGGCACTGCTGTGCTGTGTGTGGGTGAGGTTGCAGTGGAACCAGCTGGTGGACCTCAACCTTCACAAGTTTCCTCCAACCTTCCTGATCCCACTTTCCCTGGTAACTGTCTGCTCTGGAGTCGACTTCCTCTGATATGAGTCAGTCCTCCCTTTCTCCTGAGAATGAATGTATGGCACAGCTTTTTCTCTTCTCTATTAACTACTAATATCATCTTACAGTCAAACCAGATGGGGAACTATTGGTAAGTGAGGACCTCCCATTAGCCCCTCATCCAGTTGCCTCTGCTCCCCCAGCTGAGATGCCTCTTGGCCACCTGCTGCCCTCTCCTTGTTCCTCTGTCCCCTCAGAAGCCTTGTTAAAAGGGTTCTGATGTTGGGTCACTCCACTGTGGATACAAAGCCTCTGGTTTTCCTGTTGATTTTATGAGATCTCTCACCCAATTCTGTTTTCTTCTCAGCCTCGTTTTCTTCTCTCCCATTCTTACTGTCTATGTGAGTATTTAAGTCTGACAGAGCTGCTGACTTACAATTTTCTGTTATGCTGTGTCTTTGCCTGGCCTTGGTATTAGTTGAATCCTGGCCTTGGGAACTGAGTTGGGAAGTGTTCCCCTTCTTCAATCTTTGGGAAGAGTTGGAGATAGTGTTATTTCTTCTCTATTATTTCATAGTCTTACCAGTGAAATCATCTGGTCCTGAAGTTTTTTTTTTTTTTGGATGGGAAACTTTTTTATTATTATTATTGATTCATCGTCTGTGTTCATTATTGTTCTATTCAGATTTTCTATTGCTTTGTGATTGTGCTTCAGTATTTTGTATGTTACTAGAATCAATCCATTTCTTCTAGGTTATTGGATAATTGTTTATAATGATCTTTTATGATTTTTTGAGTCTCTCAGTGACAAATATAATTTCTCCTCTTTCATTCTGATCTTATTTGTCTCTGTCTTCTAGTCTAGCTAAAATTTTATCAATTTTCCAAAAGTTAACTCTTAGTTTTGTTGATCTTTTCTATTGTTTTTCTAATTTTCACTTTTAAAAAAATTCTTATTATACTCATTTATTAGTGATTAAATTGGGGGCTATTAAGAGATTAATTTGCCCAACATCACAGGGGGATAGTGATGGTAGTAGACTCAAAGCCAGAAATTCTGATTCTAACAGCTATATACATAACGTCCTTTTCTTACTCCAAAATGTGACCAATACATGGAACTATGGTCCTGTTCAATATGGATCAATGGATTGTATGTATTTCTTTACACATAGAGACCAGATGGTGACTGATTCTCTTTTGTCACACTTTAAAAAGCTTGGTTCTTGTTTGTGTTTTCACTTTTTCCACTTGGAGTTCTTAAAGTAGGGTGGAAGTTTAATAAAACAGTTCACACAAGAGAGAGAGGGCTGGCACAGAAAGGACATTCTGGAACATTCTGGAAGCAGCTGGAATGATGGAATGTGGGTTTTGGGTTCTGAGGATGTTAATATGGTGTGAATGGGAGCCAAGTCTCAGGTTGATTTCAGCAGTGCTCAACTCCCAGTGAAGGTGCCTCTTCCGACTCCTAGGCAGCCCAATAGGCTGGAAGTTACCCAGAGGTAGCCTCTTCCTTCCAGAAACGTCCAGCAGAGTTTCCAGGGAAGTTACCAGGGAAACTGCCCTGGCTGGGGAAGCTGGGATGAGCCCGCCTGGTGCCAGGGGACATGGAAGCTCCTGGTCCCCTGAGTCCCCATACCCCGCCCCTCCGGCCTCCAGCCCCACCCCTCCCTACTCCAGCCCCGCCCCGCCCCCAGCCTTGCCTTCCTTCCCAGGGGAAAGGCCAGTGGTCTGCTCCTGGCCCAGGCACAGTCCTGTGCTCCCTCAGAGTCACCCATAGCAGTGTGCCTGCAGAGGACAGGGTGTAGTGGCATTGGCTGCCTTCCCTCTCAGCGCTCTCTCTGCAGCTCTGTGGCTGCCCCTGAGGGCACGCAGTGGCCGCCATGGGTTCGTCCACTTATTATTATTATTTTTTAAATTTTTTAGTCCTGAAATTGAGCCAAGGGCCTCACATACTAGGCAAGTCCTCTAGCCTGACCTACAGCCCCAGCTGTTGTTGAATTTTGTTTTAATTGTATCTTCTTTTGAGACAGGGTCCCCCTAATTCACTCAGTGTGGCCCTGGATTTGCGATCCTCCTGCCTCAGCCTTCCAAGTCACTTGGATCACAGGACAGCTCTCTGGGTTTCCCTCCACATAGGAACCTTCTGCCTTCTTCACTTTCAGACTGCGTGTGTCCTCAGGGTTCCCCCAGCCTCCTGTGATCATCACACAGTGGCTCCTGTTTGATTATTGAGCCACTCTATTCCTTTTCATTGGAGAATTTAACCCACTTACAGTCAAGGTCATGACTGGTAGGCCAGGGCTGCCATTCTGTTTCTCCTTTTGTGGGCTTTCTTGTCAATCATTTTCCTTCCTTCCTCTTCTGCTGTTTTTTCTCTGATCAGGTGACTTGCTCCATGGCATACTTTCATTCCTCACCGTTTAGCTTTTATATATCTCCCATAGGTTTTTGCTTTGTGGTGTCCACGAAGCTAACAGAAACATCTCATAGTTACATTAGGCTGCCTTACGATGGCAACAAATTAGTAAAGAAGATGAAGGACTGTGGTTATGGATGACTACAGCCCTCAGGTCCCAGGTCCCTTTGTGTGAGGATAGCCTTAGGCCTGAGGCTAAGCAACTCCCTTTTTAAAACTCCAGTTTGCAACCTGCAGTCTCCCCAGCACATCCACAGAGCCCTCCAGTGTGGCCTCAAACAAGTCACTTCCCCCACCCTGATAACAGAGTGAAGCCCTGGCAGGCTGTCCTCCCCTGATAAGAGGGAAAGGCGAGAAGATCAGGGAGGAGACCACCAGAGCAGATGCTTCTGACCCCAGGGCAAATGATGTCACTGAGAAATCCGGAGGTAACTGATAGGGATTGAAAGGGGGGTCAGAAGCCCCCAAATTTAGTATAAATGATAGAGCTGATGAGCAGGGATTCAGCCAGTTGAAACAAGGATGCACTGGAGCTGGAGAGCCTGATGAGGATCTGACATCCCATCACTTGTCATTGTTTCCTTATCCTCTGTGTGATCCTCACCCTCTCAAACTCTACCGCCTCATCTGGACCTTGGCGAGAGCTGCAACTCCTCCCTGCAACCCCTCCTCAACAGTCATCCACTCCAAGCCAGGAAAAGCCTGCCTTGGTTCTTGATCGGTTCACCAAGGTCTGAGTGAGTGTGTATCTGCTGGACATAAAGCCTAAGGCTTGAGACTTCTGAACTTAGCATGCAGAGGGAATGTCTGTAACTAGCCTGTCATGATTAAGTGTGTTTTTCAGTGATTAGATTTAATCTAGAATTGTTTGTTGTGAATGGATTATGCCTATTGCAGTGCCTAGCATTAAGGATTTTCATTTTCTTGATTAAGAACCTATAGAGTGAATTGTATTGAATAATTTGAGTGAATAAAGCATTGAAAGGGGCAGAAGCGTGTGGACATTCTTTATTTCTCCCCTCAACTGCATACATCAAAATTTTGCCCCCTCATGATGGCAGCCCACAGCACAAACCCAAGAAGGCAGCTGGAGGTCAAGTGGCTTTCTGTGTTCAGAGCTCGGCCACCCATGCCGTTTTCTAAGCAAGGTGATGAACATTATGGCAGAACAACAGAGCCAGCCTAAGTTAACCAGCATCTCAAGAAGGAGTGGCTGGAACCACACTGGGTGTCCATGGATGGACAAATAGATAAAGAAAGTGTGGTCTATATACACAATGGAGTTTTATACAGCCCTAAAGAAAGATGAAATTACAGCATGTGCACGAAAATGGATCAACTACAGACCATTGTATTGAGTGAAATAAGTCAAAGGAGGAAGGTTAAGACTGTATGTTTTCTCTCATAGGCGGAAGGTAGAGAAGAAAAAGGAAAACAAAGATGGGGGATGGGTCCCCTAAAACACAAAGGGAAATCAGTAGAGGAAAGAGACAAAGTGGGGGGGGGAGGAAAGGGAAGATGCTGGGGAGTGATATTAGCCCAATTAGATCGGTGTCCATTTTGTGCCTACACGAACATGTAACAACAAATCCCTTCAAAATGTTGAACTATAATGCACCAATAAAAAATATGGGAAAATATTAAATAAATAAATTTCAAAAAAAGAAGAGAGGGGGATTTCCCAAACTAACCAGTGACTCCCAAAGATCCCCTGACCCAAACAGGAGAATGATAGTATTTGTTGAGTAGAAAAAGGAAAGGCAGGGCACGCAGGGGAAGGAAGGTACTAGGGAGCTGTTTCGTATTGAGATATAAATGGAATTGCTTCCCTCGGGGCTGCAGCATGAAGGGAGAGCAGAGTTATGGGGACAGAAGTTCTTTCAAACAGCAGAGGGCCATTTGGGAATTCTGCCTCCCACCCCGCCCCAGAGTCCTTGAATTAATAGAGCTGGAGTCCTGTGGGTGGGAAAGGTGGGAGGAAGATCAGGGGTGAAGTGCAAGGACATGGAATTTAGAAAGGCAGAGGCAGTGCATGGTCTGGGGGCAGCTGGAATCCTAGTGTGAAACCTATTAGATCTATGATCGATCTCCTCCAGGTTGATCAGCCTCTCAGAGCCCACATTCCTTCAAATGCTAAATGGGGTGATGGATGTACTGAGCCCATATATAAGCTCTAGGTTAGGATTTCTAAGCTGTTTCAATGCTCCTGTGTTGATATTGTTGAAACATTGGCAGAATTGAAAACTTGAGCTTTGTGGGTTAAGAAGATTTTAGTGTAAAGCCAGATTCCCAGCCAATATTCCTGTGCCTGGTGCTTGTCCCTTCCTGTATTCGTTATCCTTGACCAAACGTCCCAGGTAACACATGGTGTGTGAGGCTGGAATGAGATCAGGTCTGAAACACCCCAGCCCAGATCTTGCATATGACAGGGCTCAATACATGCTTATTCCTGTCCTTCCTTCTAACCAAGTCCTTTCCATCTTCTCATCTTGAGAAAACTCAGTGGCCCAACCAAAGTCACTTAATAAAGCCATCATTTCACCACCTTAATGTCAAGGTTTGATCACCTTCTTATTGGGTTCTGGCTTTTCATCAGTGTAACGAGACCACAATGAATATCTTCACGCAGAAGTTTGAGTGCATAACATTGTTCCCCCCCCCCCGCCGGGTTAAACCACGAAGGTGGAAATACCATGAAAAAAAAGGTATAAACATGTTAAATGTTCAAATGTTTCTGACACATCCAACAGACTATTAAGAAGCCTTCACTTAGAAAACTGTCATTAATGCATAAGAACACAGGTTGCACTGCTCCATTGCTATACAACAAGAAGCCCAGGAAAGCACACAATCTCTGTGCTATCACAACCCCTTAGTGCCCAGAGGAAAATCTTGTCTCTTTTTAAACTGCTGGATCTTGATAAGATCACCAACTACAAATCAAAATTGTCTTTTTTTTTTATCCATTTGCAAGTTTTTACCAAGATAGAGAAGTACATAACACCACACACTTAAGTTGCTATGTCAGACAGTGGTCAGAATGTGCACCATCACTTAATCTCTCAGACAGCACCTTGGGTTAGGGATTATCTTGCTTCCCTCCTCTACTCCCAGACTCAGGTAGGGGAAGTGGCTCCCCACCTCTCCTCAGTGGTGACTCTTAGGAGGGACATTTTACTGCTGAGGTAACAATCTCAAAAGGCACACCTCTTTGTCCCGTGGTATATGTCCACGATTTTATGAACACTAGGTGGAAGAACCAGAGTAGGGACCCAGTGGATCTGCTTGCAGAATCCAGCCCCTCTTTCAACTCTAACAAGGTTCTGCAGCCAGAGCAGGGTAGGAGACACTGAGTCAGGCTGGTTCATGGGAGGCAATCCTACCTCTCAGTCCAGGAGTAGAGGAAGGAAGTGGGCTGGAGGACTGGGTAGGTCATACAGTAAGGAAGTGATTGTAAATTTGCTTTGTAAATTGTAAATTTTCTCCTTCTTTTTTGCTAAACCAGCAAGAAACCAAATGCTGAGGACATTGCTCTCAGGAGAGCACCTGCAGCCAAGCATAGCCTGATAAATAATTATCTTCTGAAGTCAGAAAAATACACTGAAGCACAGAAAACTCACCCAGAGGAGTACACAGAGTATCTATGGTGTTTGGTTTTGTGAAGTATGAAACATGTTTTTATTCATCTCTATATCATTTCTCATATTTTTCACATTTCCTACAGTCAACACAAATTACTCCTGGTGTCAGAAAAACATCGTTGTGTCTCAAGCCTGGGTTTCTCCTTTGCATCAGCAGGCAAGGAGCCACTCTGCATGTGACAGTGATTTGCCTGAGGGGGCAACTGGCACTCTCCCAGAGAGTCCCCAAGTCCCTTTTCCTGGCCTCATCCCTCAAAACCACTTGGGGAATCAGGAGATAGAGTCCAGGGAAGCTCCAGCTCCTTCCCACCTGCCTTATGCCCCCACCCTCCCCACACCCCCACACCCCTATGCCACTACTCACCAGGAGAAGGAAGGAACTGAAGCATCAGGATCTGGGTGTGGAGCCAGCAGAGGCTTGCCAGAGGGTCCATCACTGCCTTCACAGCCTTCCCTGGCCTCCTAGGGACCAGGTGAGATGTGGCCCCTCCCCTGCCCCACCCTGTTTGTGCCCGCCCCCCCCCCCCACTGCTTCTCTTGCCATTTGAGTCAAAAGGAACTGCACACTTGGAAGACACAAGGATGTTTTTCTGACCCCAAAATAATTCATGTTGACTGGAGAAAATTTTGGAAAAAAGCAAATATACAGATAAATAAAATCACTTGTTATCACACCTCACAAAACTAACCACCATAAGTATTCCTTTGTAGTTCTTCTGGGAAATTTTTTTCTGTGCATTTTTAAATAAAATTTTTAGAAGTTTCCTTTCTAGGTAACCTCCAAAGCGGGTTACATGAGATAGTTGTGGTCAAAGAAGAAAATACAGGGAATAGGGGTATCAATTTATATTTTTATTTACAATGGAAAAGCACCCTTTCCTAATATGTCACAGATTCTTCCCCCACCCACTACCCTGATGTGCTTTTTAAGACTGATGAGCATGAGTGTGTGAACAATCTTAAGAATGCAAGGTTCTGGGCTGGGGATCTGGCTTAAGCGGTAGCACACTGGCCTGGCCTGTGTGCGGCCAGGGTTCGATCCTCAGCACCACATACAGACAAAGAAGTTGTGTCTGCCAAATAGTAAAAAATAAATATTAAAATTCTCTCTCTCTCTCCCTCTTTCTCACTCTCTCTCAACTAAAAAAAAAAAAAAAAAAAAAAAAAAAGAATGCAAGGTTCAAGTTAAGAATGTCAATTTCAGACATTCCGCTCTAGGGGGCGCGGTTCGTGTTCTCAATGTGCAGGAACCTACACACAGTGGCTGCCTCTTTTGAGAGATCTCCTTCTGATATTCGGAGACTGAATATAATAACACGATGCAAACCAACAAGAGACAGAGCTGACCCTTTCCCCACCAGGATAATTCTTCACCAGGATAGGATGAGGCAAAACAGAAATTAAATTGGAAAAGAAACCCACCCAGGATTCAAAATGTTCAAGACCATATGAAATACAGCACTGCTTCTGCCACAGATAACCGTCATCCTTACTCTACTGCACACTGACCCTCAGGTATCAGCCAGTGATGTAGGAAGCCATCATGAATTGCAGGATATGAAAGATTGTTTATGCCATGGATAGGGATAGCTCATATTTTCAATTACTTTATTTTTAGTACTGTATGCCTTCAACTGTCCAATAAACAAATCAACTAATGTACCTACGGGGTGATGACCTGCTTAAAACCTCTTAATTGTTTTTCACAGCCCTAAGATGTTTATAAACCACTAATAAACTCTATTTCCTTTTCCCTGCCTGCCTTCTAATGACTTTGACAGTAAACACCCTATTTCCAACTTTAGTAGTGGTTCCTGGCAATTAAATTAAAAAAAAAAAGAGTTTGAATCTAGTTTTCCTCTAATTATGAATGCTGTGGGGAAAAAAACATTGTTTTCTCCTGTTAGATGATAAGTGAGCAAATTTATCTTTCTTATTTCATCATCTGTCGGTCTGCCATTTCCTGAGTTTTGTTGATAAAATGTAGGGTTTTAGATGCTTGATTCTTAGTTCCTGTGGGTCTTCTTTTTGGGAAACTGGAAATAGTCTCTTTACAAATGTGGGTCTTCAGCAACTTGAGAGGAATGTGCTCAAGAGTGGCCAGGCCAGGTGTCTTTAAGGAGCAGTGGCCCAAAGTAAGGATTTCTGTGTACTGAGTCCGGAAGGGTCTTGAAAACCTCAAGGAACTTCCAGAAGCCAGGAACACTTAGACTATTCATGTCATTCCTCTATTTAAAGCAATGTCACGGTACATATCTGTATCAGCTAGAAATAAACTTGGCTAACTCAAAAAGTCAAGGATCTCATATATGGAAGCTGGAGAGAAAAAACCGGAAATGTAGGGGAGGGAGCATCTCCTGAAAATTAAAGGACTGCTGGACACGATGGCCTACACCTGTAATCCCAGTGGCTGAGGAGGCTGAGGCAGGAGGATCACAAGTTCAAAGCCAGCCTCAGCAATGTAGGAGGCAATAAGCAACTCAGAGAGACCCTGTCTCTAATAAAATAGAAAATAGAACTGAGGATGTGGCTCAGTGATCAGGCACCCCTGAGTTCAATCCCCGGTTACGCCCTCCCCCCCCCCAAAAGGAAAGAATAAGTTGAAAGACCAATATAGTAGAGGGAAGTGGGGAGAAGAGGAAAGAAGGTGGGGGGGTGATTGAGGGAATTATATTCTATTATGTGCATGTATGAATATGTAACAAATCCCACTATTATGTATAATTATAATTTGCCAGTCTAAAAATAGAGTCCCACCAAAAAAAAAAAAAAAAAAAGGAAAAGAAAAAGAAAACAAATACCTTTATCTGCTAATGAGAAAGACCTAATCACAGTGACTGAACAATTACTGGCTTCTTTTTTCTTGTGTCCAAAACCACACTGTAGGGAAGCAGGTCAGGTGGGAAGGGGGGCTCTCTGGGGCATGAGGGTCTCAGGCTCCTCACATTTTCATCTTCCTTGGCATATAGTGCTCCTTCTCCAGGTCACACAATCACAACTGGATCTCTAGTCATTATGTACAAGTTCCAAACACTAGAAAAAAGGAAAGAGTGGACAAGGGAGGGAACTTTCCCTAAGCCCCATTCAGTGATGTGTGCTTTAGTGGGTGGGGCACAACACTACAACCAAACACAGAGTGAGGAAGGGAAGGGATCCACAGAGACCATGTCTCCTCAAAGGTGCAGACAAGCTTCCTTCTGTTCAGTTATACCCCTGGAGGTAGAATTTCCAGATCAGAGGGCCTTGGTCATTTGTGACATTGATATGCTGTCGAATTGCACACCAAAATGGCTGTGCATATTGACATTCTCCCCCAGAGTCTAGGAGAATTCCCATTTTTTTCACAGCCTTGTCAACACGATGACCAATCTGGTTGACAATTGGATGTATGTTTTTAAATGGCATTTTGGGTTTCTCTTTTTATTTCCGGTGATTAGTGAACTTGAGCATATTTTTAGAAGTTAACTTGTTCACTTTCACAAATCAGGCTTTGTCCAGGGAAGAGACTCTTCCTTTCTTTCCCATGCACTCCCTCCCTGTCTCCCCACCCCAAACGCCCCAAGACAAGACCTGGCTCCAGGAAGTGTTCTGAACTGGAGAGAGGAAAGGCCAAGGGAGACGTTGGTGGACCAGAGTCACGTGGGCTGGGGAGGAGACAGAGAAGCAGTTGTGTAGGATGTTCTGGGAAGTTGGGGATTCACTTCCCAGATGTGGCTCATACTGAAGGGCTCTGTCTGGGGATTTGGGGAGGAGCAGCAGTGAGAGAGAGGGGTCATGTCAGCTGGATCCCTCTGAGGACTTGGCTCGCTCATGGTGTTACAAAGGCATGGAGCCTGAATAGGGAGGGACCTTTTGAACTTCTATGCAACACCAAAATCCCCCATGCACCACTGATTAACGGTGCTGCTGTCACTGAACCCCCCAAGGCTAGGGAGATCATCAGATCCAGTGTCTTTTGGAATGTTCATCTTGATGTTAGTTAGATCCACTTCAGTAACCTTGATCTGAAACATCCTATGATAGTCTCCAATGATCAAAAGCCATCCTTGGTCTTTGGTAATTTCTGAGCCCTATCCCTCATGACCCACGTCCCCACTTTCCCCATTCCTTAAATTCACCCAGAGTCTCAGGCCTATTGGCCGTTCATCAAAATGATCCAATTACTAGCTTTACTGTGGGCTGGGAGTGCACCCAGTGGTGGAGCACATGCATGTGCACAGCCCCGGATTCAATACACACCAAAATGACCAAAAACCAAAATGCTTTATCCAACATCTGGAGATTGTCCAAGGAGGAGTCCTGACCAATGATTGCAAAGCTTTGCAGAGTCCTCCCTCCCCTTCCCCTCCCTTCCCTTTCTCCCTTTCTGGTGGGAATCACCCCGGGGCCTCATGCATGCTGGGCAAGCACCATCCAGCCAGCGCTCCCATCTTTCCACTGTCATCCCCTGTCACTGTCTCCCTTCAAAACCAACTTCTCCTTCCCAGTGACCCTCCCCACCCTGCACGGTCCCCTCAAGGGTCAGAACAACCTCTCCGAGGAGCAATGGCTTATCCTCTATTTTTCTCATGTTTCTTGGCCTTCCTCAGCTTCCTTGGAAATTTTAGGTGAAAAAAATATATTCTCATCTCATTGTATCTTCTCAGAGACATATTTGTACCTTCTATCACATTCTCTCAAATTCTCTCCCCAGGGGTGGGAAAGGGGAAGACACTGGGACCGCCTGTCCTAGGTGATGTCACACATCCTCCTTTTCCCAATGGTGGGGACTGAACTCTTCCCTGGGGCACATATAGTGGTTTGTAACTTTACAGTCTTTTGCATCTCTCACCCTCTCCTTGGGGGTACACACAGCTGATTAAATCTGGCTCTCCATGCAACCTATCCAGGCAGGGATCCCCTCATGATTAGAAAGTACTGGGGATTCCGGTTCAGAAAAGAACAACTAGTGTTCAATGAGAACTGGAAGGATTTGGATTTAGACCTCATCTTATGCCACGGGTTCTCCCTCTTCAGAATCAGGGACCATTCTGTGATTTCGGGGCTCTTCCCCCTCACAAGTGGAGTAGAATAATTTAACAATCCAAGTATTTGTTATAGTTTGGATCTTGAATGTCCCCCAAGGGCCCTGTGTTGAAGGATTGGTCCCAGCCTCTGGTGCTTTGGGGAGGTGGTAGAACCCTTGGAGAATAAAATCTAAATGTTTTAGTCAGTTAATTCACTTCTGTGACTTAAAACCCAACCAGAACATCTTAGAGGAGGAAAAGTTTATTCATGGGCTCTCGGTTTCAGAGGTCTCAGTTCTTAGAAATCCAGCACCGTTCCTCCAGGTGAGGCTGAACATCATGGTGGAAAAGTGTGGCCGAGGGGAGCAGCTCACATGGTGATCAGGAAGCAGAGAGGGTTCACTTGCTAGATACAAATATTTACCAAAGCCACACCCTAATTGTCTCATTTCTCCTCTGAACCTTCTGGTACTGTCTCACACATGAGATTTTGGGGGACACCTCACATCCAAACCATAACACTAATGGAAGGAAGGAAGGTCACTGATGTTAGCCTTGAAGAAGATGGAGACACCAGTCACTTCCCCCGCCCCACCTCTCTCTTTATTCACAGCTGCCATGAGGTAAATAGACTTTCCTCATGATGTGTTTCTGCCATGATGTATTATCCCACACAGGCCCAAAGCAACAGGGCCATGTGACCAGGGACTCAAATCATGAGCCAAAACAAACCTTTCCTCCTTTTAAGTGGAATCCCTCAGGTATTTTGTCACAGTGATTGAAGGCTGACTGACAGTTTTCTACTTCAGAGTATAGAACTTCTCCCCACTCCAGCACTCTCCTCATGTCCTGGCCTTAAATTTCTGAATTCCTAGGGTGGGAGTTGTCTTCACCTGCAGTCTGCTACATGATACCTTTTCTTGTCTTAATGGACACAAGCACACACATTTTCTGACTCCTGTGATCCAGGCAATGCTTTGATTTACCAAAATCTACTGCAAATATACTAGAACTGGTAGGTGCTAAGGGCTGGGTGCCCCCACTTGTGAAGTCCTTGCCCCAATTAATACTTGAAGGCTAATTGGTGGACACTCTATGTTAGTAGCTCTTAGAGTTTTGTTCTGAAGCTGCTTCTGTGGTCAATATAGGAACAGCTCTTTTCTCCCTACCCATTACATTACTTGGAAGAAATCTAACTTTAGGGATTAGATTTAGACCTCATCCCTCCAGATCCCTAAAACAGAGCTGATGCCTCCTGTCATTTGGTCTTTTTGACAAATAATCCACTGTCTCTTAATCCCTCACAAATAGCTTCACCAAGAACAATAATTTGGAGGCCACTCTGGTGAAGACCAGGCCTCTGCTGTCAGATTTCATTACAGATGAAATAATGCCATGGGCAGGCTAGCAATCCCCCCATCACCTCTTGTATCCTAGAGGACAAATCCCTCCAATCTCAACACCTGGGAAGAAGCCTCTTTTTCCTTTTGTTTGATGTGTGGTCAGAAACCCAACTGGGAGTCTATCAACATCACCAGGGAGAATCCTGCCAGGTGTTGACTGCAGAGGACGATGCATCTGTGGTTTAAGGTGACAGGTCTCATTCAGCAGAGTTTTAAGGCTTGCATGGTAGTTGACCCCACTGCAGTAACTTCCAGACTTTGGCCAGCTGTTTCATCAAGCAAAGCAGCTTGGAGGTCCAGTATTGACCTCCATTCTCCTTCCTGGAAAGCTCCTAGTTTCTTAAGGAATTGTGGTTCCTTGGGAAAAGCAATTTCCACCTAATAGTTTCATGGGTTATTCTTAGAATTTAGACATTCATGTATACTCACAGGAGAGTATTTCAAAATAAGGAACTGAACAAATTTTATTTAACAGGTAAGAATGATGTGTGGATTTTCAATATGTAGAAGTGGGATTTATGGATCTCCAGTGGTTATCTTGCTCTGGGTCCACCAATGTTAGAGATGGTTTTGGCAGCAGGAGTAGGAGCATTGCTAATCTAAGCAACCTGCTTATGTGACTTATGTTTTTAAGTCCTGCTTGAACCTGTTCCTGTATGTGTGTGTGTGTGTGTGTGTGTGTGTGTGTGTATGTGTGTGACTTTCAATTGGTAATTAAATACTATCAGTTATGCCTGATTACATGGTTTCATGAATTAGAAATTATCCAGATAAGGACAACATCAAACCTAAAACTATGTGAAATGTGTTATTTTCCAAAGAAGACACAGTGAAAAACCAGCCTCTACCTCACAGCAAAGCCTGTGCAAGGAAGGGGATGTGACCCTTGTTCTTTTTTTTTTTTTTTTTTTTTTTTTGTGTGTGACCCTTGTTCTTGGAAAGACCCACGGAGCACTCCTAGGCACATACCCACCCTGCTGAGTTGTTTATCTACAAATAACAGGAGAGATCTGCTGTGCCAGGTGTCCCTGACTCAGTCAGGCTAGGTGAGGGCCCATAGCAACCCTCTAGCAGCCACCAATCAGCATGAGACAGGGAAAATATCTGGGCTGCCAGATGACTCCCCAGTAGTTTAGGGTGGTTGATAACATGTTGGGAAACCATGTACTTCAGCATGTACTCATGGCTTAAACCAATCAGTTCAAATGAAACCCCCTCCTATACTAACCACTCAACCCTACCCAAATTGTTCCCGCCAGTGAATGTGCTAATCATGTTTTAGAGTTGTTTTATGATTTTCCTGCGGTGTGTGATGACTTGCTAAGAGATGATATGATGTATATGAAGTCCCTGCCTTCCCTAGAGAGTGTATAAAACTGCTGAAAACCCTGGACTCGGGGCCTCTCAGCATCACCAGTTGCTGTGTGCACGTGGAGGATGGAGCTAGCTCACAATAAACACCTCTTTGTTGCTTACATGGATCTTGGTCTCTGATGGTCTTTGGGGGGCCTGAATTTGAGCATAACATATGGGGGGTCTTCTGGGATCCCCATTATAAGCCTACCCAGACATCCCAATCAAGAGTTAATGAAAACCTGGCCCGTAAGTAAAGGCATTGCCGATCTGTAGTTTTCTGTACTCTGGTTGCCTGCACATTCTGGTTCTGTGTTGTGTGATTGGCAAAAGGTCCAGGTGGATGCACTGAAGGGTAGCCAATGGGGTTTGCAGGAGATGACCCCAGCCCCTTCTGGGTTCTGAATGGATTGCCTTTAGTAAAGAATTTTGTAGCTGATGGATCCGCTGTTCACCTCTGCTTTTAGTTTCTGGGTAGCAATCCACGCCGCGCTGTGAATTTTGTGTTATGTGTGTTTGTTTCTATTGTCCTGTCCGCCTCCACCCCAAGATCCTGGCAAGGGAACTAATCCCCCAATCTGTAGTCATCAGACCCAATCTGAGGGGGATACTCCCCTAATCTGTTTGTCTGAGGGGAAGGCCCCAGTTGGCTTGGGGCCAGCACCCCACTTCCATTTTTGTCGACAATCTGAAAAGGAAATCTGTGTCTTTTTGTCTGTGTCTCTGTTAACTGTGATGGCATTGTTTTACTTTGGACAGATGCAGAGTCCCAAGTTCCATTGTGCCTTAGCTAAATTTTAGCCTGAAAATGTCCCTAGTAGGCTTCTCCTGATTCCCTGAAAGGGACCAAAAGTCAATAGATCTGTCAGCTTTTCTCTTCTCACCTTTTACACCCCTTTGAGCTGTGTTTTAAAGACTTTGATAAACTTTACTCCCCTTTGTTAAGCGAGATTAGAGAAGCAGTGTTTTCTTTTCTTCCCCTACTTGGCTTGAGTGCACCCACTGCAGACGGAAATGCCTGCTGGGGATCTAAGAACCTTGATATCTCCTATTTCTTTTTCTTCAAACCCAGTCCTCACTAATAAATTGGCATTAATTGGCTTTGAGGACAGAAAGTGAACTTTCAGTCACAAATTTTGGCACCCCAGAGAGGACTTTAGAGGAGTCCCCACTCTGCCTTCTTGGGGAAGCCCAGCACTCCAAACAACTGCAAGCGGAGGATTAACTTTTGAGAGCTGACTACTGGAAAGTTAGGAGATACGTCAGCATGCCTGGGGTCAGACCTAACCAGGGGAGCTAATCCTGTAAATAAAAGATACCTAACCAGGGGAGCTAATCCTGTAAATAAAAGGAGGGACTGAGGGACTCCCAGCAGCTGTCGAAGCCCCTTTTGCTTTGGGGAACTCCCTTCTTCCTTCCCTGCACTGTAAGGATTGCTCCATCTCTGTCCACTTAAAAAAGAAGGAGACACTGAATGCAGTAAAATCACCAAACAGAGACCCTTAATTTTACATTTCTGTTTGTCCCTCTGTGAGAACATCTGGTCCACCTGTGGGGACATCTATGGTGCCACTGGTGTAGGAGTCATAATTAAATGGGAGTTAGAAACTTGGGGAGATTGTTCTCTTATCTGGTCTGTTTTTAAAGTTCCTGTCTGTCAGCCATATTCTGGAGCTCCCTTCTGTCTGTCTGTCCTGTGTCTTTTTTTTTGGTATCTGTTTCTGTCCCTTTAAGACATGGGCAATAATGTGTTGATATCAACTGTGGAGTTTTTAGACATTGCAATGTAGATTTCACCTGCAAAAAGCTACAAGGCCTTTACCATGGTGTTATGTGTGCACACTTGTGTTATGTGTTGTCAACAAATGAAAATAATGGTGTCTTTATGAACTTTGGCAAATATATAGAGCACTCATGGAAAATTTAAAAAGTGGATCCAAATATCTTTAATTCACATGATTTAAATGGTTCAATTTAAATTGGGTAAACAGATGAAAGTACAGATGTCTTTAAAATTAAGCTTACAAGTTTTTATAAGTGTTCAAAAAAACTAATAAAATGTTGATGTCTATGAAATAATCTGCCTAAATTCAGAAATTTAAAAGGATTATTTCAAAATGTGAACAGAAAAGGAAGTTAACAGATGGAAAAGAGAAATTAGAAGGTTCTAGGTATGGATTTAATAGAAGGCAAATGTGTTTCTGGATAAGAGAGTCTATATGATTAAGTAAATAAGAGGGTTTAAGTAAATGATAAAGGTCTGTGTAAGTTGATTATATATGTAAATTTTTTAAAAATTTATTTTTTAGGTATAGATGGACACAACACAATGCCTTTATTTTTATTTGGTACTGAGGATTGAACAAAGGTCCTGCCTGTGCTAGGCAAGCACTCTACTGCTAAGCCACAATCCCAGCCCCAATAAGTAAGTTTTTTGAGAAAGTAATCTTAAAGAAATTAAAAGTTATACAACTATGGTGGGCTGGGGTTGTGGCTGAGAGGTAGAGTGCTCACCTGGCTTGCAAGAGCCCTGGGTTCGATCCTCAGCACGATATAAAGATAAATAAATAAAATAAAGGTATTGTGTCTAACCAAAAATAAATAAATAAATCTTAAAAAATTATACAACTATGGTTAATTGTTCAATTTTGCAATATTGAAATATGTTATTTCTTTAGGAGCTAAACTTGGTTAGTATAAAAACATCATTGTAATTGTGGTGCTATTAATGTGTTCATATCTTCCAGGTATACAAGTCTGTGAGGTAGAAGCTTTAAAAGAGCATTATATCAAGCTGGTGTTATAAAGTTGTATGGTAATTTTAGGCTTAAAAGCAAAACTTATTGGAGATTTATTTATATCATTTGATGTTCTATAACTGGACCCGTCATCAATAGGATATGTAAAGTTTTATGTTACTTTTTACACTGAGGTACAATTTAAATGTATTTTTAAATTCATGGGAGCTTAATCTGTGTAAAGGTTAATATTGTAAAACACAAAAATTCCTGGGAATTTTTAATAATAATAATAATAATAATAATAATAATAATAATAAAATGTAACTTAAGGTAAACACCTTGTGTTAGCCCCCAAGAATAAGTAAGACTGGAGGCTACAAAAAAGATTCTTAGGCAGGAATACCTGATTACTATCAAAAGAAACTATCAAGAGGAGCTGCCAGAGACAGAAGTTTTTAGTTTAAGGCCTACAGATATTCCTAACCTACACAGGTAGGCTTGGTGTTTGCTATTATGATTATCCAGCCCTGAGTAACAGAATTAAAGGTTTTTCTATTAGACACAGAGGTCATACTAGTAAAAGGATGTTGCAAGATCAGATGACATTAAATTATTAAACTGTATCTTATGCAGAAAGACATCTGTAACACTAAAAGTTAAGTGTTATGTTTACAGTCCTGATAACTGGGGATGTTAAAGCTTGGTGAGGGAACTTCTATACAGTGACATGTTCCAGCTGCAGCAACATCTATTCAGTACTCATGGTTTTTGTTTCTCTCATAGAAGCACCATCCCCAGATGACTTTACAACCTGTTATTCCCCAACCAGTCTTCAAATGGAACTGACTTCTAAAAGGGAACTCATGTCCCCCACATCATCCCCCATGTCATTGAACCCCCTCAGTTCAATGCCCCCTCTCAGCTCTAAAGCCCCCTCAGGTTCAATGCCCCCTTTCAGCTCTGAAGTAGCCAGAATGAGCCTTCATCCCTTCTCCTTACAGCAATAAGGAGTTCCTAAAATTAGAGGAGGAATGAAGCCAGAAACAGATAGACAGTGTAGATAGATAAATCGAGT
This sequence comes from Callospermophilus lateralis, assembly GCF_048772815.1. Lineage (NCBI taxonomy): Eukaryota > Metazoa > Chordata > Mammalia > Rodentia > Sciuridae > Callospermophilus > Callospermophilus lateralis. The sequence goes on from NC_135311.1 coordinate 8,433,774, forward strand.
CAGGTTGGATCTAGGAGGATGATTTTGAGTGAGTCTGGGAAGTTGATGACTGTCCCCTGAGGGTTACTGTTTACTCTACCAAGATGTAGAGCCTGCCCAAATAGACCCCCAACTGAGGGAACCATGATTGGTTCCCAAGTTTCCAGACAAAGGGGAGAATGAAAAACCAGCCTCTACCTCAGAGCAAAGCTTGTCCAAGGAAGAGGATGTGACCCTTGTCCTTGGAGAGACCCACAGAGCACTCCTAGGCACATACCCACACTGCTGAGTAGTTTACCTACAAATCACAGGAGAGATCTGCTGTATCAGGTGTCCCTGACTCTGTTAGGCTAGGTGAGGACCCCATAGCAACCCCCTAGCAGCCACCAAGTAGCATGAGGAAGGGAAAATACCTGGGATGCCAGATGACCCTCCCAGTAGTTTATGGGGTTGATAACATATTGGGAAACCACATAGTTCAGCATGTACTCCCCTAGTGGCTTAAACCAATCAGTTCAAACGAATCCCCCTCTTGTACTAACCAATCACCCTTACACAACTTGCTCCTCTCAGTGAATGTGCTAATCATGTTTTAGAGTTGTTTTATAATTTTCCTGTGGTGTGTGATGATTTGCTAAGAGATTCTATGATGTATGTGAAGTCCCTGCCTTCCCCAAAGAGCATATAAAACTGCTGCAAACCCTGGGCTCGGGGCCTCTCAGCGTCACCAGTTGCTTTGTGTGCATGAAGGACTGAGCTAGCTCGCAATAAACACCTCTTTGTGCTTACATAGATCTTGGTCTCTGGTGGTCTTTTGGGGGTCCCAAATTTGAGCATAACCCCTGATTTTCACTGATATGACTTTATAAAATCTTGCAAGTCTTAAAGTGTGAAAACTTCTCCTCCATTTTTTTACATTCTAATTGGCCCCTGGGACACAGAGGACCTAGTTATCCTGGACAGATGAGGAATAAGAGAGACAAAGCTGAGGGAAATTGCTGTCTTCCTTCACCAGAACTCACAGGAGATGAAGTTATTACAAACTGGGAAAGCAGGATTCCTTTCCCAGATGGATGTAGGAACACTTTGGTTGCCAAGGGAGGTCTTGGTTCTCAGGGTCCAGTTCTTACCCAATTAGTGTGCTGCTCTTTAAAACAAGATGATTGAAAAGGCTGAGAATTCAACCTACTTTGAAATTCAGCAACCTGCAGGATCTGACTCTATCTGATTTTTGGCTGTGGGAACTCAGCGATTATTTTGTAGTAGACAGAGAAAGCTCCTGCTTGTCTGATCACTCATGAAACTGAGAATTTTTAACTTTAAGCTTATCTCCAGCACAATCAGAAGCATCTAGGACAGCCCATAAACATTATAGCCCTTATGTTTCTTCCCTATAATTTTCTATCACAAGAGTCATTAAATATGGCTGTGTCTTACCTTCAATATACACTTTGTTCCAGGTAACTCTAGGTGATCATTTAGAGCTGGGTGCTATGAACTACCAGCATCTCACCATATAATAGTGATATGTTAGATGACTCAGATTAGTATCTATTATACAGGATATACAATATAATTTTTAAATAAATTAAATAAAAAACAGATCCTTCAAAGTCATCTAGATAGAGAATTCCATATCCAATTTTCCTTTAAGTCTTTTGTGAGCAACTATTTTATATCATCTTGTAAAAAATAGTCAAAATATCTAACTGAGGGCTGGGGATATAGCTCAGTTGATAGAGTGCTTGCCTTGCATACACAATTCCCTGGGTTTGATTCACAGCACCACAAAAAAAAAAAAAAAAAAAAAAGAAAGAAAGAAAGAAAGAAAAGAAAAGAAAATTTAGCAGAGACAGCATTTTTGAAACTACTCAGAGAAAAAATATACTAAAAAATGTATTTTTAGGGGCTGGGAGTTTAGCTCAATGGTAGAGTGCTTATCTTCCATGCACAAAGCCCTGGGTTCAATCCCCAACACCACAAAAGAAAAAACATTCTTGCGGGGGGTGGGGGGAGTGGGGGGTGTGGTGGGTGAGGAGCACACCTGTAATCCCAGCAGCTGGGAAGGCTGAGACAGGAGAATTGTGAGTTCAAAGCCAGCCTCAGCAAGAGCCAGGCACTAAGCAACTCCATGAGACCCTGTCTCTAAAATACAGAACAGAGCTGGGGTGTGGCTCAGTGGTCCAGTGCCCCTGAGTTCAATCCCTGATACCAAAAAAAAAAAAAAAAAAAAAAAAAAAAGTACTGGGGATGTGGTTCAGGAGGTAAATGCCCCAGAGTTTAGTCCCAGGTACCAAAAAAAAAATAGTTTTGAGTTTTTCATCCTCTTCAGGACAGTGATACCACTGGTGATTGGTGACGAGTCCTGCTTCCCCACATGTTGAAGTTTGAACGTTAGAGAAGCACACCAAGGCAAGCATATGAAGCAGATTTATTTAAAAATGGATTGTTATACCAGATTCGTGGGACCCCAATAGACCTCCAGGAACCAAATCTGATGTGATCACACAAGAGTCTTTATTGCAAGCTCGAGCCTGAACTCACAACCGTTTCCATCTCAGAGGTCCTGAGGAATGAGTCCTGGACCTTAGTTCAGTGAGATCTTATAGGTTTTGGGGGATATTCTATGCATCACAACATCACACAGCAAATAATTTCATAGCTCAGGAAAATCAAACAATAACTCTTAACATTGATTAGCACATTCATTGGCAGGAACAAGTTGGGTAAGGGTGATTGGTGAGTTCAAGTGGTGGATATGTTTGAACTGAGTGGTTTAGGGTGCGAGGGGGAGTGCATATGTCAAACTGCAGGGTGTTCTAATCATGTTATCAATCTTGGAAAATACTAGGAGGGCCACCTGCATTCCAGATATCTTCCTCCTCTAAAGCTGAAGGTCAAAACTTAGGCCTCAAGCATTCTTTGGTCTCCTAATCATGTTGTCAATTGGGGAACTACTGGGAGGGCCGCCTGCATTCCAGGTTTCTTCCTTGTCTCATGCTGACTGGTTGTTGCTTTGGGTCTTTAAGGTCAAAACTTAGGCCTCAAGCATTCTCTGGTCTTTCCAGGAACGTGCATTGCTGAGTCAAGGACCTCTGGCCCTGCAATCAGAGATATCTGGCTCCCCAGGCCCTTCCTGTTATTCATGGACAAATGACTCAGCAGGGTGGCTATGTGCCTAGGAACACTCTGTGGGTTACCTCAGTTTCCCAGGGTAACATAGACTTCTCCCAGGAGGAGAAGGGGGCCATGGCTGGTGTCCTGGTATCCCCAGAAGTGAGATGTTCTGCCCTTTTTATATGTCCTAGGCTTCCTTGGTTCTCCTGCCCTCTTCCCCTTATCTTTCTCCTTCCTGCTTACATGACTAGGTCCAGGAATGCTCAGTGGGGTGGCCAAAAGGTGGGAAACAGTGGACTGAAGGGGGAAGGGCAGGATGGAGCAGCCAAGGACACATTCCCTGTAGGGAGGAGCAATTCTGGGACAGGTTACCTTGGCAACAGGTTGAAGCAGGAGCAGGTTTTGATGTGGAGGAAATGCTAGGAAGGAATTAAAACTTCAGTTCCTCAGGGGACAGTCTCCTACTTCCCAGGACTCAAAATTGGCCTCCTTGATCTGATCTGATTCGATTTTCCCATCTATGCTGACTGCCTGTCTAATTCTGGCTTCAATAGGAAGGCACCCTGTATCAGAGATGTCATGGCTGCTGGATGAGCCAGTTCATGTGTCTGCCAATTGTTCTGAGAATTTGTTAAAGTGGGTCTGACCCCTTTCCAGGATTTGGCACAACGAAGTCCCCTCATGGCTTCCATAAGTCTCCAACTGTACTATCTCACAGTCCCCTCACCTCCTTTCCTAACCCATTCAAACCTGTATTCATGCCTCCTGTCTTGGCTCTGTTCTGGTGTGAGGATGGCCTTCGGCCTGAGCCTCAGCAACTCCATTTTAAAAAACTCCAGTTTGAAACCTGCACTCTCCCCAGGCACACCCTCAGAGCCCTCCAGTGTGGCTTCAGACAAGTCACTTCCCCTCACATGATAAACAGAGTGAAGCCTCTGGCAGGCTGTCCTCACCTGATAACAGGAAAAGGGGAGAAGATCAGGGTGGACGTCACCAGACCAGATGCTTCTGATCCCAGGGTAAATGATGTCATGGAGCTGATAAGGATTGCATGGGGGGTCAAAAAGCCCCCCAAATTTAGTATAAATAATAAAGCTAATGAACAGGGATTCAGACCCTAAAACAAGGATGCATTTGAGCTGGAGAGCATGATGAGAACCTTTCCTGATCCTCTGCATGATCCTCACCTCTCTCAAACTCTACCACCTTGTCTGGACCTTGGTGAGAGCTGCAACTCCTCCCTACAACTCCCTCCTCAATCAGTCATCTGCTCCACACAAGGAAAAGCCTGCCTTGGTTCTGGACATGCTCACTGCAGTCTGAGTGAGTGTGCATTTGCAGGTCTTAAAGCCTAAGGATTAAGACTTCTGAACTTAGCATGCAGAGAGAATGTCTGTCATTAGCCTGTCATGATTAAGTGTGTTTTGCAGCACTTAGAATTAATCTAGAATTGTTTGCTGTGAATTGATCATGTCTATTGCAGTGCCTAGCACTAAGGATCATTGCTTTCTTTATTAAGAACCTATTGAGTGAATTGTATTGAGTAATTTGAGTGAATAAAGCATAGAAAGAGGTAGAAGTGTGTGGACATTCTTTATTTCTCCCTTCGACTGCATACATTGCAATTTAGCCCCCTCGTGATATCAGTCATATGAAAAATCCCACTGATCTGAGAACATTCTGGGTTGTTGATACTGCTATACATCAGAGTCTGGCATTGGCCACACCCAGGATTTCCCTCTGTGGAGTCACTTTCAGGCTCTGCCTCAGCCAACAGCCTGAGTTGAACACAACCACCATCCTGCCCTGTGCTGCCCTTTGATCCTGCATCTCTTCCTCCAGTTATTTCTCTGCAAGAGAAGCTCCAGGCTCTCATTGCTCAGCCCCCTGCAGGGAAATTGGAGAGTTAGTTTCCTGACTCATGACACCAGTGATCTCCAGGAGAACCTGGGGCCAAGGTGATTTTACCATTGTTTACCAGTGATGAATAACACCAGAGAAGCATGCTGAGGCAAGGTCAGAGTGGAAAGTAGAAGTTTATTAAAGGACAGCAGGAAAAACTTCTCCCGGAGGAAGAAGGGGACCCAAGAAGTGAAATCCATGGAAGGGCAGGTGTCTCTCCTTTTCATAGCTAAGGTCTTCTTTTAGCTTTCCCGAATTCCTGTCACATTCCTGTCCTTTATTCTGTCAAGGGTTGGACACAGGTGGGCCAAAGGAGTAATCTGGGCAGGAAGGACTTTTGGGTCAGCATCTTCAAGTTTGCTGGGAGCTGTTTCATTAATACTTCTTTGGGATGGACTCTGGGCCTTGGGGACATTAACATTCCAAGAGTTGTTCTGCTTTTCCCAGACTTCATTCCCAACATGGCCTCCATTTTGGATCTTACTCAATGGTATTAGACCCGATTTACCTAACTACACTGACTACCTATCTTTAAATCTGGCTTCAGTGAGAACCATATAGTGGAATTTCAAAGTGTGTATTTCAATCATTTTAGACTCAGGTAAACTAGTGGAAACTATGGCATCCTTTCCTACGGAAAAAAAAAAAAGATATATTTATTTCCAGATAGCACACCTAATAATTGATTCTGCTTTCATTTCCTGTTGGAGAAGAAAAATCCATCCTCTCTATCTTGCCAAATTCCACATTATACAAAAAGGAACTGATACCAACACCCCAGCAGCCCAGATTCCTGCTTGGAGGTGTGAACCTGCTGGGAAACTTTAAAAGCCTAAAAATAATCAATAAGGAACAAAAGACAAGAGGTAGGAAATAGTTTTAAAAGCTGGGACTTGGTGGGGTTTTCAGTCCTGGCAGAAACTGGAAATGCACAACGAAAAAGGCCCAAATTCTTTATTTAAGGGGAAAAACAGGAAGAGATTTCAGTGTGGCAGGCTTCCAGAAGAAAACCATATAAAGACAGGGCTAGGGAAGTCACACCCACTTCCAGAGGAGGCTACATTTGACCCTAGGGCTGTGAGCTAAGGTGAGCTGTCAGCTGAATCTGAGCCATCTGCAACTGGTGGGTGCAGGTCAGGAGTTCTCAGAAAAGCAACCCCCCTGTCTTGTGATGGCTCTAACAAACCCACAATTCATACCTGGCTTCCCACAAGAAAACCGGCACCCTGCCATAGCGTGTGATGGGAGGGACTGGAACACATAAAAACATCAAGGGGCACATCCTGGCCTTGTTCTGGGTGAGGATGGGGAATCTATTCCATATGCCAAAAAATGATGAAAAGCTCAGAGGAAAAAAATGTGATCATTTAGGGATCTCTACTTCAGCATCTTCATTAATAATTGCTCAAAAACAAAGCTTCATCCTTGGGGCTGGGGCTGGGGCTGGGGCTCAGCCAAGTGCTCAAGCAGAGCACTTGCCTAGCATGTGTGAGGCACTGGGTTCAATCCTGAGCACCACATAAGAATAAACAAATAAAATAAAGGCATGCTGTCCATCTACAACTACAAAAATATTTTTTAAAACAAAGTTTCAATCTTTCTTCCTTACCATGTGTAAAACTGATTGCTGAATGGTTTTAAAGACTGTTGACACTAAATATTGAATTTATAACCTGACAGGTTGATGATTTTGTCAGGCAGCGTGAATGTTATGCCCAGAGGGAAGACAGCAGGGTGCTGAGGCTGTACCTCATTGGCAGAGCACTGGCCTACCAAGCGAGACCCTGGGCTTGGCCTCCAGCACCGCTCATAATAATTTCAAGGATAATAATATTTTTTTTCAAAATATACAAAAGAGAGATGGAAGACAGCTGGATCAGTCCAAGGTGTATGATTTGCGAGGCACGTGAGAACTCCTGGGTAGAGCTCACCGAAGTCACAGAAAGCTACTACAGTCAAGGTTATAGTTTATTATAACCTCGGAGAGGACACAGATTAAAAGTGACCCCAGGAAACACACATCAGGAAGAGCCCAGGGAAGTACCAGAGTTTCCAGTCATCCTCTCGTCATGGGATCAGACAGGAGAGCATTACCTTCCTGCACCGGTGTGTGATACAGTGAGTGTGCAGTTTGCCAGTCTGAGTCTTCATGGTCAAGGTATTATTTGGCCTTCATCATTGTTTTAGTTGCTTTTTCACCTCTGTGACCAAAGACATGACAAGAATGATTTTAAGGGAGAAAAGTTTATTTGGGGGCTCACAGTTTCAAAGTTTTCAGTCCATAGACAGCTGACTCATCCCTCAGGCCTGGGGTGAGGCAGAACATCATGGCAGAAGTATATGGTGGAGGAAACCATCTGGGAACATCACACCAGGAAACAGAGAGACTCAAAGTCACATCCCCAATAACCTACCTCCTACAGCCACCTCCTTTGTGCCCACAGTTACCACCCTATCATGGGATTAATGCACTGATTAGGTCAAAACCCTTATCACACAATTAGTTGACCTCTGAAATTTCTCACATGGTCACACATGAGCTTTTGGGAGACAACTTGTATCTGAAGCATATCAAATCATGTAGGCATGATTAATTACCCACATGGTTGACCTCAGTCTTCAACCACTTGGAGGTCACCTGATGCCATGTGAACTAAAGTACCCACTCTAAATTATAGTGTTGGTCTTTGGGGCATGGCTAGCTCTCACCCTAAAATAATCTAGTAGGGCCAGCCTCCATCCCAAATTACACTGTTAGACTGTTCAGTGGCCCAAAGCCCTCCAGCCAATCAAAGAAACTCCTTCCAGGTCTGACATTCCAAGGGAAAAATACTACCTCCTAAAAGCACAGGGCGGGACCTCACTTTGGGCCAATCCTTTAACCCACAGACCTGGAACCAACACTCTCCGTGGCTGCTGTGGGCTTGTTTACTGGGAATCTGTCCAGCTCTATCGATGTGTGTGAGCCTCTAGATTCCGAGGAACACGTCAGAGCTCTTCAGAGTCCCTGTGTACACACGTCTTGTATCCAGCTTTTCCTTATAAGCTCTTTGATTATGATTAGCATTAACTGTTATCCTCTCCTGTATACAGCCACAGCCACCAACAACTACTAGTCATCGCTTTCAACAAATGTCCCCTAAGTTAATGACTTGTCTCAGTGGGGCACTCCCCTTTAGACAAACTCCAGACAGCACTGCGCATGGGGTCTTCCTGGGGACCACTGAGAGTTGCCATCAAAGGATGGCAACTCTCTGGAAATGAACCTCTGAAAGAGCCCAGTCCCATCCGGCTCCCTCAAGCGCCTATTGGACTTGACTGCACCCTGTTATTTTCCAAACTACAGAGGAACTGGAGGATGGGAAATGGGACTAGGACAGGTTGAAACACCAAAAACTCCCTGTTCTTATCAAATGTAAGCTGTTTTTCCAGAATAAATAACTTCTTAGGTTGCTGCAAATCAATGACAAATTTGCAGAGTTCTGAAATGGTTCTTCAGGAAGTTAGTAGGTTGTTTTCATTGCTTTCTTGGAGACAAGTTGTGAAAATTCTTCATCATTTTCTGCCCCTCACATTTTGAGGTCCATATGAAATTACCAGTTTTCACATTAGTGGTAAAGTTCATCTGTGTTTATATGTTCTTCCCTTAATGACGCATAGAAACCACCTACCATTCTGTTATGATTTTAGAATACTTTAGAGAAAGAGCAAAGCAGTTAGGGTCTGACAATCCCCTTCAGGAGCACACCCCTCCTACAGACTCCGGGGCCAAGCCTCGAACACAGGGAGAAACAGACCCAAATGATGGCAGAGCCAGAGGTGAGATATCTGATCGTCTTTCCGTCACCCTACTTGTTCTTTCCATGACACCTCAGACTTTCCCCTCTTGTGTAATTATTTCTTCATTCTGTGAAAGTCTGTCTGCCCCTCCCCCACTTCCCTCAACTAAAATACAGGTTCCAGGAGGGCAGGAACTGTCTGCTTAATACTCTGCCTGCTCACTGCTTTATTCTGAAGCCCTAAAATAATACCTGACCCAGGTGTATTCATCAGGATAGTTAATACTACCTAATATAAAAAAAATTCTTTACAATTTGACCCAGCTATCCCACTCTTTGGTTTATGCCCAAAGGACTTAAAAACAGCATACTACAGTAACACAGCCACATCAATGTCTATAGCAGCTCAATTCACAATACCTGAGCTATGGAACCAACCTTGAGGCCCTTCAACAGATGAATGGATGAAGAAAATGTGGTACATATACACAATGGAATATTACTTAGCCTTAAAGAAGAATGAAATTGTGGCATTTGCAGGTAAATGGATGAAATTTACTAAGTGAAATGGGCAAATCCCTCAAAATCAAAGGCCAAATGTTTTCTCTGATAAGCAGATGCTTATCCATAGTGGGGCAGGGGCTGGGGTTGGGGGGCGGTGGTAGAATGAAGCAAGAATGAAGGAAGTTTGGATTGTGCAGAGGTGATTGAGGGGAGGGATGGGGCGGTGGGGATGGGAAGGCTGCTAGAATAAAACAGACATTATTACCCTACATACATGTAGGATCACACTATTGATGTGACTCAGCACCGTGTACAGCCAGAGGAATGATAAATTATATTCCATTATGTACAATGGGTGAAAAGGCATGCTGCTATCCCATAAAACTAATTAGAACAAATTTTTTAAAACCCTAGAATCTCATGATTAATACAAAATGAGCAGCTCTCCTTAAAGTTCACCTTCAAGCAGTGACTCAGGAGGGTTCAGGGCTCTACCATCACGAGGCTCTGCCACACTGAGGTCATTTGCTTTGAGCTGGTGGACAGGGAGAAGCACACAGCTCTCAATTGTCCCAGCCCAGGAGCTAAGGATTGTCATCATGTTGGCTGATCTGCCCTGCCTACAGGACAGCTAGGGAAGGTCCTCTTCCTGCCTGGCAGGAATACAAAGGAAAAGATGTGATGAATGTTTTCTCTATTCTTGTAGACAGGCACTCCACAGATATCTCTTGAAGGAACTGAATCAATTCTCTCTAAAACCATTGAGTCTACTTGGGTTTTGTTCTCCCCCTTCCCCCTCCACCCCCATAGACTTGTAACTTTTGTTGCTATTTCTTTCATAATCCCACTTTATGTTTCTGTATGTATTCATGAGACTGTTCAGGTAGACTGCTTCTTTTTGTGGTTGTTGTTCGTTGGATATACATGACGGTAGAGTGTATTTTGACATATTGTATACACATGAGTATACCTTTATCTAACAGGATCTCTCTCTTGTTACTGTACCTGATGTGGAGTTCCACTGGTCAGGTAGTCAAATATGAACCCAGGAAAGTTATGTCCAATTCATTCCACTTTCCTATTCCCATCCTCTCCCCTTCCCTTCTTCCCCTTTGTGTAATCCAATGAACTTCTACTCTTCCCTGGACCCTTTATTGTGTGTCAGCATCCACCTATCAGAGACAACATTCAGCGTTTGGTTTTGAGGATGGCTTATTTCACTTAGCATGACAGTCTCCAGTTCCATTAAATATCAGCAAATATCGTAATTTCATTCTTCTTTATGGTTGACTATTATTCCATTGTATATATACCACATTTTCTTTATTCATTCATTGTTGAAGAGAACCTAGGTTGGTTCCATAGATTAGCAATTGTGAATTGAGATGCTACAAACATTAATGTGGCTGTGTCGTCATAGCATGTGGATTTTAAGCCCTCTGGGTATATGCCAAGGAGTGGAATAACTGGGTCAAATGGTGATTCCCTTCCAAGTTTTCTGAGGACTCTCTGCTTTCTAGAGTGGTTGCATGATTTTGCAGTCCCACCAGCATTGTATGAGTGTACCATTTCCCCCACATCCTCACCAACATTTATTGTTACTTGTATTTTCAGCCTCCCAAGCCTCTGGGATGACAGGTGTGCATCACTGCACTTGGCCAAACTGATAGTTTTGAATATGATTTTTGATATTATGCTGGATCTCTTGCTAATAAACCTGTTTGACTCTCAAAGACAAAAAGGAGGCTGACCTTATTTCGGGGTCAGCAGGGCTGCAGCAGGATGAGGGTCCCTAGCAGAGGCTGGAGAGGGCTGTCCTCATGATACTTTTTATGTCTTGTATCAGATCTTCCCACAGCTTCACCCAGCTGGTCCCAAAGGGAGGGAGGGAACATGACACACCCTGTTAACTAAGAGCACATCTGAAGCATTTTCTTAAGTAGGCAACCCCACTGGGGCTGAGGCTCAGCGGGAGAGCACTCACCTAGCAAGTGCGAGGGCCTGGGTTCGATTCTCAGCACCACAAAAAATAAAGAAATAAAATAAAGGTATTGCAACCAACTACAACTGAAAAATAAATATTAAAAAATGCAACCCCATTGGGATTGAGGGGATGGGGAGGACGGTAGAGTGAGACAGACGGTATGACCCTATAGATACATGTATGATGATGTGACTCTATGCCATGTAGAGCCAGAGGAATGAGAAGTTGTGCTCCATTTGTGTGCAATGTGTCAACATGCATTCCGCTGCCATCTATAACTAATTAGAACAAAATTTAAAAAATAGAAAGGAGACCAGCAGAATAGAAGAAGGGGATCAGGGGGAGGGGGGAGTGTCGCGACCCCTTGCCCGCAAGGAAGACGCAACTCAGGAATCTTCTTTCAGCAGTTTATTCAGGCCCTTGATATTTCTTCTAATTCCTAGTCGGATGCCCTTCCCAGCCTTAATAAAGCATCCCAAGCCCCAATGCGAAGCTGCCACGTGGAACTTTCTCACAGGGTGCTGAAAAACCATGCACCAACTCTCCCAAACAAGGAGTTGTTTGTTACAGACCACAGTGGAGCCAGCGCCATCCTGCAATGGTGACCATAATCTGCAGAAGCGGCTCACCACAGTTCCCCCTTTCTGTTTTCTGAAAACAATACAGGCGAGAGTAGAGGTCCTATCCCACTGTGCAGAAGTGGCTGCATAGTATGGCTCAGTCCTAAGGAGGGCCCTTCCCCAGATCTGAAGCCATATCAGCCGACGCCTTTTTTCGTGGGGCGGGGCGTGGACATCAAACCCGCATGCAATAGGACATGCTCTCCTTGAGGTCCACTTCAAGGATCACTCAAGTGCAGTGCCTTGCCTCGCATCCTGTATCGTGACGAAGGTGGACGAAGGGGGACAGCTGAGGCTGAACTGTGGCTGCTTACAACGACAAACAAGTTGACAGCACCCTGAAAGAAAGGCACGGACTTTAAGGCGATAGAGAAGCATTAGTGCGGAAACCCACCTGTGTGCAATGGCAGCAAGACCGGCAGAGTGCAAGGGCTTTCCAACACTAAGAGAATAACGAGGAAAGACATGCCGATCCCAGTGCAATGTTATAATAACTTGGGGTGCAACGACCATGTCAAAGATTTACTGTTTAAGATGCGCAAGCCAGACTTGAGGTGAATTGCCATTTTCTAAAGCTGCAAGAGCTTGGATGATCATAGCCTTATCGTGAGCATTGCGGGCCTTGAGGTGACAGAGAAACCACAAACAGAGAAACATACCGAAGCAACACATTGCACCAAAAATGCCTACCCTCACCCACTCTTTAAAAAAGGAAAAAGCAGAAGATATCCAATCGGTGAATTGACCCAAAGTCACGGGATCAACACGGGTGTCATTCAAGACAGCTATCTGGGTTAGTTGAGACTGGATCATGTCTTCCGCTTCCATGGACCAATTTCCAGCCAAATATTCGCCAATGATGCGGAAAGCATTCCTGGAATCATTAAATCTGACAGAGGTTATGCATAAATGTGCACGTTGGTCAACACAACCCAAAAGCACTAAGTCAGCCAATTCTTCTACCTGAGCTTGGAGTAAATCTATTCTTTGGTTGGCAGCTAAAATCCCTGACAAAATATGTTGATTAATTGTATTTTGGGATTCAAGTATGGTGGAAATTTGTTGGACAACTTGATTAATGGTGGCAGCAGTTTGTACTTGATTGGCCATAGCCACTCCGGCCGTAACCGCTGCAGCAGCAGATACCGCCATGGCTGTCACTATAGCCGCTGTGATTCCAAAATCTCTGCGGACTCTAAGTAGCTCAACAATAGGGAATTTATCAGGATCCGCAGTGACCGGGATTGGGACGAAAGTTGGAATTTTCATAACCACTGCTACAGTCCAGGAACCATTCCAACACTCAGATAAGAGACAGGTAGTATGAGAACAATCCAGCATCCCCAACGAGGTGGCCTTAGCCAAAAGGAATAAGAAGGGGGATTGGACACAGACCATTGCAGGAGGCAATGTGGCATTATACAACAGAGAGTTGAATGAAACAGATGTAAGTCTATTACCTCGTTCACTTTCCCTAACAGTACCAGAAACATTAGCCAGCCAACTTTTGGCTCCTACCAACTGAGCCAGTGCAGAAATATTGGCTGAAGCCCCCTTTTCATTGGAAATCAGCCATTGAAACCAGGACCAACCTACTCCTGTAGAGGAGCTGGCACTATTGTTAAAGTTATAAACATACCTCTTAAGAGAGGGGGAAAGGGAGAAACCTTTAGCAACTTGATGTTTCTCCCAAGAATGATCCTGACAAGGCGTAAATGTTGGGGGGAAACCAAGATTAGGGGAACAGTAAGGAGAGGCCTTGAAATGAGTGGCATCATGAATACTACTAGAAGAAGGAGGCACTGGGATTAGTACCTCGGAGATAATAGCCAAGGTAGTTATGTTAAGAGCAGAGCCGCTGTTTGCGGGGGTCTCTGAGCCTGATTGCTTCCCCAAAACTCCCTTGCTCAATACAGCACTGATAATGCTCCCTGAGACCCGATTGGACCGCAATGGGTCCTCCCAGTTAGTCAAATTTTTGGTCTTAAGGCTAATGCAATTAGCGTTTCTAAGGCTGAAACAAAAAACTCCTGTGAGATTAACTTGAGATTGATTAAAAAATTCTCTCCATGTCCCCTCTAGGAGAGTCACAGGGAGCAGACATCTCACATGAGGTAGAAAAAAGAGTGGGGAGGACACTAGAATTACCATGAACCGGCATCGGCATTGGCCATGCCCGTGCCACTGCCCACCACCGCATTGGTGTCGCCTGTGCCATCGGCACCAGCACCAGAGCCAGAGCACTTAGCAGAATGAAGATCCTCATCACAGGATTGTTGTGGTATCTCTTGTTGCTGGTCAGTTGATGTCGAGACTCTTCTTGTCAAGCGTTCAGGGACCCACAATGGTTCCGTACGATCCTGGGGAAAAACACATACAGATCCTCGTGCCCATGTCAGCACGGGGTCAGGGCCGTTCCATTGGCCCGTAAGAACATCCTTCCACTTAACATAGCCAATCACAGAGGGCTGAGGGGACACATGTCTATCGGCCGCAGAGCGACCATGAATATCCAAATTCAAAAAATTAATGGTAAAGAGAGCTAAGGACAGGCGTTCTTTAGGAGTGTGTTCAGCTCCTATTCCCCCCTTTTGTTTTTGTAAAGTTTCCTTTAAGGTGCGATGAGCACGCTCAACAATGCCTTGTCCTTGAGGATTGTAAGGCAAACCATGAGTAAGCTGCACTCCCATAGTAGAACAAAAAGCTGTAAATTGTCTGCCAGTATAAGCAGGTCCATTATCAGTCTTAAGGGATGCAGGTGCACCCCATGCTGCCCATGCCTCTAAACAGTGAGTAATGACATTACGTGCCTTTTCTCCCGATAAAGCAGAAGCATGGATAATTCCAGAGCATGTATCAATGGAAACATGCACATACTTAAGGTTACCAAAGTCAGGTATATGTGTCACATCCATTTGCCAAACAACCAATGGCTTTAATCCCCGTGGGTTTACTCCATAATTAGGGGGATGAAGAAATGTGACACAATGGGGACATTGCAATACTATCTGCCGAGCATCCGCTCTTGAAATGGAAAAACGCCTGTGCAGCGTTAATGCATTAACATGGAAGTTTTGGTGAAACAACTTAGCCCCCTCTAAGGAGGAAGCCAAGCATATCAATTGACCTCTAGTGGCTAAGTCCGCACAGGCATTACCCTGGGATAACGGACCAGGAAGAGAGGTGTGAGCCCGGATGTGCATTGGATAAAAGGAAGCAGTGTGGCTAGAGATAAGCTGTTGAAGCTGAGTAAAGTAAGCAGACACATTGTGGGCATCACTAATAGCTCCCACGGCCTCCAGGACTTTTAGTGCTTGTACCACATAGCTGGAGTCCGAAATAAGATTAAAAGGAAAAGAACACTGTTTAAAAACTTCAATAACAATTTGTAGTTCTACCCATTGTGGATTTCCAGGAGCAAATTGATGCTGGATAGGGGGAGAGTCATTAATTACATAAGCTCCCATTCCAGACTTGGAACCATCAGTAAAAATGTTAACAGCCCCCGGAATTGGACTGGATGAAGTTACCTTAGGGAAAATGATGGGATGTTCTTTAACAAAATGAAGTAATGGATGAGAAGGGTAGTGATTATCAATCCCCCCTGAAACGAGCAACACAGAATAGCCCAGTTGTCTAGAGTAGCACATAAAACATTAAGTTGAGCTTTAGTGTAGGGTATGATAACAGAAGAAGGTGATTGGCCGAAAAATTGAATGCTTTGTTGAATCCCTTTAAGTGCCAACGCTGCAACAGCATCAGGATAATATTCTAAGGATTTTCCTGGGGATACATGTGGGTGGATCCATAGTAAAGGCCCATCTTGCCACAGTACCCCAGTAGGCTGCCGCATAGTGGCAAGCACACATAACAGGAAAGGTTTATCACTCTGGAGCCTGCATAGAGTGGCATGCTGTATAGCTTGTTCTACTTTTATAAGGGCTGCTCTAGCCTCAGTAGTGAGGCTACGAGGGGAAGCAAGATCTGGATCACCCTTAAGAGTAGCATACAAAGGCTGGAGCACAATATTAGGAATATGTAAATATCCTCTTATCCAATTAATATCTCCCAGCAATTTTTGAAAGTCATTTAGAGTTTGGAAATCTTGAGTCCTGATGGTAATTTTTTGCGGTTTTAATTTGTCATACCCAATTGTCGCTCCCAAATACCTGATAGAATCCCCCGTTTGAACCTTTTCAGGTGCGATGTGCAGTCCATGTTGAGCCAACAGCATCACGAGTTCTTTATAAGCTTCATTAACTGTCTGTTCTAATTTTGCGGCCAATAACACATCATCCATATAATGAATGATCTTGGTGGAGGAATACTTATGTCTGAGAGGTGCGAGTGCCTTCCCCACATACATCTGGCACATCGTGGGACTATTAGCCATCCCCTGCGGCAACACCACCCACTCAAACCTTTGATCTGGTTCCTCGTGATTACACGAGGGAAGGGTGAAAGCAAAACGTTGTGAATCTTTAGGATGCAAAGGAATGGAAAAGAAACAGTCTTTAATGTCAATAACAATTATATGCCAGCCTTGAGGAACAGAGGAGAGCAGAGGCAGCCCTCTTTGAATGGGCCCCATAAGTTGCATCTGAGCATTAACTGCTCGTAGATCATGCAGTAGGCACCACTTCCCTGATTTTTTCTTAATGACAAATATGGGAGTATTCCATGGAGAAGTAGAAGGTTGGATGTGACCCAAATCAAGTTGTTCTTTGACTAGATCATGGGCTGCTGCCAGTTTAGCCGAGGGAAGAGGCCACTGAGGCACCCAAACAGGCTCCTCGGTGAGCCATGTTATGGGTATTTGAGCCCCAGTGGCCCCTAGGAAAAACCCAGACCAAACCTGTTAAACTTTTGATGACCTTGCACAGGATGCTTACGCCCCTGTAGGTGCCTATGAGGGTCCCCAAAAATCTTTCCAGCGGCATCCACCATCCTTGCTACAAAATCTGAAAAGGGTTCTGTAGGGCCCTGCAGAATCTTAGTCAAGTTACCAGACACCTCTCCTCTATTTGGAAGTGACTTCCATGCCCGAATGCAAATGTTGTTAATTTGATCATATGCCTCAGGAGGGAATCCTGTCTGTTGATTAGCAAATCTGCCTTGTCCCAAAAGCATATCCTTGTCCCAATGGGGGTGTCCCGCCGCATAGTTTTGGGCGGCCTGCTCTACAGCGCCCTCTAGCACAAAGGCTCTCCAGTCCAAATATTTACCTGGAGAGACACAAGCCGGAACAAGGCTAGCCCAATCAGAGGGAGTCATACAGTATCTAGACAGACTCTCCACCTGAGTTAGTGTGAAGGCGGCATCCACCCCATAAGTGCGCACAGACTCCGCCAGGGTCTTCACAATTTTGAAATCTAAGGGCTCATGGAATCTTCCCCTATTGTCATCCTGGAAAACTGGATAAGCAAGACCCATCTCAGCGTTAACAGCCCTCCATGTTTGGGCATGGAAAGCTCTCCTCGAAACACCCCCACCGTACGGCGGCGGATCCGGAGGATCATTTTTCTTGAGCTCCTGTTTATTTTTGTTCCCTTCTCCCATAGTTAGACTCCCTAGATGACGAGACAGTCTCCCGAGCTCCTCCTCCTCATCCTCCTCCTCTTCTGACCCACTTTTGCATGGGAGTGTGCGCAGTGTACTGAGATCTGGATACAATCGTTTCCTCCCCCGTTTCTCACTCCGCACACTCCCTTCCTCCTGAAATACCTCACTCCGTGCCAGAGACAATCGCCTCCTCCCCTGTTTCTCGCTCCGCACACTCCCATTCTCCTGAAATACCTCAACGCCTGCCGTTTCTGATCTTTCCTCATGTAATTGCTCTAAAACTTCTTGTCCTTTAGTAAGTGCTTCCTGACATCTGCCATCTGCGAGGCAACTACGGATCATCTTCCAAAGGGGTATCACCCCACCCTCTAATATGCCCTGCTCAGAAGCAAAGTCAAGATCTGTGCCTAACTTATCCCAGCTAGGTATAGTAAGGCTGCCCGAGAACGCAAACCACGGTGCACCAATATCTGTCTTCTGTAAAAATCTCTGTAAAGTACTACGTTTCACTTCTAGGCCCTTGGAACGTAACAGGTCATCTAGGGCCAGGAGAAGCAGACTTGAAGATATGGCACCCATGACACAACAAAAGACACACACAAAAAAAGTGAAAGTAAAAGCAAAAGTACACAGTGCAGCTGCAATAAGATGTAATGCTCTCTCTGGCTTTACAGAGGAGCTGCCGCTTTGATCGCGGGTCCCACTTACCTGGGACTAATCCCCGCTTTGACCGCGGATCCCACTTACCTGGGACTAACCCCCCGCTTTGATCGCGGATCACACTTACCTGGGACTAACCAGTGCACCACCCCTGACTGCTGAAAGTTCTGGTTCCCGGGTTTTCAGCACCACTTGTTGCGACCCCTTGCCCGCAAGGAAGACGCAACTCAGGAATCTTCTTTCAGCAGTTTATTCAGGCCCTTGATATTTCTTCTAATTCCTGGTCGGATGCCCCTCCCAGCCTTAATAAAGCATCCCAAGCCCCAATGCGAAGCTGCCACGTGGAACTTTCTCACAGGGTGCTGAAAAACCATGCACCAACTCTCCCAAACAAGGAGTTGTTTGTTACAGACCACAGTGGAGCCAGCGCCATCCTGCAATGGCGACCATAATCTGCAGAAGCGGCTCACCACAGGGGAGGGAAGGGAGAATGAAATTGATTGAATTATGCTGTTTTATTGTGTGACTATATGAGTATATCATAGCAAGTCTCACTGTCATATAAAATTATAATATGCCATTTAAAAAGGAAAAAAAATGCAACCTCAGTCAGGGGAGTCCAGGGTCATCTCAGGAAAAGAGAAAGTTGAGAAGGACCTGAAATAATATGGATTCCTCTTCCCAGTCCACGGGATGATGGGTCTGCAGGAGTTTGAGGCGTAAGTCCAGGTTAGCACAGGAATCCAGGAAGGTCACTCTGGCCCTGGTGTGTAACGGGCACTAGAAACTCCCCCAACACACACACACACACAGCTCCAGAGAAACCCTGCACAAGGAAAGGAAGGAAAACCTAGAAAGGAAGTTGGGCTCCCACTCGGCACGCTGCCTCCATCAGCCCCAATTCAGCGGCAGGACCCATCTTCACCCCCTCCGCTGGGGCAAGTCAGCACCTCTTCACGGTGCCCACACCTGGACCTGGGGTCTCAGAATGGCAAGAGGGACGCAGCAGAGGTGGCGAGGCTCTGCCAGCTGCAGAGTCAGGCAAGGATCTCTTTGGGAAGGCTTCTGAAAGGGAGGGGTCAGAAGCCACAGCAGTGACAGAGGAAGAACCCTGGCTGGATGGCATGAGAGTCCTGAGTGTGAGGGCAGCTGGGAAGGTGGCAGGAGAAGTGACAGGGCCACATGCACCCACAGAGGTAGAGATGACCACCAGATCAGGCTCATGCAGACCAGTGGCATCTTGAGATGGACTGAAGTCAGAGGAAGTAGGCATCCGCAGGTGTCAGGTGCAGAGTGCAGGTGTCTCCCTAGTGCTGGGTTCTCCTCCCTCCTCCAAATAAGTCATCTTCAAGGCCTGGCCTGGTCTCTGGACCACGCTGTAAACACTGGTGCATGGCCCCTTTCCTTCCAGGTGTTTGTCATCAGTATTCTGAGAATACAAGAAAGAGGGTTCTCAGAACAGCTTGAGGACAGAGTGGCCCCAGAGAGACCAGAAGACAATCGTCGATGCCCATTAACATGAATAGCTTAAGCCAGGGATGGGGGAGCACATGTGTGGTCCCAAGACTTGGGAAGTTGAGGCAGGAGGATTGCAGGTTCTAGGCCAGCCTCACCAAATTAGTGAGACTATGTCTTGAAATTAAAAAAAAAATTAAACCCCTGGGGGATGGAAGGTACTAGGGGTAAACCCAGAAGTGCTTTACCACTGAGCCACATCCCCAGCTTTTTATTTATTTTTTTTGATACAGGATCTCACTATGTTATTTAGGGCCTCACTATATTGCTAAGGCTAGCCTCCAACTTGTGATCATCCTGCCTCAGCCTCCCAAGTCACTGGGATTACAGGCTTGTGCCACCAACAAAGAAAATACAAAATATTTTATTTTATTTTTTTGCAGTACTGAGTATTGAACCCAGGGCCTTGTGCATACTAGGTAAAAACTCAGCCACTGAGTTACACCCCAACTGTATTAGTCAGGGTTCTCTAGAGGAACAGAATCAGCAGGAAGTATAATTATAAAAAGGGACCTATTAGGTTGTCTTTTATGACCAGGAGCTGGATAGTCCACAATGGCTTTCTGCAGGCTGGAGAGCTAGGAGAACCAGTAGCTGTAGTCCAAGAGGCTGAAGCCCCAGATCCAGAGGGATCCACAGTGCTACCCTGGTCTGAGACCTAAGCCTTCTGGAGAATCTCTGTCAGAGTCCACTTGGGAAGAATGAAGAGGCAAGAATCCGATATCCTACCACAGTAGTGATCCAGAACCCATTCAAGAAGGAGTGAGCTTCATCTGCTGCTGCTTCTTTGTTCTTCCAACTTTTATTCCATCCAAGCCATCATCCTATTGGTTGCTGCTGCCCACACTTAGGGAGGGTCTTCAATTCAGTTGGCTATGCCACATGCCAATCACTCCTAGATACACCCTCATTGACACACTCATAATCCTCTTATTCCTTAGCATCTCTCTTTTTTTCCTAAATATTTATCTTTTAGCATAGTTGGACACAATCCCTTTATTTATTTATTTTATGTGGTGCTGAGGATGGAACCCAGTGCCTCACACTTGCTAAGTGAGCGCTCTACCGCTGAGCCACAACACCAGCCCCTCCTTGGTATCTCTTAATCCAATCAAATCAACAATTCAAATTAACCATGACAGCAACCCATAAATTTTCTTAATACTCTCAACGCAAAAAGAGGTAAAAAGGAAAGAAAAAAACAGTTCCGATAGCACAGCAGATACCTGGCTTTGGGCAGGCAGCCCAGGGCTTGGTGCCATGAGACCTGGCTGGTCACCACTCACAGCTCTCACCTTCCACTTGTCCTTCGGAGAATTCTGTTTTGTCAGCTGTACATAGACTGCATAGTCCTTGGCCCTGGGGTCCTCTGGCAATCCCGCACCTGAGTCATGACAGACTGGAGCTTGATTCTGTGGCAGGGAAACCTCCAACCCTACACACACACACACACACACACACACACTCAGAAACACACACTCACACACTTCCACTCATACTCAAACACTCCAACACACTCTCACACTCACACTCTCACACTCTAACACATATATGCACTCACACTCACATACACACTCTTACACTCACACATTCACATTTACACATGCACTTATACTCATACACACTCTTACACATTCACACACTCTCACACATGCACTTACACTCACACAACTTTTACACACACACTCATATTCTCACACACACTCACTCTCACACACTCACAATACTCTCACACTAACACACACTACAATCAAACACAAACTCTCACACTCTCACACACACACTTACACTCACACATGCACTTATACTCACACACTCACACACGCACTAACACTCATAAACACACACTCTCACACATGCACTTACACTCACACACTCTTACACACACTCCCACTAACACACTAAAACACACTCACACACTCATACTTGCACTCTCATATTCACACACACTCACACACACAATCACACAATCACTCACACTCACACACTCACACATACTGTAATACACACTTGCACATTCACTGTAACACACACTCACTTACACACACTCATTCTAACACACATGCACTCACAATCTAACACACACATGCACTCATAATCTAACACACACATGCACTCACACTCACACACAGTCACACACATGCACTTACACTCATACACACACACTATCACATGCACTTACACTCACACATTCTCACACACAAACACACACTCACACACTAACACACACTCATACTTACACTCAAACACACTCACAAACACTCACTGTCACACACAGAACCACACACTCTCACACACTCACACTTTAACACACACACTCACGCACTCACACATGCACTTAAACTCACACATGTACTTACAGTGATACACACCCTCACACTCACTCTCTCACATACTCTAACATACTCACACTCAGAGTTTCACTCTCACACACACTCACACATTCACACACACTGACACTGAGCAGACATGCACTAACACACACACTTACACTCACTCACACACATGCACTTACACTCATACACACTCTCACACACTAACACACACTAACACATACACACACTCTCTCTCTCACACACACACACTCACATACACAGCCAGAAACCCAAGGCCATCGTGGCTACACCCATCATCCTCTCTTCAAGGCCACTTCCTGCCATTAAAATGCAGGAGGAAGGAAGTCCAGGATCCAAGGGGAGAGGGGAGACATCTGGACCGAGAAAGGTAAGTGCAACCTGCCTCTCTCCATCTCCATCTCCATCTTCTTCTTCTTCTTCTCTCGTAAGTGCCAAAGGAACAGGAACCCTCCGACTCCCAGGATGAAAAACCCAGCCAGGAAGGCCCCTATGACGCCTCTCGAGTGGCCAGCTGTGGGCGTTCGTTTCCAGAGAGTTAAGAAAACAAGAGAGTTAAGAAAGGATACGGCAGAAGAGAAGCTGATACACCCATTGCCAGGGGACATGGAGAAGGCGCAGATGTCAGGAGGGCCTGGTGCAGAAGCCGCAGAGGGAGGGCGTGGCAGGTCCACTTAGTCAAGCAGTGGCCCAGGTCTTTCATGGAGCAGGGGAGACGGGGATGAGCAAGGTGGGGTCTGTGAACAAGTCATCACCAGGAAGAGACAAAAGCTCTCAATCACCAGGTGAAGGATCTCACTGCAGTAGAGGTTGACCCATGTCCAAGGTCTCCAGTGAGACCCCCAGGGACGTGCGCAGTCACCTGTGTGTGAGGTTACTGTGCAGGAGTTTCACAGATACTCAGTGTGGCAGGAGCGTCCCCCAGGGGAGGGACAGCACAGGAGGCAGAGCTAGGTGGGGAGGCCCGGGAGGCAGCCGTGAGTCCAGGAGGTTTGGTGGGCCATGTTGAACTTCCTCTGAGACTCCAGGGTGGAGGGGGGGGCACATGACCAGGGGTGGTGACTGCACTGACCAGTCAGGCTCCTCCAGCAGCCCCTGGAGGAAGACTGAGAGAGGACGGGTGCACACGGGTCCCAGGCATTCGGGTCAGTGAAACACCTACTGCGCGCAAACTGCCCAGAACTGAGCTGGACACCTGGGCTAAGAGGAGAGAAGGATGTGTCCCCTGCCCTCATGGTGTCCCACTCAGGGTGGACTCAGACCCAGAAAGGGATCTTTCCACTCAGGTGGGATGGCCGTGGGCACCTCCTTAAAGAGGCTGCGCCTTCAGAGCCGGCAGTGGCTTCACACATTAGGGAAGTCAGCAAGCAGCTGTGTCCCTGTGTGGATGAGGCCACCATCGGGGGCACAGGACCTTCTAAGCCCTACATCCTATGGGGACTAGGTGGAGGTGGACCCCAGAGATGACAGGGACAAAGGCCACAATCCGATCTGTTTTTCCAAAGATGACTCTGGACACAGGGCATGGTGACGGGGTGGACAGGTCCTGGAAGGCGGCCCCTGGCCCAGGGGGAAGGGCCTGGAGGTGAGGGATATTTAAAGACAGTGGTGAGCTGGATGCGACCCCACACTTCTGGATTGGAGTGACCAAGGGAAGGCAGTGCTGTTCATAAACACAGCAGCAAAAATGCCAGGGACCCTGGGGCTCCAGAGCCACCTGAGTCCCTCCCTGTGCCCCTCCCTCCTGCAGGTGCACTCACCTGGGCTACAGAGGTCAAGGAGCTGTAAGGTGGCATTTTTCTGGTCCACTGGGTTGCTGAGGACACAGGTGAGGCTGACATTGGGCTGCCTCAGAGGCAGGCTCAGGGCCAGGGTCCAGGGGTTGGGGGGTCCTGGTGCCCCTCTCTGCTCCAGCTCACTGGGGGGGCCCTGGACCTCCCAGGTTACATTCAGGACCTCTACAGCCTCTCGGGCCCCACAATCCAGAGTGACATTGCACCAACTGGGTGTGATGGATGCTGATGTGGTCCAGATCTGGGCAAGGGGCACAGGATCTGAGGAAACAGGGGACAAAGAGAGAGCCTCATACATGCCACACATTGTCCTCTAGTGTCTCACTGACCATAGGCAGGAGCCCTAGGAGGAAGCTGGGAGCACGTTACAAATAAAGCACAATTTCCCCAGAGCTACATGTTGACAAGTGACAGCAGCCACTTTATTAAGCTCATGTGATCTCACTAGATGAAGCAAGTCTAACTTTTTTTCGCATGAGAAAATGATGCTGAATCCCAATTTTTAGGGACCATTATTTCTAGAAGATAGGGGTCTTCCTAAAGGGGAGGAAGCGTGGGTCAGAAGAGCTTGTCTGGGGCCAGGGTCCTGTGTCCTGGGTCTTCAGCTGAGACAGTGCCTGGGACTGCACAGCCCGACTGGGGCAGGACATCAGGCCAGCTCTGGGAGGACCCAGAAAGCTCAGCTCAAAACAGGAGACATTGTGGGAGATACCGTGGCTGCAACAGAGAGCACAGCTCTGCAGGCAGTTAGAACATGACCCTGAATGTGTGCTCCCGACTGGGGGAGAAGGGTCAGATTCACAGGCCAGTCTGAAAATCACACAGGGCCTGCACCTGCAGTCCACTCTCTGCAGAGAGACTGCCCTATGCAGAGAGGGACTGTGGGGACCCTAGAGTTGGCAAAACGGATCTCCTGGGACGTGCAGCAGCTTCACTTCTCCTACCCTATCAAGGCTTGCAGAGCAGCCTTTGTGGGGTCTGTGGAAGTGAGGCTGGCCTCTCACTGGCCACTCCCTTCAAGGATTGGAGATGGTGAACTAGGTACATGTAGATTCCACATCTTTATCCTCGGAACCTGTAAATATGCTAAGTTATATAAAAAAAGAGCTGATCTTTAAATAGGATTATCTGGATAGTTCCAGAGTCCTCACAAGGACCATTAAATGTGGAAAAAGAGTCAGGCATGGTGGTGCACACCCCAATCCCAGCAGCTCAGGAGGCTGAGACAGGAAGATCCAAAGATCAAAGCCAGCCTCAGCAACCTGGCATGGTCCTAAGCAACTTAGCAGGACTCTGTCTCAAAAATATAGCAATTTTTAAAACGCTGGGAGTATGGCTCAGTGGTTAAGCACCCCAGGGTTCAATCCCTCGTACCAAAAAATAAATTGTCGGGTGGAGAAGGAACAAAGGAGCAGGTATGAGGGATGCAAGAGAGACTCCCCCTTTCTTTCTAGTTTAGGCAGAGGAGGGGACCACAAGTCCAGGGAGGCTGGCAGCTCTGGAGAGTAGGAAAGATAGGAAAGGATCCCTTCTAGATCCTGCAGAACAAAATGCAGCCCTGCCAACACTTGGATTTTAGCCCAGTGACAACCATGTCTGACCTCAACCTGGAGCATATTGTGGATACACATTTGTGTTGTTTTAAACCAAGAATATGCATTGTTAAAAGAGCAAAGGAAAACTAACACACAAAAGCAGTAAATTTAGTCTTACAAAGAGGAGGAAATGTTACTGAGAAAATGGCCAAATTTCCATTTTGTCTTCCAAAACAGAGATGTGATTTTTCTCCCTGGTATAAAACCTCAGCTCTACTGTTTGTGATGAATATCTCACGTATTGGTGCCTGAGGAGAATCCTGCAGCATGTGGTCTCAGAGCCTCCTAGACTCAAGGAAGGAGGGCGGCGCTGGGACTAGGTGAGGGTTTCACTTACCATAAATAGTGAGGTGGAAAACTGCTTTAATTTCTCTTCCTGTCTGAAATCTGGCCTGGGCCCAGTACTGTCCACTGTCCTGTGAGGTCAAATTGTTAATCCTCAGGGATGACATACTGGGCACCTGGACCCTCTGCTTGTACTTGTCCTGGAGACTGAGCCACAGTGGATCTTCTGTCCCATTCTGGAGTCTCAGCATGTATATGCAGTCTGGATCAGAGCCCAGGCCCCAGTAGATCTCCTCTATCTTGGGATCCTCTGGCTCCTGGGTCACTTGCAACAAGACTGAACCTCCCCGGATCACCTTCAGATAAGTGCGGGTTCTAAAACCTTAAATCCCCAAACCATGAGCTCCAGAACTCTTGGCTAAAGTGCTGCAGGCACCTAGGGCATTGGGAAAGAGAACATGGGTATTTCCTCAAGGAGAACAAGTGAAACAGACATTGTCTTCCTAACCAGTTCATCCAGCACCTTCTTTGACCCAGGGAGGCAGCCTTGTCCAGTGAATTGGAACCAATTCAGGGATCAAGTCCTAGTTTGGCTGAAGTTATTTCTGGGTGGGTTACTTCACTGGACTAACCTTCATTTCCTTATCTGTCTTGACATGGTGACATGAACTACATGAGACTGGGACTTGAAAGTGCCTAGCTCACTGTCTGGTACATGCTGAGTGTGTAAGTGTAGGAGGTGGCTCCTCAAATGTCACCCAAGGATCCCTCTGGTGTTCACACCTATGTGTAATCCTTTTCAGCAGAGTGTGCACCTAGCAAAAATGATGGGATGTCACTTAATACAACCATTTTCAACCAGAGCATGGGTTCCTCCTGGATCACTCCTGCTCCCTGTCCTCGGCCTCTCTCCTGCTCACTCTGACGAGGCCAGCTGCCATACTGACAGCTGCCCCGTAGAGATGCCCACGTGGCAAGGTCCTGAGGGCAGCCCTGGCCAATAGCTAGTGAGGAACTGAGCTTCCAGGCAGCCGCCACAGGGAACTGCATCCTGTCCACAGTCCCACTGTGATGAGCTCAAGCAGAAGCTTCCCAGTGGAACCTCGAGATAATGGCACCCAGAAAACACCGGGATCTGTTTCTGCAAGACCCTAGGCCAGAAGACCCCGCTGTAGAGCAGTGCTGACCCCAGACCCCATGAGGGAGAACTCATGATGTTGCTTTTGGGCAACCAGCCATGGGGCAGCAGGTTGCTCCACAGATTAAAACATTCCTGAAGGTGCTTCCCCTTCCCCTTCTCTAGAAAGTGAGTTACTCAAGATAGTATTGGTCGTGGTGTGGCATCAGTTATAAATCTCTGGGACTTAGGACAGGGAAATTCACATCTCATTCGTAGGACATTGAGAGACAGTGAGGGCGGGGTTACGCATGAGTGTGGGCTCCACCACCTTAAAGCTGAGCCTGAGGAGTCCACCGCATCCTCTCAGCCTCCTAAGGTCCCACACAGGGAAGGGGGACAGAGTCAC
This sequence comes from Callospermophilus lateralis, assembly GCF_048772815.1. Lineage (NCBI taxonomy): Eukaryota > Metazoa > Chordata > Mammalia > Rodentia > Sciuridae > Callospermophilus > Callospermophilus lateralis. The sequence continues at coordinate 8,460,949 of NC_135311.1, forward strand.
ACCTGTTTTTTCCCTGCAGCAGCTCAAGGGTGACCAATGTATTTCACATTTTGAGACCAGATGATGATGAAAATGTGGAGGAGCAAGTGGAACAGTTGGTGAGTACACGTTCGAGCCACCAAGAGAGAACTTTCTTGAGCAGCCCCTGGAGTCCCCGTCAGTATTCCTTAGTGGCTGTCCCCTGCATGGCCCTGGACAGTAGGCCTCCTTGAGCCCTTTCTCTCCCATCAGGCACAGCCCCAGGGAACCTGTGGACCCTCTCTTCTTCCTGGAGACCAGGTAGGATTTAACCACCAGGGGAAAGCGCAGCCCAACCATCTTGTCCTTGAGGATGGACAATTCCTCCTTTCAGAAGCCCAGGCTCCACTGGGGTATGCCACACCCAGTACACACCCCAAATTTGCAGATTTCTCCTTGTGTCACGTCTCTCACTTGTGAGTACCTATAACATGCCCCAGTGTACAAACGCCACATTTCCTTTTCCCAAGGAATCATCCATTCATGGGCACTTGGGCTGCTTCCACACCTTAGCTGTTGGGAACAGCGTCTCAGTGAACACGCCAGCTTCAATGTTTGGCCCAGAAGTGGGGAGCTGGGTAATATAGGAGTTTTGGTTTTAGTTTTGGAGGACCTTCCATTTCTTCAAAACAGCGACACTAACTTGCATTCCCACCAACAGAGTCTGAGGGTTCATTTTCTGCCTGTCTTTGCCAGTGCTTATGAACATCCATCATCGTAATAACAGCCAAGCTAACAATGTGACTGATATCTCCCTGTTTAAAATTCTCATTTCCCTGATGATCAGAGATGTTGGCTATTCATTTTTATAGATCTGTTGGCTATTCATTTGTCTTCTTTGAGAAGGATCTGTTCAAAACTTTAAATCAAGTTACCTGTTTCCTTCTATCGAGTTACTTAGTTCTTTATCCATTAGTGCTATTGGCCCCATATCAGACGTGTGCTTTGCAATATTCTCTCCAAAGACATGGGCTGTATCTTCACTCTGTGGCTTCCCTTGCTGTGCAGAAGGTTTTTAATTTGATGCAATTCAGTCAATTTTTGCTTTTGGTGTCTGTGCTTGGGAGTCCTCGTCAAGACATCACCACCCAAGCTCATGGAAGTTTTCCTTTATGCCTCTTCTAGAGGTGTTAGAGCTGAAAACCTTATGATTAAGGCTTTTATCCATCTTGAGTTATTTTTTTCTCTTTTTAAATTTTTTTTATTCATTGTGGTCACCACAGTGTCTGTGTCCCCTGCCAGCATTGTAAGAGGATCCTCCAGGGAAGCCAGTGTTTTGTGCTGAACAGGAACCTCAAGGTCTGGCAGAGGCTCTCATCAGCTGGTCTAAAGGGCACAGCTGGAGCGTGGCCTCCTGGGCGAGGTTTGCAGACCACATCTGCACAGGGTGTGAGGAGGGAGAGTCCTTGGGCAGGAGACTGAGGACACCAGCCCTGAGGTCCCCTCAGGAGCAGAGGCAGGAAGACCAGGTCAGGGGAGGAGCTGAGGGGCAGGATTCCTTCCCTCCCTTGGGGGCTGAAGTGAACACAGGGACAGCTCAGGGTGTTCTCCCTTAAGGAGTCCTAAACAGGCTCCCCAGCTGTGACTCCCTGTCAGGTCACAGGATAGGACAGGTCAGGACGAGAAAGACAGAGCAGAGGCCTTGCAGTGGCCACAGAAAGCCCTGTGTGAGTGGAAGCCCTGGGTCACCCTGGAGGGGCTTCAGAGGTGAGCTGTCCACACCCCTCCTGTTACAGAGCAAGGGGTCCCCAGTGGAGTGGACTCATCCTGGCAACACAGGTCACAGCCAGTCCTGGAGCCCAGGATGCTGCCCGTCAGCTCTCCCTGTCTCCCTGCCCACTAGGAGCTCTGCCTGTCCCTGAGCTGTTACCTGGTCCCTCCAGGGCCTAAGCAGCTGCTGGAGTCTCATCCTCCAACTGCCCCCCCTGCAGGGACAGTGTCCCCTTGGAATGGCCAAGCACAGCTGAGACTTCTGGCTAGCCCAGGGTTGGACAACCAGCCTGGCCAGACTCCCACTTCCTAGAAGCGGGAACCACAAATACAGAGGAGGGTCAGCTTCAGCCTGTGGGAGGATCTGCCCCCGAGCCCCAATGGTGGGTGACATCAGCAAGACAGAGAAGGGAGGCAGAGAGGGGAGGCAGCAGGAGCTCTCTGACCTACAGAAGACGCTCATCCTAAACAAGGAAAGAGGAGCCATGGAGCACATGGGCTTTACCAGGTAGAGGGTGAACTTCATACTACAAAATTAAAAATGCAAGTGTGGGCATAGAGCATGGTTCCTCTGTGTGTCATATCATCATGTCCCTATCACCTCCTTCTCACGCAAACAGCAGTTCCCTGTCAGCTGATGCATGAAGCCCTAAGTACCTTCCTTGATGACCTCTCCACTGTCTCTGTGTCTCTCTCTGGGGTCCATAGTGACCCAGGCCCTTCTCCAGTTCCTTGCCAGCAGACAGGGACATTCAGTAAATGCTGTTGCTATCAATGTGGGGGAGTCCCCACAAGTCCAGAACCACACCCTCTGCAGTCACCAGTGTCTCTGCAAATTTCCAGTGTGAAACTAGCTGTCCTCAGGTTCCTTCCTTCCCTTCCACACTTCCCCATCCAAACCACATGAGTGAAAAGGCTTGTGATTTAATAGGGGAAGTTCACCACAACTCTCTCCATCACTCCTTCACCAACACCCTCACCATCACACCTTCACCTTCATCTCTCCCCAAGCAAGGCTGAGACAACAGGGGACAATCCAGAAACCAAAGAAAAATGCAACCGTGGGACTCCAGGCTTCCAGAAAGGATGCAGAGCAATTTAGGGGTGAGGCTCCTTCCACCAAGAGCCTCTTACAAAGCTCCTCTGCAACAGGTTTGTCCCATTCAGGTCCACGGAGGGCAGGCCTATGGGGCAGCCATTTCAGCCTTCCCAGTTCCTGTGTGGCCTTGAGCGAGTCACTGTCTCCCTTTGGATTCAGATTGTGAATCCCCCTCCTTCCCTCCCTCTTCCTTGCTTTCCTTCTTATCTTTCTTCTTCCCTTTTCTATTTTCTTGCCCTCTGTAATTTTCCAACCTCAGAGCCTACTGAGGAAAACACTACACCATTTAGCATACTTCTTATTTACCCAGCATTGTGAAATGGGGAAAGTCTACACTTCGCTGTTCACAAAAGAAGTTGCCCATTTAAAAAAAAAAAGTTGTCCATTCATAAGTACCACACACTGGATGTGCCACTGGATGCCAAACAGTTGCCCATTTAAAATGGGGTCCCAGCCCCTTACAATTGCAAACTTCATTGTTCACTGAATATGTCCTATTCCACAAGTGCTCTCTAATCCATTAAATTGATATAATTCCTTGCAAGTTCACTTAGTAGCTGTTTTTTTGTTTATTTGTTTGTTTTACTATAATAGTAAAAGCTTTCACCAAGTTATCCAAAAGAACTGAAATCAGCATACTATAGCAGTACATGGGTTTCAATGTCTATAGATAGTACACTTCAATTAGCCAAGGTAGGAAACCCGCCAAGGTGTCCATCAACAGACCAACAAATTTAAAAAGTGTGACAAACACATGGTTTACTCAGCCTGAAAAGTAAAATGAAGTTATTTGCAGGTAAATGAAAGGAACTGGAGAACATCATGCTAAGTGAAATAAGCCAGATTCAGAAAGTCAAGGGTTGAATATTTTCTCTCCCATGAAGAAGTTTGAGAGAGAAAAAAAACTTTTAAGTGCAGTATTTCATAATAATAGAAGAAAAATGCTAGAGGAAAGGTCAGGGCCAAGGGGGAGGGGCGATAGAAGTAAAGAGGGAGAATAGTGTGGGAGCTGCCACAGCCCCTGGTCCTTGAGTGACGAGTGTGGAGATGTGGCCAGCCAGCCACGGGCTGTGTGTGTGACCTGTGGGCCCTGAGCACACAAGGTGGACTGGACCCACGTTGCTCCTCTGTTTGGCGGGCCTCGCTCTGGTCTTTTCTTAGCTCACTCTGCCATGATCCCCACACAGCTCATAGATGGCCATGGCCTCCCTAGATGCTGGTCACCCTCTGACAGCAGACATCATGAGCTAGACTCAGCCCCCTGAACCCTGACCCCTTGCCTCATTTGAATGGTTTCTTCCCAATAAAAGGGTTCAGCACAGGAGCCCTCTCTCTCTTTCCAAAGGTCCCTAAGGTCAGAGGAGCCATCTCAGAACTCAGAGAAAAAGGTATTTCGCTGTCTCTGTGGGTTATTTCACGCAGCCCAGTTCACCTGGAGTGACCCTGAGTGTTGAGTCATGGAACATGATGACAGTCGGTGGCCTGTAAGGTGACTCTAGGGTGACTTTTAGAAATTTAGTGGGTTTGGAATTTCTCTCCAGAAGTTAAGCGTGCTTAGGATGTCAGAGTATTGTGGGCTGAATTGTAGAAAGTAAGTGAAGTAGATAGAAGGAAAATATGTGATGTTAAATTTTTTTTTTAATATTTAGGAATATTTTGTCTTTAGGAAAAAAAAACTTATTTTTGAAATTCTAAGAACCCTAAATAAATGTAAAAATTATTAAGATGATTAATGGGATATGTTAGGTTCAGTCCTCCCCCATGGAAAAGCACTTTTATGGACTTTTTTAGATTGTTTTTTGTGAATATTTATATTTTGAAATATTAGATAGAAATTTTTTGGGTTTATGTACTAAAAGTCTGTGCTTGGAGAGTGAGAAAAAGGAAAAAAAGATTTTGTGATGAGATTTGATACAAGGATTCTTTACATGTAGAGAGGTTAATTTTATTTTTCTCTTATTTTTGTGAATACTCAGTGTATACTGGACCTGTTTGCTACATTCTTATTCTATCAGATCAGAATGGCTGTAACTCAGCTGCTGTTCCCTATGGGGTCTGTAACTGGACCCACCTCCAGCAGTGCCTTTAACCCTTAAACAACCTGGCCTGGGTGCCAAAGGCAGACTGCCTTAAGATCTGATAGTAACACTGGCGTCTGCCATTAAAACTCACTTGTAAAGTGGCGCATGCTGCAAGGGAAAATACAAAAGATAGGAGAACACACGCTGCAGCAAGCACTATTAGGAAAAAGTGCAGAGCTATATAACAAGTATAAGAAATACATAAGCTTCTTTATATTTTGCTTCTATTTTTGAAGGTTATGAGAGTACATTTGCGTGTCGCAGAAACAAAGCTGGTAATGTTCCTGTGATGACCAAAAAATCCTTATTCTTTTCAATTCTAGCTATGAATTTAAAAAAATAAATAAATACAATATACACAAGGATCTTATTTTAGCTGCATCACGTGACATCAAATAAGAGTGCACTCCTAGTTAAGAATAAATCAAAATGGATCCAAAATTAAGAACCACATGGTTACATAAAGTTTATACAATTTTAAGTTATGCCTTTATTCATATTATATATTTTTCTAGATATTTGAATAACCTAGAGTTAATCCATAAAATAATTAACATATATGTCTAGTTATATATATTTATCATGCTGGTCCTTAGAGATGAAGACTATACTGACCTATCTGGACAATTGTCAGAAAGATTAATAAAATAGATTTTTCAATAGAAAACACAAAATTTATATATTACTTTTACATGCATTTATCTGATAATCTGCATTTTAGTTACAGATATTTGAAATAAATGTATTTTTCTATAAATTTGCTTTCAAGAGATAAAACAACCATCATGTAATCTCTAACTCTCAAATTATTGTACAAACTTTATATAATAATAAACAAATATAATTTTGTCTACAGAAACATCCATGGACTTTAACTATACTTTTCTTGAGATATTTATTATCAAGGTACAGTAATTTGTTTAGATTCTAAGGTTTTCAAAAATTATTCCAAAGTATAACCAGGAAAAATTCTAAAAGGAAAAGAAGATGCTTCAACAGAGAGAAAACACATATTGGAGGTCCTCAGAAGAAAACAGAAATCATCTTTGGGTAAAACAAGGTCTTTATATTCTAGTTTTAATGATAAAAGTATTTTCCTAAATAGGAAAACCTTCATATGATTATCTAGACAGGTGATGTATATACTGGACTGACTATAAAATTTTACCTGATTAATTCAAGGCTATTTCAGGCTATTTCCCTGATTTTACTATACTGATGTGAGCTGAGATTTTGTCCATATTTTGACATGATAAAGACCTATTAAAATATTAAGTTTATTTCCTTAAAGGAAGGTCTTTATTTCCCAATGATTTTTACTGTTTAAGACAAAGATTAATTTTAGTGAATAAATTCACATCCTTAATTAAACACTAAATATATTAAACTGCTGACATAGATCCCAATTTTGACAATTCTCCCTGGAGACTAAATCTGCTGATTCAAAGACACTGCTGATTCTTGCATATAACTTTTGTTTGTTGGATTGTTGTGAAATTTGAGAGAATATTTTGTTAGGACTGATGTTCTCCAAATTAAGGTCGTTCATGAGTTTTGAACAATGGAAGTTGCAAAACTTGTTGGAAATTCATTGGTATTATATAAATTATATGACTGGACTTATTATCCATTAAAAATATAGTAAGATTTATATACTACTCCCCACAGTGGGAAGTAACCTTAATCATATTTTCTAAAAGGATAATTGAGACACCTATTTAAAGGATAATATTCTGAGATATTATGAAATCTTCTCTCAAGAAGAGATTGAGGGCTCCTTATAACTCAAACTAATTATTTATACCAACCTTTTATGTGGGAGGCCAACCTTATGGGTGACTGAGTTACACTCCCCAGCTGGGTGCTGAGGCGCTCAGTCACAGAAATGGGTGTGTCTTGCTACAGCCCCATGGGTGAAGCTACGCTCACCTGTTCCTTTGTAATATAACCCCTTGCCCTGTTTAGGATAGAATCTTCCATGGAAGTGCCTTGTGTGTGTCCCCTCCTCTTACTGTGCCCTTGGGTGTGGTCTACCCAGGTGTCAGTCAACCTGCTGACAGTGGACATCATGAAGATAGACTCAGCCCCCTGAAACCTGACCCCTTGCCTCATTTGAATAGCTTCTCCTCAATAAAAGGGGTCAGCACCTGCTCTCTCTCTCTCTCTTTCTGCTGACCCTTAAGGTCAGAGGACTCTTCACAGCAACCCCAAAGAAAAAGGTATTTGTGTCTCTTGTGTGGTTATTTCGTGCAGCCCAGTTAGGCCAGTTAACTAGAGTGACCCCTGAGCCTTTAGTCGCGAGAACAGAAACCCGGCACTTTTAATAAAGAAAAGGGGGGAACAGGACCCCACAGACACATATTAGAGCTTACCAAATATTTTAAAAATTTTTCTTAATATTGAGAGCTTTACTGTTACTGAACATTTCTTAGTAAATTAAATCAGATTTCAAAAGATAGAGTTAAAACCTGCCATTCTGAAAATGACTAAAAACCTTGACACAGGAAGTAAATCTCCCAACTGCAGAGTTTACAACCATGCAGTTCACGAGTATGTCAGGTAAGTAAAAGCCATGAACAAACTTCTATGGACCCATTTCTCATTTCCACTTTTAATGTGCATTGCAGGGGACTGGAAAGTCCATCAGTGAAACTAGATTAACTGTACTGACTATAATGGTCAGTTAGACCTATATGCTGATCCTATGGTAAACAGGCTGTCTGGGAGTATCTTTTGAGAAAAAGACCACATATAAGAAACTTAAACCAGCCAATCATGCTGGCCCTTAGAGATGATGACTATATTGACCTATCTGGACAATTGTCAGAAAGATTAATAAAATAGATTTTTTCCTCTACCGGCCAGTTATTTATTAAAATATCCACCAATGTATTGTTGCCCTAGTCATTCTACAGTAGAAATAACACCTTTGCTAAGAGGATACATTATGCAAATGTCTTAGCAGTGCAACATAAGGTGTCTAGAGATATTGGGTATATTTTAGACTGGCTCCCAGAGTTGACAACCATGATTGTGCAAGGATGCCATAACCCCTGGAGGTTTATCGGTAATAATACCCTCACCCTTAGCGAGATGGCACCCAAAAGGATGTTTTGATGTTTGACTTCTACCTTCAAAATATTTATATTACTGACAGACCTAATAGACTCCTGAAATGTGAGAATTAAAAAAAGGATAATGAATATCCTGTAGCCTGTAAGAATACAACTTATCTTATTGTATCTCAGATTATTGCCAGCCAATATTTCAGAGCTATAATGTGCTGTAGTTAATGTTCAGGCTTTGAAACAAGTGCATGTCAATTAACCAGACCAAGGCAAGCTTAAATTATTTAAATTACTTCCAATATTCTTCATACTCAGATAAGTGATAGTGAAAAAATTGAAACTAAATTAAAATGCTCTAGTACCCACTGCAATCAATATTGTGAGCAATATTGTTTTCTATGGTTTATGGAAAGGCTTAAATGCCATGCTAAATAAAAATATCTGTGTTCCTATGGCCAAACACAATGCTTCCCAATAAAATAGGGAAAAGGTCAAGAATCTCCTGATGAGTGTTTGGCAGAATAATAATAATAAGCTGGATCTTCCAGGTTATGTTATTGAGATAATATGTTTTCTACTAATTCTTTTTGTGTTTCAATAGTAGATCATGATGACCTTGGACCAAGAATCCAATGACTGGAAGATATAATTCCCCAATTGCCCTTTTTTTATATTAAGAAAGGGGAACTATGTCAGGGGCTGATGAGAGTGTGGAGATGTGGGCCCTGAGCACACAAGGTGGACTGGACTCACGTTGCCCCTCTGTTTGGGCGGGCCTCGCTCTGGTCTTTTCTTAGGTCACTCTGCCATGATCCTTACACAGCTCATAGAAGGACATGGCCTCCCTAGATGCTGGTCAACCTGCTGACAGTGGACATCATGAAGCTAGACTCAGCCCCTTGTCAAATTTGAATGGTTTCTTCCCAATAAAAGGGTTCAGCATATTCTCTCTCTCTCTCCCTCTCTCTTTCCAATGAACCCTAAGGTCAGAGGAGCCAAAGAAAAAGGTATTTCTCTGTCTCTGTGTGGTGATTCTGTGCAGCCCAGTTCACCTGGAGTGACCTGAGTGTTTGTTTAAGGAACACAACAGAATAGAACAAGAAAAATGAACGAAATTATGCCATATACATGTATGAATAAATATACCAGAATGAATCCCACTTATATGTATGATTACAATACATTCATATATTAAAATAGGAGACCAGAACAGTAGAGAAAGTTGGAAGAGGAGGAGGGAGAACAAAAAGAGGAAGTACTGGGGAATTATCTGGAACAAATCATGTTATGTACATGATGCTACAATGAATTCCACTAATAAGTACAATTAGAAAAAGCTAAAATCAACATTTTTAAAGCTGTCACCAAATTCAATTCAGTAGATCATGTTATGTTTGTTAGCTTTTGATTTCCTTCTACATATAAACATAACATTCTATTATGTTATAAATGTGATATGTGGCCCATAGTCACCATCAGTGTATTTTTTCAGTTTCTGTTTTTCAGAATATATTTTTCAGCCCCTGTTTAACCTCCCATCCTCTCTCCCCTGGCATATTTTCCTGCGCAATTTTACCTGCTCCTGAAACCTGTGTTACTCCATTGTTTCCTTCCACATATTCAATGTAACCATAGCCACGTGGTACATAGACAGCCTCAGTTGTCTGGTACATAGACAGGCAGCTTGTCCTTTTGATAGTTTTATAAATATTTGTTTTTTTGCATTCTCTCTCTCTCTCTAGTTATAGGTGGACAATAATCTCTATTTTATTTTTATGTGGTGCTGAGGATCAAACCCAGTGACTCACACGTGCTAGGCAAGTGCTTTACCACTGAGCCCCAGCCCAAGCCCACTGTTTTTCCTTTTATAAAATAAGAACTTCATGGCGCTTGGTTCCCTGGATCTTGCCGAATAGAATCCACGCATCTCCCTCATGGAAACTGGACATTCTTCCCAGAACACTGGGGCACTGTTTCCTTAGCCTCCAAGACATCCATGCATGGGAGCCCCAGATACTACTCAGTTTGCTCAATCTTTCCTCAATTGATGGCACCTCCTGTTTTTCCAGGGCTTTTCCATGAACAGTGATGAGATAAGCCAGGTTCCATCTGAGGTCTCTGGAGCCGGGGGGCATTTCGGGGTGGGGGGAAGGAGCGCAGACCACAGGAGCTTCCTCCAGCTCAAACAGCAGGATTCCATTGCGGCCTCCACAGAAGAGCTACAGAGGCCCTGAGGACCCTGGGGGCCCAGGCTGGTGTGCTGCCTCCTCTCCCCTGTGCCTCAGGAACAGGCTCTTGGTCTGTCTCCATCGCCCTCTCCAGGAAGCTCCAGCCTCTCCCTGCTGCTGCAGCCCAGGTGGCCTCAGCCCCCTGGCTATGGTCCCTCATGTAGCCAGGGCTGCCCAAGTCCAGATTCCCAATTTCTCACCACAAAAAGGCCATTTTGCTCTTTCCGTTCATCCTGGGCTCTACCCACACTGCACTGGTGAATTATAACAGTGCGGCTTTCTCTTTTTGTTTCCCAAAGGCATCAGAACCTAACAGCCCCCCAGGACTGAAGTGTCCCAGCTGTCCCAGCACCCCAACTTCCCTCCCTTCCAGGGAGCCCTGCTACTCACAGAGAAGGCAAATGAATCCCAGGAGCCTGGTGGTCCAGCAGAGGTGGACAAGGTGGACTGGACCCACCTTGCCCATCCCGGCTGCCTGTTGGCCTCTTCAGCTGCAGAGGAAACATCCGAAAGGGGAACCAGCAAGAGGAGGAGCTTCCCTGCTCTGAGGGCAGAGCCACAGGCCAGTGTTAGGAAGCCACCAAAGTTCCCATAGGCAACCTCACTCACTCTAAGAAATTGTAGAATAACTGTATGAACGATCGGAGCCTGGATGAACATCTGGTCTCTGACATCTGTTGGCAAGCCCCCTCCTGCAGGCAGAGCCAACTTGTCTCAGGTAACTACACCTGCCCACGCCCACTGGGTGAACCACTCTGTCCAGGCAGCCCTGATCCCAACGCCAGCCTGTGGCAAGCACAGAAGTCCCCCTCTTACAAGCAAGCCTGAGCTAAGCCCTCCTGAGTTCCATGGCTTTCCTCTGCACTTACCCCATTCTATAACTCATTTGTTGTCTGATATTCCAAGAACTTTAACTGTCAGTTGCCCAAGGAAGTAACTGTGGTCAAAAAAACACCAAGCTGTAATGGAGAGTGGTAACCATCAAATCTTTGCACTCAGCTTTGATGGAGAGGCCTCGTGGCTTCTGAGCTCTTATTGGTGCTCGGGCAAAGACAAGCTCTTCCCTCTGTTCTGCAGGCCTCTGGGAACTGTTTAGATTGTGGAGTGGGGGCAGGATTAGGGGGGCGGATCCTACAGAGAAGCAGGATAATGGCTGGAAACTAAGGGCACAAAGGTCAGTCAATAGAAACACGTACAAAGAAAAGAAAAGAAAAGCCTGGAGAACAAGATGTCCATAGAGGCCTTGACATTTTTTTCTTTTTCTTTTTTTTAGAGCTTTACAGTTACATAGAGTAGTATGGAAATTGATTTCATTTCATGACCCTCCCTTTTCCACCATCCTCTCTCCCCTCTCCCACTCTCCTTCCTCTGCCCTTCTCGACTTCCTTTCGCTCATCTATTAATTCATATTCGATTGGCTCTTTGTGATATTCCTATTCTTCTCTCCCTCTTCCCTTGGTCTTAGTTTACCTTCCTCATATGAGAGAACACATTTGACCTTTGAATTTCTGAGTTGGCTTATTTCACTTAACATGGTGTTCTCTTTTTCCATCCATTTACCACCAAAATGCCATCATTGCATTCTTTTTTATGGCTGATTAGAATTCCAGTATATGTATACACCACGATTTCTTAATCCACTCATCTATTGTCAGGCATCTGGGTTGATTACAACATTTAGCTGTTGTGAACTGTGCTGGTAGAAATGCTGAGGTGGCTGTGGATACAAAGCTTCTGGGTTTCCTGTGGATTTTATGAGATCTCTCACCCAATTCTGTTTTCTTCTCAGCCTCAGTTTTCTTGTCTCCCATTCTTACTGTCTATGTATTATATGCCTGACAGAGATACTGACTAACAATTTTCTTTTTTGCTGTGTCTTTCCCTTGGTATTAGTGGAATCCTGGACTTGGGAACTGAATTGGGAAGCATTCCCCCGTCTTCAATCTTTGGGAAGAGTTGGAGATAGATGGTGCTATTTCTTCCCTAATATTCATAGACTTACCAGTGAAATCATCTGGTCCATGCTCCTTATTCATTATTGATCTATGCAGACTTTCTATCTGTTTGTGACTCAGCTTCAGTAGTTTGTATGTTACTAGAATTTATCCATTTCTTCTAGGTTATCAGATAATTGTTCATAATAATCTTTTATGATCCTTTGAGTTTCTCAGTAACAACTATAATTTCTCCTCTTTCATTCTGATCTTATTTGATCATTGTCTTCTTAGTCTAGCTAAAATTTTATCAATTATCCTAAAGCCAACTCTTAGTTTTATTGATCTTTTCTATTGTTTTCCTAATTTTCACTTTTTTTTTTTTAAAGTCGTGAAATTGAACTCAGGGTCTCACACACTAGGCAAGTCCTCTAGCCTGAGGACTTGTTGTTGTTGAATTTTGTTTTAAATGTATCTTATTTTGAGATAGGGTCTCCCTAATTCACTCAGTGTGGCCCTCGGTTTGCAATCCTTCTGCCTCAGCCTTCCAAGTCACTTGGATCACAGGACGGCTCTCTGGGTTTCCCTCCACATAGGAACCTTCTGCCTTCTTCACTTTCAGACTGAGTGTGTTCTCAGGGTTCCCCCAGCCTCCTGTGATCATCACACAGTGGCTCCTGTCTGATTACTCAGCCACTCTATTCCTTTTCATTGGAGAATTTAACCCACTTACAGTCAAGGTCATGACTGGTAGGCCAGGGCTGCCATTTTGTTTCTCCTTTTGTGGGCTTTCTTGTCAATCTTTTTCCTTCCTTCCTCTTCTGCTGTTTCCCTCGGTGATCAGGTGACTTACTCCATGGCATACTTTCATTCCTTACCGTTTAGTGCTTATGTATCTCCTGTAGGTTTTTGCTTTGTGATAGCCACGAAGCTAACAGAAACATCTCATAGTTACATTAGGCTGCCTTACGATGGCAATGAATTAGTAAAGAAGATGAAGAACTTTGGTTATGAGTGATTACAGCCCTCTGGTCCCAGGTCCCTTTGTGTGAGGATGGCCTTAGGCCTGAGCCTCTGCAGCTCCATTTTAAAAACCCCAGTTTGAAACCTGCAGTCTCCCCAGGCACACCCTTGGTGCCCTCCAGTATGGCCCCTCACCCTGATAAACAGAGTGAAGCCCCTGGCAGGCTGTCCTCCCCTGATAAGAGGGAAAGGGAGAAGATCAGGGGGGAGATCAACAGGCCAGATGTTTCTGACCCCAGGGAAATGATGTCACTGAGAAATCCTGTGGTTGCTGGTAAAGACTGAAAGCGGGGGGGCCAAAAGCCCCAAAATTTAGTATAAATAATAGAGCTGATGAGCAGGGATTCAGCCAGACAAAACAAGGATGCACTCGAGCTGGAGAGCCTGATGAGGACCTGACATCCCATCACTGGTCATCATTTCCTGATCCTTTCATTATCCTTACCTCTCTCAAACTCTACTGCCTCATCTGGACCTTGGTAAGAGTCACGATTTCTCCCTAACAGTCATCCTCTCCACGCCAGAAAAAGACTGCCTTGGTTCTGGACCTGGTCACCATGGTCTAATTGAGTGTCCATCTGCTGGACATAAAGCCTCAGGCTTAAGACTTTTGAACTTAGCATGCAGAGGGAATGTCTGTCATTAGCCTGTCATGAATAAGTGTTCTGCAGTGCTTAGAATTAATCTAGAATTGTTTGCTGTGAATTAATCGCTGTGAATTGATTATGTCTATTGCAGTGCCTAGCATTAACGACTGACGTTTTCTTGATTAAGAACCTATAGAGTGAATTGTATTGAGTAATTTGAGTGAATAAAGCATTAAAAGGGGCAGAAGTGCGTGGACATTGTTTCTCCCCTCGACTGCACACGTCACAATTTTGCCCCCTCGTGTCACTTTGCCTGTCTCCTCCCTAGCTGAGGTCCCCTGTGCCCTTCTCATCCTTCTTGTTTCTCCCCTTACTGAAGGGATCCACGTACATTGTCCACTCAGGGCCTGTGGTTTCCTAACTACTGAATTCTCTGAGATCCTCTCTCTGAAAATATTTTCCTCCTCTTTTCTTTTCCATCCTCACTATCTCAGTGGATATGTCCTCACTATCTGAACTCAGCCTGGAGCTAGCAAAGGGGGACAAGCACTGCTATGGCTTGAGTAATGTCCCCTCCAAAACTCAGGCATTGCCAAAGTGATGGTGTCAGGAGGCGGGGCCTTTAACAGGGGATTGGGCATGAGGGCTCCTCCCTGGGGAATGGGATTAAGGCGTCATGCAATGTTCTGCCTCTTGCTCTATTGGAACTCAGCCTCCTTCCATGTAAGGACACAGCATGCCCCCAGGTGGGAGGGCTCTACCAACCAGATCTGCTGACACCTTGATCCTGACTCCTCAGGTCCCATGAATGTGGATGTTAAATGGAGACAGGTGTGCCGTTCCATGAGCGGCATTTGGGAAGTAGCTTTACTCTGTGAGACTGGGCACCTCAACAGTAACCATTCTTGGGTTGAGGAGCCCCCAAATGTGGGTGATACAAAGTCCTGTGTGAAGGTCACTGATGGGCTTTGTGCCCACGGCAATGAGACTTAGCCCTGGGTGAAGTCCCACAAGGTTCAGGATGGGGGGAGTGTGACCCATGGACACATGGGGGCCTGTTCAACCTGGCCCTGCTGAATCCCCACAGCAGAAGTGTCCCAGACGGCTACATCATCTTCACCACCCACCCCAGTCTACAAAGCCTGTCACCTGTGAGAGGTCGTGGGTACCATGGTTACCTTTGCATTCCACAGATGCATTTTCAAAGCATGAAATTGGTAAACAAAAGGTCTGGAAAGTTCTTAAGTGTTAGAACTTAACAGCGAGAGGACTGAGGCCTGTGGCTACAGCTCAGCACACACACTGCTGCCTCCACTGGTCTTCTAGCTGCCAGGAGACCTTCCCCAGCTATGAGCCATGGCCTCCCCCCAGGACAGGGAAAACTGTCCTGCACAGGAATCTCACAGTCTGCTTTCACAAGGTTTTTCATCTCAGTCTTAACTGTCCTGTCCACAGTCCCAACCACATTTCCTTTTAAACCTGGAGCAGCCCCCAGGGGTGAAGATAATGCTCTGCTTTATGCACATGCCCCATTCCCACCCAGGGCTCCTGCCCAACCTCAGTGTCAGTGACACTCACACCCCAACCACATCAGAGACACCATTCTACTGGGCTCCCTTGCTTCTGGAGCAGGTCATTTGTAGAGAAGTGGAAGACCAGCCACGCAGACTTCCTGAGTGGTTCTCTTCTCTACAGTTCTCAGTGTCTCTCACTATGAGTGTGGGTGGTCAGACCTAACCCAATACCACTTCTCTACACCCAAGGGCCTCAGGCCACAGCTACTCTCCCCCAGGAAATCCTGTGGCTCCACCCACTTCAATCTACAGCTCTGGGAACATGCCCCAATCTACTGGGGTTCCTCCTGATTGGGCCCCTCCTAATGCATCACCTACGCTCAAGAACAAGACCAGCAGCTCAGCTCAACCACCTCCGCAACATTTAGCAGATGTGCACTGAGCACCCAGTGCCTTCAATAGCCCACCAGGGGCTGTTCATTGGGGGAAAAACACTTATGGGAGTCCATCCCATCCCCTGTGGACCTCAGAATCGCCCCCATCATCCTGCACCCTGCCCACCTGCTCCCCTACCTGAGGTGAGATCCTCCCTGCCAGCCCATCAGATGTCTGCTGGCATCCAGGTGAAGCTCCCATGGCCCAGGCAGCTTCAGGAAGTGTGGCCCAGACTCCCCCACACAGATTTAGTTGCTCAGGGCTCTGAGCTCTCCTAACACTCTAAGTGTGGTGTGAGTCACCTGTGGTAGAACGAGGACTCTGACCCTCTCCTCTGATGCAGGGCCAGCCCTGTGACCTAGTGAGTGCAGAGACCCTCAAGGTAGGCTGGTGCAAATGCAGCATCTATTGCTCACCCCAGTCCCCACTTTGCCTCTGAAGACATGGGAGTATAACATGTGCTCAAGAAAACACAGCAGTAAAGCTATATAGACTGGCAGGTTTTCTATTTAGCAAATATTCGCTAAGCACATCTGTGCCTTAATACTAGCTGGGCCATTCTATCTGATCCCATTCACCATCTGCTACAGTCAGGGCCTGAGGCGACTGCCTGGTGACACAACCTTATATCACCTCCTCTGACAGACACCTAGCCCACCTGCCTAATGTGAGGGTGCCTGAGGGCAGGCCCAAGATGGTACAGTTAGGCTCCCTCACTGAGTCCTCTGGCCAGCCGTTTTCAGTATGCAGCCAAGCCCCCTGACATCAGCACCTTGACTCAGCATATGTACTCAAGGTCATGGACACCTTCTTACAAACATGTGCTCTTGTGTAACCTATTGACAATGTGCCTTTTCTTTGGCCTGAATATTTTAAAAGGCCTATGAGAAGACAGGGAGCTGGGGGAAGCTGCTGCCTACAAATAAATCGCGTCTACTGTGCCAGCTGTGCCTCGCATCTTCTTCCACCTGCTGGGACCCTGAGTCTGTTTCCAAGGGTCCAAGCCTCAGCCTGATGGTGGTCCACCTGCTTAAGACCCACAACAAAAGTGAGACAGAGGAAAGAAATAACAACTCGAATTAGTGAGACTAGTGAGACCTAAAAATAAGTATGAGGTAAGAGTTACAAACCACAGGGCCCCTAGGTCCATCCCTGCCCCCACCTGTCTCTCAGGTGTGAGCTCCTGCTGCCCACTGGGGACTGATGTGCAGGTAACCATTTGGCAGCTGGCTTTTCTCGAGGGAAAAAACAAGCAAACCTAGTTTCTGGTATTTTCCAATTTCTGTGGGACTCATACACCAATCATGGCAGATTTCAAACTATCAACATCATGACCCTGAACACAAAATTGGGAAAAGATGCACAAAACCTGCTCACAAATCACATCAACTGTCTCTAGCACTCACAGCCAGGAAGGGAGGCTCATGTTTCAATACATAGGACACATTTTACACACAGCATGTCCCCTGGACACCAGCCAACTATCTCATGGGGGCAGGGGGTTGGGGAGAGACAGTGTGCTCCAAAGAGGGAAGAAAACTTGCTGAGAGATAGAATGTTGCTCTCCAATATGGCAGCCCCCTAAGGTGTTCATGAGAATGATTTTCATTGCATTGGATTTCCACCTTGAAATCTAACTCTTCCCTGCAGTAACTGTAGATGAGGTTTAGTTACTGCCCACTCATCCTCTGCCTTCACTAAGCAATAACCAGGCTAATCTCATGGGAGGTCCCCACCGTCTACCTCCCCACAGGAAAGCACAGGTGACATTTCCTTTGGGACCTCAGCATGCCTGGGAGGCCTGACTTGGGACCCTGATAAACATTGATTCTATTCCTGCTCTTACCACCAAACTGGGTAATTGCTTGCTGGTCCTCAGGGGCCTCCTCTGCAAGCTGAGGTTAGACCTTCAGGTCTGCTGAGCTGAACTAAGTAGATATGGTGGAAAAGTAGATAGCACAGTACAATACAGAACAGTGCTCTGCCTCCTTGAGACCCAGGCAACACTCCTCACAAGACTGGGCCCAAAGACAAAGTGCAGTGTCTGTCCCCTCGATTTCCAGAGTGGACTCGCCAGACATGTGGTTTACCTCTCAAATTCATTTATTTGCCATTCACAACAAAAGCTGAGACAGAGCGAAAACATAACAACTCAAACTGTGAAATAATTCTACTACTTCCCCTCCTTCCAGTCCCCTAGGGACAGACAGAGATTGAACCAAAGTCAGGCAATTTCGCCACCTAGTGGCAACACTAGTATTGCCCAAAAGGAATAGCCAGGTGAGATCCTATTTAAAAAATAAAATAAAATAAAAAGAGTTGGGGGATGTTGCTCAGCAGTAAAGTGCTCCTGGGGTAAATCCCCAATACCCTAAAGAAGAAAGACATCAAGAAGTACCTACTGCCTTTCACATCATTCTTGACCCTCCAGTCCCCCTTTCCCAGATTCTGATAAATGAGACCTTTCTACACCAAAATACACATGAAGAGCCACAGAGACAAATCCACAAACCTGTGGCCATCTGATATTTGACAAAGGGACCAAAAATATATTTTGGACAAAAGACAGACTTTTTAACAGATAACACTGGGAGAACTGGATAGCTATATGTAGAAAAATCACATTACACCCCTTTCACCCTATTCATTCCACACACATTCAAATTAAAATGGCTCAAAGTCTTAGGAATTAGACCAGAATCCTTACAACTGCTTGAAGAAAACACAGGATCACCTGGCACGCTGAGAGGCACAGGAGGCTGAGGCAGGAGGTTCACGAGTTCAAAGCCAGCCTCAGCAAAAGCGCGGCTCTAAGCAACTCAGTGAGGCCCTGTCTCTAAATAAAACACAAAATAGGCTGGGAAGGTGGCTCAGTGGTCGAGTGCCCCTGAGTTCAATCCCCAACATCCCTCCCCCCGCAAAACAAAGAAAAGAAAAGAAATAAAACACATATGTGCTGGCACCAACTTCCTCAACAACCCTTAAGGCACAAGAAACAAAACCAACAATCAGTAAGTGGGATGCCATTAAACTAAAAAGGTTCTGCATAGACAAGGAAATAAGAGTATGAGGGGAGAGTCTACAGAATGGGAGAAAATCTTGGCCAGCTACTCCTCCAATAGGGGATATTAATATCCCCTATTTCCCTAATTTCCCCCAAGACCCTTTATCCCTGAAAGGGAGATTCTCAAAATCTCCATACTTCAAGGCAAACCTCTAAATTTTTACAATGTTTAATAAGAGACTCCCTGTGTTAATCTTGGTGAAGTCAAGAATAACATTAAAAATAGAATCCGAAGGGCTGGGCTGTGGCTCAGCAGTAGAGCACTCGCCTAACATGTGTGAGGCCCTGTGTTCAGTCCTCAGCACCACATAAAAATAAATAAATAAAATAAAGGTAGTGTGTCCAACTACAACTAAGAAATTAATATTTAAAAAAATAGAATCCCAAGCCTATGACAAAAGACATTTCATTGAATTTTTGGATAGTACATTTTATATAACTTTATATTTTTATAATTATAAAACTATTAACATATTATTGCATATCATATTATAGCATCATATAATGAAAGACATTTCTAATAGAGTGTCCTGGTCAAGGGACCCTGGCTGGACCTGCAAACCAAGATTTTTTCTTCCCATAATGAGCTCTCCTCCCAGCAGCAAGGAGAATAGTTGGGCACAGACCCTGGGATGTTGGGTGCTGGGACAATTCCTGCATGTTCAGGAACACCCTGAAACTTCCCGACCCAACTGAAAATATCTGTCTGCGGGGCGGCCTGTGTTATGCTCAAATTCGGGACCCCCAAAAGACCACCAGAGACCAAGATCGATGTAAACAGCAAAGAGGTGTTTATTGCGAGTTAGCTCTGTCCTCCGTATGCACATACAGCAACTAGTGAAGCTGAGAGGCCCCGAGCCCAGGGTTTGCAGCAGTTTATACATTCTTTGGAGAAGGCAGGGACCTCCACATACATCATAGCATCTCTTAGCAAGTCATCACACACTGCGGGAAAATCAAATAACAACTCTAAAACATGATTAGCACATTCACTGGTAGGAACAAGTTGGGTAGGGGTGATTGGTTACTACAAGAGTGGAATTCGTTTGAACTGATTGGTTTGCTGAACTACATGGTTTCCCAACATGTTATCAACCACCATAAACTACTGGGAGGGTCATCTGGCATCCCAGGTATTTCTCTGTCTCATGCTGATTGGTGGCACCTAGGGGGTTGTTATGGATCCCCATCTAGACTGACTGAGTCAGGGACACCTGGTGAAGCAGATCTCTCCTGTTATTTGTAGATAAACAACTTACAAGGGTGGGAATGTGCCTAGGAGTGCTCTGTTGGTCTTTCCAAGGGCAAAGGTCATGTCCCTTCCTTGGACAGGCTTTGCTCTGAGGTAGAGGCTGGTTTTTCACTTGTTCATGATGCTGATCCTGGGGCTGGACTCTTCCTGACCAGCAGGGCTTCTGTGCTGTCCAGTGCCTTTTAGGCTACAAGATGAATGAGCCGGTTCCACAGTCAGTTGCCCTGGGAAAGACTGGGTCACACATGAGGCATAACCACGTCTGCAAGTAATTCTTCAACAATTCTTTGAGTGACCCTGGACAGCGTACTGGTCAGCTTGCCTATGAGCTCATGTGCTTGTGGTTTAGTAACCAAGGCCCACACACATGCTCCGTGAGGTCACTAGCGGATGCTCAACAAATATTCACACATATTCTTCTTTAAACTGGAATCCTTTACCTGGATTTGTAACTTCAGTTTCAAAATTGTTGGCTGCTGCAGGGCATGATGGCACATACCTGTCATCCCCCATCCCTGGGGGTGGGGGCCCTGAGGCAGGAGGATTGCCAAATTCAAAGCCAGCTTCAGCAACTTAAGAAAACCCTGTCTTAAAATGAAAAATAAAAAGGACTGTGGGGTGTGGAGATGTGGGGATGCAGTTCTGTGGTTAAGTGCCCCTGGAACAAAAAAAAAAAAAAAAAAAAAAAAAAAAGAAGAAGAAGAAGAAGAAGAAAAGAAAAGAAATGCTGGCTGCTTTGCTACTAGACCAGAACCATGGGGCACTCTCTGTAGAACTACATGTTTCTGATTCTCCTTAAAAAAAAACAACACAAAAAAACTAGGAACAGGAAACACCTGATAGACATCACTGTTCCTCCAGCTAGCCCCTGTCTACAGCCACTGTAACCCAATTACATTGAAAGAATCAAATACAAATGTGTACTTTAATGTACTTGCCTATTCACATTGTGAATTCTTTTTTTTTATTTGGAAAACTTCCACGCTCTTTTACTACCAAACTTACGCAAGTTAAGGTTAACTCTTTAACCCAGCTTGAAAAACCAGCCTCTATCTCAGAGCAAAGCCTGTCCAAGGAAGGGACATGACCTTTGTCCTTGGAAAAACCCACAGAGCACTCCTAGGCACATTCCCACCCTGCTAAGTTGTTCATCTACAGGAGAGATCTGCTGAGCCAGGTGTCCCTGACTCAGTCAGGCTAGGTGGGGACCCATAACAGACCCCTAGCAGCCACCAATCAGCATGAAACAGGGAAATACCTGGGATGCCAGATGACCCTCCCAGCAGTTTATGGTGTTGGGAAACCATGTAGTTCAGCACATACACCCCTCTTGGCTTAAACCAATCAGTTCAAAGGAATACCCGCTTTGTACTGACCAATCACCCCTAGACAACTTGTTCCCGCCAGTGAATGTGCTAATCATGTTTTAGAGTTGTTATTTGATTTTCCCGTGGTGTGTGATGATTTGCTAAAAGAGGCTATGATGTATGTGAAGTCCCTGCCCTCTCCAAAAAATGTATAAAAATGCTGCAAACCCTGGGTTCGGGGCCTCTCAGTGTCACCAGTTGCTGTGTGTGCATACGGAGGACCGAGCTAGCTTGCAATAAACACCTCTTTGTTGCTTACATCGATCTTGGGTTTCTGGTGGTCTTTTGGGGGTCCCAAATTTGAGCATAACAAGCTAACAGCAAAAACCAAATCTCCATGAAAATCCAGACCTATAGAGATTTTCCTTTAAAAAAATATAAATGTATCTGCATATTTTACAAAAATGTGAAATTCTCCAATGTTGCAGGAAAAAAATTCCAAGTGATGCCAATCCATAAAAGAAGAATCTGGCAATTGTCCCCATGTGAAAAGAAAAAATAGAACCATCTTCTCCCACAATCAGGAAACTGATCCTTAGCCTGGGGGCCACATTCCTTGAAACTTGCAAAAGGTCCTAGAGCTTCCTCCAGGAAATGGCCTGAAGGCTCCTGCAGAGATTAAGTGGCCTTTTCTAAGCCAAACCACCAAAGACCCTATAATTTAAAGCCTAACCTATCAGCTAAAAATGCTCACAGAAAGCACCAAAAAGGTGTATCTCTTCCCTCCTGAACCACACAGGTAAGAGATTGGAGAGAACCAAGTATTTTAAAAAATTTTTTCTAATTAGTTATTCTTGACAGTAGAATGCATTTTGACACCTCATACATAAGTGGAGTACAACTTCTCATTCTACATGTAATTCTACATGATGTAGAATTAAATCAACATAGGCGCATAGGTTGCCGCAGTCTGGCTGGGCACAAATCATGAGCCATTGAAGCAGGAACAAACTTTATTTTTAAACTGCAAGAAAAAGCCTCACACAAGCTCCTGGGGAATTCTCCCAAATGCCACGAGGCTGGTGCAGGAACCCCCAGCCGGAAATATCTCCCCTGGAAATATCTCCTCCTGCACTTCCCCAACCAATGGGAACTCTCGGGGAATCCCCGGAAATCCCCACGAGAACTCCAAAATAGTGCGAGAACTCAAAAGTAGTGGCAGAGGCGGATAGTAATGCCTCGCCTGTCAATCAATACTGTTGGCAAAATGCCAGGGGCCATACAGACTCCGCTGTGGCTCTCAGTATCTCCCCCCTTCTGTTTAATTAAACAACAAGCAATGTGGCTTAGGGACAGTGCCTGTTAGGCAGTCCAATTCAACATATGGTCCTTACCCGTCATTGGATGAACTGACCTCTAGGCGTCAGCCTCCTGTCTTAGGTTGGTACCACTGCAATTGGATCATACCCGTCACTGACTACCGGTCCAGCATACAGCCATACTTGTGGATAGGCCTTTGCACCAGTGGGGGGGTGAGGTTCTTTGCCTCACCTCTGTTGGCCCCTAAATTTTAGACCATCACTAGTAGAAGGGAGGAGGATGCAAAATGCCATGACACTAAGCCAATTGACGGCTCCTTTGAAAAATTGTACCACTGGTGACACCATGAGCGAAAATACTCCAGCACTACCACAATTTGCTGCACCAACAGATAGTTCACAGTGCAAGTGATACATAGTCCAGACAAGTTCTGCAAGCAGTTCAAAGCAGAGGAATCTGTCAATATGTCCATTTCCTCCCAAAGTAAATCGATTCCTTGATTGAGCATTACTTGTTGAGTTATTATTCATTGATGCATCAGTTTATACAGTTTGTTGTGATAACTATCGAGGAAGCTGTAGTTTGGTTTTATCTTTGTCTTCACCAGCACTGGGATGAAGATAGGAATTCTGGCAATGATGCTAAGAAAAAAATTATGTAACATTCCAACAGACACTAAGAAAACAATTTTTTGAACAATTTACATTATCCTGAACAGAATTATTAAATATAATGAAAAGGAAATGTGAAAGTAAACAAACAGATCTGTTAACCTCCTTATTTGTTTACATATTAAAACAATTTTCAACAGCTGTTTACCCAATTTAAATTAAACCATTAAAATCACGTGAATAAAAAAATTCGGATCCATTTATTCATGAGCGCTCCTCATATATGATATATGGACATACGCACATACAGACATACAACACAAAACAGAAGTGTGCACACATAACATACAACACATAAAATGATAGTAAAGGCCTTGTAGCTTTACCTAGGTGAAATCTCCATTGCAATGTTTAAAAACTCCACAGTCAAAAAATAAAACTGATCAGAAAAACATTAACCTAGGTCTGTATGAGCTCAAAAATAAAATAGAACTTTATACTGTGGGAAAAGGCAATAATAAAATAAATATTAAAAAGAACATCCTGGTTAATCACTGTCGCAGATGTAAGAATAGCCAAACTGGAGCTCTGGATATCAGTTGTTATGCATTTGAGTCAAATCACCTTTTTTTTTTTTTCATCCGTAGAATTCGCTTTGGTTAGTTTCTCTGGAATCCAAATCGGCTGTTGTTCTCCCTGTGGAAACACACAAACAGACCTCCTATTCCAGACAATCACTGGGTCAGGACCTTTCCATTGTCCTGTTAGAATATCCTTCCAAAGCACCTTAGGCTTATGTACATTTTTTGGACACATATGCCTTTCCACAGCACTAAGTCCTGATGAATCCAAATTTAAAAAGTTTAGACTAAAAAGTGTTATTTTAAGTTTATCTTTGGGGGATATATACCCCTTTCCAATTCCCTCTTTTTGCTTTAATAAGTACATTTTAATAGTTTGATGAGCTCTTTCAACTATGCCTTGTCCCTGAGGATTGTATGGGATTCCTGTTATATGAGAAATACCAAATGATGAGCAAAATTGTTTAAAAGAGGTAGAAGTATAACCAGGACCATTATCTGTTTTTAACTGTTTTGGAACGCCCACAGTGGCAAAATTTTGTAAGCAATGAGCTATAACATCTTTAGTTTTTTCTCCGGTATGAAGGGAGCCCATCAAAAATCCGGAAGAAGTATCAACTGTAACATGCAAATATTTAAATTTTCCAAATTCTGGCAAGTGTGTGACATCCATCTGCCAAATATGGTTAGGTATCAGTCCTCTAGGATTGACTCCAAGCTTAACTTGTGGTAAAAAGGTCACACAATTTTGACATTGTTTTATTATTTGTTCCTTAGTTATTTTAAAACACTTTTGTAAAGTATTAGCATTGACATGGAACCTTTTATGAAAATTTGTAGCTTCTTCTAGTGTAGAGAAAATATGTATGTCATGTGTAGTTTCATCTGCTAAATCGTTGTCCAGACTAAGGGCTCCAGGCAATCCTGTATGTGCTCTGATATGTCCTATAAAGAATGGATCTTTTCTGTCCCATATCAGACTTTGTATAGTGGAAAACAAAGAGAAAACAGTAGAGGAAGGGGAAATCCTACCAGCATCTTCAAGGGATACTATAGCATTAACTATATACTGACTATCGAAAAATAAATTAAATACAGAATCTTTAAACATCACAAAAGCTTGTAAAACTGCATTAAGCTCTACCTTTTGAGCTGATTGTTTGGGTACTAAAAATGTAAAAGTTTGATCAGGGGTAACTACTGCTGCTGTACCATTACTTGACCCATCAGTGAATACATTTGGAGCATTCATGATAGGGGTTTTTCTTGTCATTTTTGGAAAAACTACAGGATGCAAAGACCAAAAAGACAACAAAGGATTAGATGGTAAGTGATTATCAAATGAAACATTAGATTTACACATGATTATTGCCCAAGTATTTAACTCATTAGCTAACTCATCAATTTGATCCATAGTATATGGAGTAATAATTTTATTGGGAGAAATTTCAAATACTCCATTTGCTGCTTTTATTCCTTTGAGTATTAATTGTCCTACAGCCTCAGGATACCTAGTAAGAATAGCGTTAGGAGAATAAGATAAATGTATCCATAATAATGGACCTTCTTGCCAAAATACTCCTGTAGGAATATTTTTTGTTGGTATTACAATAAATAATAAAGGCAAACTTATATCAATTCTATCCAAATGCATATTTTCCATATATGTTTCAATAATTTTTAATGCCTTTCTTGCTTCAGGCGTTAATATTCGGGGTGAATTTGAATCTGATGGGCCTTTTAGGATATCAAATAAAGGTCCCAACTCTCCTGTTGGTATGCCTAGATAAGGCCTTATCCAATTTATGTCTCCTAATAACTTTTGAAAGTCATTAAGTGATTTGAGTTGATCTACTCGTATTTGAATTTTTGGTGGACGGACCATGGTTGAGGATAATAGAACTCCTAAATAATTAATTGGAAAATTTAATTGTACTTTATCTATTGCTATCTCTAGATTATAATTTCTTAATAAATTTGTAAGTGTGGCATAACATTCTAGCAATGTGTTTTTATCTTTGTGTGCTAACAATACATCATCCATATAGTGAAATATTTGTAGTCCAGGATTTTGATTTCTAAGTGGCTGGATTGCTTTGTTAACATAAATTTGACACATAGTTGGGCTGTTAGCCATCCCTTGAGGGAGTACTTTCCATTCATATCTCTGATCAGGACCTTCATGATTCAGTGCAGGGATAGTAAATGCAAAACGTGGACTATTCTCAGGATGAATTGGAATTGAAAAAAAAAACAATCTTTAATATCTATAGCTAAAACGTACCAGGTTTTTGGCAAAGCAGACAATTGAGGAATCCCTGATTGAGCAGGTCCCATAATAACCATCTCATTATTAACGGCTCTTAAATCTTGCAATAATCTCCATTTACCAGATTTCTTTTTAATGACAAAAATGGGAGTATTATAGGGAGATATGGAAGGTTGTATATGTCCTTCCGCTAATTGTTGTTTGACCAGGTCATGGGCTGCTTGTATCTTTTTTTTAGTCAGGGGCCATTGAGGAACCCATACTGGTCTTTCTGATTTCCAAGTAATTTTTATTGCCTCAGTGACCCCTTCTGAAAACCCAGTCCATGTCTATTTATTCCTTGATCTATTTGAATTGGTGCTGCTATACCTTGTTCTACTAATCTTTTTTCTTTCCTGAAACCTTGTTTAGCCCTAATAGTGGGCACATTTGGATTGATATTATTTGTTAATGTCAAACCTAATTGATCTAGGACATCTCGTCCCCATAAATTTATAGGAAGATGATCCAATACATATGGCTGTATAGTTCCTTCACATCCTTCAGGATCCTTCCAATCTAATACCATTGCACTTCTATGGGGATTAGTTGCCACTCCTAGGCCTCGAAGCGTTTGAGTGGCTTGTTGTAATGGCCAATGTTTTGGCCATTCTTGACGAGATATGGTGCTAAGGTCTGCACCTGTATCCAGTAGCCCATTAAATTCATGTCCTTGAATATTTAGTTTTAGCATTGGGCGAGAATCTAAATTTAAAGACAGCATAGCCCAATCTACACCTGTGGAGCCTAATCCCCTGGAACCTCTTTCTTTACGACTGCTGGAAAATTTATCATGTAGGCTGGGTATTATTAATAACTGTGCTATTCTATCTCCTGGTGAAATTACTGATATACCCTTTGGAGAACTAGCTATAATTTTTATTTCACCTTCACAATCGGGATCAATTACCCCGGGACTTATCATAAGTCCTTTTAGAGTAGAAGAACTGCGTCCTAACAATAAGCCTACTGTTCCTTGGGGAAGAGGTCCTTTTACTCCTGTGGGAATGATTTGAACTCCCATCTCTGGAGTTAGTACTGCTCTGGCGGAGGCGCAGATGTCCAACCCTGTGCTCCCTCTGGTTTGTCTGATGAGAGATCTGATGGATAATGTGTCCTGGGCACTACCCTGATGCTGTTGCTGGGTTCCTCCATGGAATTTCTGGGTTCCTCCAGTGCCCCGTACATTTGTGGTCGTGGGCCCCGGAGCATTGGGCCCCCCTGTCCGTTTTTTGGCAATGGAGCCCGATGCCTTTCTCCACGATATTGTGGGTAAACACCTGGTCCTTGTCCATTTTTTGATAACGGAGTACCCTCTATGGTGGTTTGAGAACGGCATTCATTAGCCCAATGTCTCCCTCTACGGCATCGTGGGCAAATACCCGGTATTCTATTCCTTTGATACCTAGTTTGTTAAACCCTCCTCTTATGGGGCAACTCCTTTTAAAATGTCCTGTTTGTTCACAATTGTAGCATGGTTTTGGCCTGGCATCTAAAGCCTGTTGTACTGCTGCCAAGACTTGTCCTTGTTCATTAATGTCTCTACATAATTTAATATATGTGTTTAAATCTTCATGTCTCCGTGGTCTAATGACCTCTCTGCAGCAACGATTTGCTTGGTCATAAGCCAGTTGTTTTATAAATGGCATTGCTTGTTCTGTATCCCCAAAAATTCTAGAAGCTGCTTGAATAAGCCTATCTACAAATTCAGCGTAAGGTTCATTAGTTCCTTGTATTACCTTAGATAACTGTCCTTGTAAATCTCCATGCCCCTGTAAAGTTTTCCATGCCCTAACTGCATCTACAGCAATTTGTGCATATACGCCAGGATCATATTCCATTTGATGCCGTTGACCCTCATAAGGGCCTTTTCCTAACAACATATCTAAATTTTTTTGAGGGTAACCGGCTGCTGCATTTTGCCTAGCTGTCTCCCTGCAAAATTCCTCATTGGCAACCTTCCATAACAAATATTGTCCTCCATTTAGCACAGATTTACACATACTAGCCCAATCTGCTGGCATCATGTCCAAGTTGGTAATGGATTCTACCATGCTTACAGTGAAGGGTGCTTGAGGACCATAGGTTGTTACAGCCTCCTTTAACTGCTTCACTGTTTTGAAATCTAAAGCACGGTGAATTCGCTGCCCTCCTGCCTGCTCAAGTACAGGGCATGCTAATCTTTGAGGTCCTGTCTCAGGATCCCATCTATCAGCTACCGGGGTTGAGGGCCACTCAGCTATCTCCATAGGTGGAGCTGTTGGTTGAATTACGCCCTCTGGTGCTAGAACAGTGTTAGTAGCAGCCTCCTGTTGTAGCTTTTTCCCTAAAAGCTGTTTCTCCTCTAAGCTTTCTTCCTTTAAATTTTCTTCCTCTGTCTGACTAGCTCGAGAGACCTTCTCTTTTGCTTGATCTAAAATGTCTTTCTCCATGGTCTGAACCTCTAACAATTTACTTAACACTCTTTCAGTTTGTTTTTTACTAATTTCTAATACGTTATAAAGATAACGCAACCCAATAAGATAACACAAAACAAAACCGAAACAGAATGAAGCAAAAACGGAACAAAAAATCGTTGTATCAATTTTCCTATTTTCTTGACATGTGCATTTGTGGTCTATTTCTATCTCTTCCTCAGGGGCAAACAACTTCAAACCTTGAGCCAACCATTTTTCCCAGTCTGCCGGAGAAAATTCTAGGGATAGGCAGCTTAAAACAAACACAAAACAAATCAAAACAAGAACACATTATTTTTAAAAATGGTCACCCATTCTCTCGCCTTCCCTTAGGGGCAAGCAATTTCACTTACCCCGAAGCTTTAGACGTCCCCACACGGGCCTCCAATTGCTGCAGTCTGGCTGGGCACAAATCACGAGTCACTGAAGCAGTAACAAACTTTATTTTTAAACTGCAAGAAAAAACCTCACACAAGCTCCTGGGGAATTCTCCCGAATGCCACGAGGCTGGTGCAGGAACCCCCAGCCGGAAATATCTCCCCCGGAAATATCTCCTCCTGCACTTCCCCAACCAATGGGAACTCTCAGGGAATCCCCGGAAATCCCCACGAGAACTCCAAAATAGTGCGAGAACTCAAAAGTAGAGGCAGAGGTGGATAGTAATGCCTCGCCTGTCAATCAATACTGTTGGCAAAATGCCAGGGGTCATACAGACTCCGCTGTGGCTCTCAGCATAGGTGATAATGTGCAATTTATTCTGCTGCTCTTCCTACCGCATACTCCCTTCCCTCCCTTTACTCTCCTCTGTCTAATCCAAAGTACCTCTCTACTACACCCCCCATTGTGAATTAGCATCCACATATCAGAGAAAACATTCAGCCTTGGGTTTTTTAGGACTGGCTAATTTCAATTAGCATGGTGGACTCCAGTTCCACCCACTTACCTGCAAATACCATAATTTCATTCTTCTTTAAGACTGAATAATATTCCATTATGTATACATACCACAGCTTTTTTATCCATTCATCTGTTGAAGGGCACCTTGGTTGGGAGAACCCGGTATTGGATCTCATTTGTCTCATGAGAAGTGTGCTTATTTTAGGTTCAGCCACCTTTGCCACCTTGGGTCTTCATCCTACTGTGCCTGGAGGGTTCAAAGGAAGAAATGGTTGAAGTCTATCTCTGATGTCCCTGGCTGGGCTGCCTGGTTCTCTCCTGCTTTATGGAAATCCTCTCCCCTTACACAAGACACTTAAGAATAAGGACATTTTCACCAGGCATGGTGGCACACACCTGTAATCCTCAGGAGGCTGAACCAGGAGGATACAGAGTTCAAAGCCAGCCTCAGCAAAAACAAGGCCCTAAAGCACTCAGTGAGACTCTGTCTCTAAATATAACACAGAATAGAGCTGGGAATGTGCCTCAGTGGTTGAGTGCCCCTGAGTTCAATCCCCAGTACCTGCCCGCCCCCCCAAAAGGAAGAAAATTTTCAGTGACTTCTTAACTGACAAATACTTCAACAGCAGCTTCTCAAAACCACGACTGTAGAAGAAGGGACATCCTCCCCTTGGTGCAAGGTTACAGCTCCTTCTAGTCATGGGCTTCTTACCAGATTTCTGCAGCAGCTCATTATCATTAGAAAAATGTCTACACCCAAAGAACCCACTCTACACAGACAGCAGGGATGCATGGGCAGTCTGCTGTACAGGAGGCCGCTTCCTGTGGATGGCACTTCTGAGCAGAAGATCCCCAGAGCAGGAAGACAGGCCTTCAAATTCTGATTCAGCCAAGGCCACCCTGCATCAGGAACTGCTCCAGCCCCCTCCTTACATGACTTAGGGGCTTGATGGGCCCAGACAGTGAGCACAGCGTTGAGCAGGAGGACATCCTGATAAACCTCTGTGACCCGGATGAACAAAACCTTGTAAGTCTGTAGACAGCTCTTTCTAAATATTTTCCAAACTGCATGGAGGTGGAACAGGTCTCTAGATGCTAAAGCAGAGCCCATGAGCCTGACTGGGTCCATCACAAGGCCCTTGACCCAGGATGACAACCTTCACATCTCTCATGTCACATGTTTGGGTCCATGTGAAGACTTGGTGTGGGGTGGATAAACAGTAGAATGTCTTCATTCTTCTGCGACAGATCCCATTAGCTCTATAAATCACGGATTCCCAAATTTTCCGTTGAGGGGCTTCTTCCAACTCCCTCCACAGCCCCCGGCATGAGGCATGGTTTATTTCACTTCTCTCTCTCTCCAGCACCCCAACCCTTCCAGTTTGTTTTTTGTTTGTAGGTTTGTCTTGTTTTTTTTTTTTTTTTTCTTTTTTGGAACCAGGGGTTGAACTCAGGGGCACTCAACCACAGAGCCACATCCCCAGACCTATTTTGTATTCTATTTAGAGACAGGGTCTCACTGAGTTCTTTTCTGAGACTGGCTTTGAACTCGGGATCTTCCTGCCTCAGCCTCCAGAGCTGCTGGGATTACAGGCCAGTGCCACCACACCAGACCCCCAGCCCTTTAAAAATATTTTATTTAGAGACAGGATCTCACTAAGTTGCTTAGGGCCTCACTAAATTGCTTGAAGCTGGCTTTCAACTTGTAATCCTCCTGCCTGGGTCTCTCAAGCCGCTGGGATTACAGGCGTTCACCATTCGTCACCACACCTGGCCTCTCTCTATTTAATGACAGGATCTCACTAAGTTAGTGGTTTCAAACTCAGGGGCTCAGGAAATCCTCCCATCTCAGCCTCCTGAGTGGTGAGACTACAGGCATGGGCCACACACCAAGGTCATTTAGTTTTTATAGCACTTTGATGAGGCCTGTGCCAGTAAGGTCCTCATTGGACACACAGAGACTGGGTGATTTGCCCAATGTCACATAGGAGGGAAGGGACACCAGGCTCCACCCCTGGAATCAGGCAGGTGCCCAGCTGTGAAGGCTGGAGATAGGGACTAGAGGTGACCTCCAGGTTCCAATGTTCTGCAGTCCCTCAGCTCAGGCCATCTCCAATCTGAGCCGAGAGGCAGGGGTGAGCACCCCACCTACAGAAGAGTAGGCCAGCTCAGAAGGGGAAGGACGTGAAGGGGGAAAGGTGGGTGCCAACCCAGGGCTTGCTGAGACCCTTCTCAGTCCTTCAAAGCTGGCTCCACTTCCAGGGGCTGGAAATCCACTCCAGGGCTGAGTGCTCCCCACCTGAACCAGCCTCCAGCCCCAGGAAAGCACCTGACTCCCTGTCCCCTCCCTAGACAACCCCTCTCCACTTCTCAGGTCTCTCTCCAGGGGGCTGGGGAGGGAGCGCCCTGACTCTCCTCTCCTTGAGGCAGTTTCAGTTCAGAAATCTCTTCCCTGGGTGATCAAGAGCCAAGGTCAGACACACTGGGTTCTCAAGGATCCTCAGTGGGAACCGACCAGATCCCACCCAAGCAAATCTCTCAGCCCCAGCAGAGACTTGAATTTACGGAGCCAAGCCTTGACCCCTCCCACTGCAGGACCCCTGAGTTCTCACCTGGGCACATATCGCCCTGGGACCAGGCTCCCAGTCACTGAGTCACACATTCTCACAGTGGAACTTCCGCCCCAGCTATGGATCTGCCATCCCCTCAGGGATATGGAAGGTTCCCCAATGTGTGTTAGCTGGTGGGATTTTCTGTTTTGTTAATTATCTATAAATATTGGATTCCTCTGGGGATACCCCGGGGCATCTCACCTGGCTCCACTTTCCAGATGTCATTCTTTTACCTCGGGTTTCTCTGGCTCTCACATCTACCTGCCCTGTGGATGCTCTGGGAGATAAACCAAGAGACTCCACACTCCTCCAGAATCACCTGCAGCCTCTGCCCAAGTGTCACTCAAAGCCGCCTGCAGAGCCACCTGAAGGCCAAACTGCAGGTGGGGTCTTCTGACAGGAGACCCTCCACCCTCAGGTCACCTCCATGGAACACACCTGTAATGAGTGCCTACTGTGTGCCAGCAGCTCTGGAGCACAAAGACAGAAGCAAACTCACTGTCCTGAGTGGCCCAGGGGTGGTGGGAAAGAAGCAGAAATCCCATCAGAGCAGGGTGTGAGGGCTGCTCTGAGGGAAGCAGGTGCCTTCATGAGGAGGAGGCAGCCATGGCTGGAGATGCCCTGTGAAGAGTCAGATTTGTCAACATGGAGCCCAGTGGAGACTCCCAGGCTGGAGACTCTGGAGGACCCAAAGTATTGGAAACCATAAAATGGAATGACATCTGTTCCTTCTGCCACAGTCAATCACCACAGCCTCAGGGTCTGGACATGGCACCAGCTTATGGTCTCCCTGTCCTGAGGTCAAGATCTGATGTGGAATAAAGTCAGGGGTCTCCAGGTTGTGTTCCCTTCTGGAGACTCTAAGGCAGAACCCATTTCTCACTCATGAGGTTGTTACCATAATTCTGTTCTTTGCTGTTATAAAACCGAGGTCCTCATTTCCTTGTTGGCTGTAGCTGAGGGCCCTTTATGAAGAACACCCCCATTCAATGTGGTGTGCTCAAGGTCTGAGCAAATGGGGAGAAGGGTCAAGATCCTTCATGACAAGAGGCATGTGTTCTCCTGGGCATTGGCCTCCCCCGGTCCCTTTTGAGGGAGCCTTAGCTTAATCCATGGGTTAGGAAATGACTCCCATCCAGGACAGACTATGGCAGGGGCCTGAATGATTTTCAAATGTTGAAAGAGGCCAAATTCGGGAGAGCCTATGTCCAAAACTCTGGGGTCCAGACAGGCTCCTTAGAACAGGAGGCTGAGAAGAGAGATTTGGGAAGATGGAAGGATTTCAGCAGGTAGGGGTGAGAGTGGGGTAGGAACAGGGAGAAGGCAGGCAGAGAGATGTGGTGAGTGCAGAGGAGCTGACCTTGGGCTTGGGTGTAGGAGGCCAACCTTAAGGGTGACTGAGTTACACTCCCCAGCTGGGTGCTGAGGCACTCAGTCACAGAAGTGGGTGTGTCTTGCTACAGCCCCATGGGTAAAGCTATGCTCACCTGTTCCTTTGTAATATAACCCCTTGCCCTGTTTAGGATAGAATCTTCCATGGAAGTGCCTTGTGTGTGTTCCCTTCTCTTACTGTACCCTTTGTGTGGCCTACCCAGGTGACAGTGGACATCATGAAGATAGACTCAGCCCCCTGAAACGTGACCCCTTGCCTCATTTGAATAGCTTCTCCTCAATAAAAGGGGTCAGTATCTGCTCGCTCTCTCTCTCTTTCTGTAGACCCTTAAGGTCAGAGGAATCTTCACAGCAACCCCAAAGAAAAAGGTATTTGTGTCTCTTGTGTGGTTATTTCGTGCAGCCCAGTTAGCCCAGTTTAACTAGAGTGACCCCTGAGTCTTTTAGTCATGAGAACAGAAACCCAGCAATTGGGGTCCAATGTGGGCTGAAAGGTCTGTGTGGGACAAAGGGACAAATGCTGCCTCCTAAGGGGACTCCAATTTAAATATTAAAGAAAGTTAGTGAAGTTGAAAGTTCTCTCCAGAAGTTAAGCATGCCTAGGATTGCAGAGTATTGTGGGCAGAATTGTAGAAAGTAAGTGAATTAGACAAAAGGAAAATCTATGACGTTAAAATTTTTAATATTGGGGTATAATTGTAGAGACTCTAAATAAATATAGTTATTAAGATGATTGATGGGCTATGTTGTTGAGTTGAGTCCTCTCTGTGGAAAGCGTGCTTTTGTGGATTTTTAAAAAAATTGTTTTTATAAATCTTTATAAAAGATTTTTTGGGGCTAGGATTGTTGGTCATCGGTAGACTGCTTGCCTAGCATGGGCGGAACCTGAGTTCCATCCTCAGCATCACATAAAAAAAAAGCTAAAAAAAAAAAAAAGAGCTAAAAAAAAGAGAGTTTTTTTGGCCTTTATGTTCTAGAAGTTTGCGCTAGGAGAGTGAGAAAAAGGGAGAGAAAATGTGATGTTTACCTGGAGAGAAATAAGTTTCAATATTCTATTGTTTTTGTCAATACTCAGAAAGTATGTAGGGACCTTATTACTACCTGACTGTCCTATGAATCAGAATGGCTTAACTCAGCCTCTGGGGACTAGAGACTTTAGCCACTGCTGCTTGCTGCTGACTATGGGGTCCTAGCCCCTGTGGCCAGCAGTGCTTTTAACCCTTGAATTACTTGACCTAAATGCCAAACACAGACTAACTTAAGATCTGATGGTAATGCAAGCGTTTGCTGCTAAAAAACCTTTGGAGCACCCCATGTGCCACAGAAAAAAGTGCAGGATGTACACAAGCTGCCACCGCAGGTCGCAGAGACAGAACAAGCTGCTACCGCAGTAGGATCTTGGCCAGGCAGGGGAAAATGCAGACGAAATCAAACAAAAATCAGACAAAATCAAGCAAATGGCTAGAAAAACTTGGGGAACTTTTGCCCCAACAATGGGCAGTGGACTCCATGTTGTTTGCATCACCATGGTAACCATGGGGTGCCTGGCTGGAAGAGTGGGCTTCCTGGTCCCACCTCCCACACTTTCACGGGTTTCCAATTGGTTCTTCCACAGTCACTCAGACGGGACTTCTAGTCCCGCCTTCCAGCCACTAACCTGTACTACTGTGTTTCAGATTTCTACCAGAGCGTTCAGAGCCTGTATTTTTAAGAATGCCTACCTGTAAATGCTAACGAAAGGTATCTTTTTCAGACAGAATTTAATTCCACAGGTTTCTATGTTGCAGCCCTAAATTTAAGTTAGTTCTGAGTTAAATAACCTGACTTTTCTCTATAGTTGAGTTACTAAATAATGTTCTCTTGATGAGAGATATCAAACATGCTTCTTTATATTTTACTTTTAATTTTGGAGGTTATGAGGATGCATTTGCTTACCACAGGAATAAAGCTGGCAATGTTCCTGTGATGACCAAAAAATCCTTATTCTCAGTCCTAACTATAAAAAATAAATATGTATACTCAAGGATCTTATTTCAGTTACATCATGTGAAGTCACATAAAAGAGTGCACTCCTAGTTAACAATAAATTAAAATGGATCCAAATATTTTAAGACCATGTGGTTTCCTAAAGTTAATACAATTATAAGGTATGTTCTTATTCTTAATATATGTATTTTTAGATATTTAGATAACCTATATTTGTTAATCTATAAAATAATTAGCACATGCCTAATTGATTAGTTAATATATATTTGCCTAATTGTTTTTCTTCAACAGAAAACCCATAATTTATATTTTATGTCTACATTTATCAGATACTCTGCCTTTTCAGTTACAGATATTTGAGATAAATGTATTTACTATAAATTTGCTTTTAAGTGAAAATACAATCTTCAAGTAGTTTCTAATTCTGAAAGTTACTGTTCAAACTCATAAGATGATAAATAATTATAATTATGTCTACAAAATATCTAAGGATTTTAACTATATTTTCATTGATATTTCTTATCAAAGTACAATAATTTGTTTATAGATTCTAAGGTTTTCAGAAATTGTTCCAAAGTATAACCAAAAAAAAATTTTTCTAAAAGAAAAACATGCTTCAACAAAGAAAAAGCACACATGGATCCTAAAAAAAAGAAAGAAATCATCTTTGGGTAAAACAAGGTCTTTATATTCATATTTTAATGATAAAAGTATTTTCATAAGTAAAAATATTTTTATATTGTTATATAAACAGATGATGTAAAAAGTTACAATGATTAAAAAAGAGATTTATATATACTAAACTGACTATAATTAATTTAAGGGTATTTCAGGCTATTTTCCTATACTATACTAATGTGATCTAAGATTTTGTCCATATTTTGACATGATAAGCACCTATTAAAATGTAAGTATTTCTTTAAAGAAAGATCCTATTGCCTAATAATTCTTACTGTTTAAGACAAAGATTAGTTTTGGTAAATAAATTCACATTGTTGATTAAACATTAAGTATATTAAACTACTAACATAAATCCCGATTTTAACAATTGTCCTTAGAAACTAAAATTGATTGATTCTAAGACAATGAGATACTAATTTTTACATATTTTGTAAAATTTAAAAATTTTAAATTTTGTAAAATTTTAAATTTTTTTTAAAAACACAACATTATATTAAGACTAAGGTTCTCCAAATTAAAGTTATATATTAATTTTAAACAATAAAGGTTATAAACTTAAAAAAATTCATTGATATTATATAAATTCTCTGACTAGATCTATTGTCCATAAAAAATACAGTAAGATTTATATACTGCTCCCTACACAAAAAATAACCTTAATCATATTTTTTAAAGGCAATTAAGAGATACCTATTTAAAGGATAATATTCTAAAATATGGAGATTTTGAGACCTCTCAAAAAGATTGAGGATTCTTTCTAAATTGTTAGGATGGATTGACTAGTCTATATTAAAAATTTTTAATAATCAATAAAAGGTAAATCTATTCTTAATCATTTAAATACTTGTACTATTATCTATAACTTAAACTAATAATACTATGACTTATGCCAAGCCTTTACTCAATTTTATTAAATAAGAAAAAGGGGGAATACAGGATCCCAGAGAGACACTAGATTTTACAAAATACTTTAAAAGTTTTTTCTTAAATTGTAATATTGAGAGTCTTAATGTTAATGAACATGATTCAGTAAATTAAATCAGATATCAAAGGAGAGTTTAAACCAGTCATCATCATAATGACTGAGAAACCTGGCACAGGAAGGTAAATTTCCAGCTACAGAGTTTATAGCCATGCAGCTTCACGAGCTTGTCAGGTAAATAAAAATTATGAAATGACTTGTATGGACCCATTTCCCAGGCCCACCTTTAATGTGTCTTGCAGTGTGGACTGGAAAGTCCACCCATGAAACTAGATTAATCGTCCTGACTGTAATGGTCAGTTATACCTATATATTAATTCTATGGTAAACAGACTGTCTGGAAGTATCTTTTGAGAAAAAGACAGTGTTGAGATAACGGATTGTTCCACATCCGTATGGATGGCGGCTGTGGACCAGATGTGAGTAACACCAATTAAGGGCCAGTTCTGTATGAGGGATCTCCTCTTCATCGGTCTCTCTCAGCTTTGTCACTATATTACTGTTTATCTGTCTATGGCCTGTCTCCTTCCTTCCTGAATGCATCCCCACCAGCCCAGTGCTGTGAGCTGGGCCCTCCATGGAGAAGAAACCTGAGTTTGCTAATCCTGGGGTAAATGCTGGCATGGAGGCCACAGGGGCATTATCTATCAAGGAGACAGGGAGCCCTCTTGAGGATGATGCCATGCATACTCCACATCACCCTGTTTGGCCTCTGAGGATGGCTGGTTACTCAATGACGGGTAAGATTAATCAAGGGAGGGACAACTGAAGACAGGCACAGTCGCAGAGGGGCCATCAGGAGAAAATTTGGGGGCCAACAGATGCTGAGAGCCATTGCCAATTAGGAATGACACATGGCGATTTCTTTGTCAGCCTACCCCATGTTGCTTAGAGGAAGGACTTTCCATATTGGACCCAGGTCATTTGCAGTGACTTTGCATGAAAGGTGACCTTGCTCAAGGACCAGGGCGGATCCGGGTTTAGGGTGGATCAGGGTTTAGGGCATTCCGGGTTTAGGGCAGGTCCAGGTTTAAGGTGATTCCTGCTGGAAATAGGGTGTATCCTGCTGCCTCAGGTGCCTTGAGTTCCCGTTGAGT
The DNA here is from genome assembly GCF_048772815.1 of Callospermophilus lateralis. Lineage (NCBI taxonomy): Eukaryota > Metazoa > Chordata > Mammalia > Rodentia > Sciuridae > Callospermophilus > Callospermophilus lateralis. Next base: position 8,499,192 of record NC_135311.1, read on the forward strand.
TCTCCTGGGACTCAGAGAGTATTTGGGATTCAGAGCCCAGTGGAGAGTGTGGATTTTGCCCAGAACGTGTTTGTAGAGTGCCGGTGTGAGTTCAGGAATAAAGAATTGCTGTTTGAATCTACAAGGCTGTGAGTGGCTCATGATTTTGTGCCCAGCCAGACTGCGGCAAATAGAGGAGAGGCAAAGAACCACCCCCCACCCACTGGTGCAAAGGCCTAATTCTTCTCCCCTTCTGAGAGAGGTCTCCTGATCCATGGCTGCTTTGCTCCCCACATCCAGCTCAGATCAGAACCCTAGTGACAGAGACCTAGTCTGTGGGAAGCCATTTTCGCACGTGATTGGGCACCTCCCGGATTGGGTGTGAGGCGCTCTGGCCAAACTGTGTCAGAGCTATCCCCACCCTCTCCAGGTGCGAGAGCCTGTCCATGTGGGGGTGTGACTGACCACTGACCCTGACCTTGGGATGCTGCCCCCCTCAACCTTCATTGGATGAAATTTTCCCCTAAATTTCTTGTTCCCCAATAAAAGGCCGCTCCCTGGCATGCTCTCTCTCTCTCTCTCTCTCTCTCTCTCCTGCTAGCCCTGAGTAAGCCTTGCTGCCCCACCAGGTGGTTCAAGGTGAGAGCCGTATTGGACCTGGTCATAGAAAAAGGTAATTGAGTCTGTGTGTTTTATTTTGATCTCACTAGTTAGCTTCTATGCCACGAACCTCTTTAATGAAACCAGCGTGCTGGTCACCTGGTGGACTAGTCAACAGTGACTGCCTGCTCACCACAGCAGGAGACAAATGCAGCTGCAGGAATGGGCCATGTCTGGATGCTTTTCTCTTTCTTGGTTCTCATTTTTTTCTATGCTTTTCCTTTTCCTTTCTTTTCTCATCAGGGTTCTCCTTTGACAATAAGTGTAATAGAAGAGGAGAAAATGTTAGAATAGCCTTCAGTTGCAACTAACAGCTACGAGCATATAGAGTTTCCTCACAGTATGGTTACATTAGGCAGAAGATGATTGGCTTATGGATATTATCTTGCTAATGTAGATTGACAGGCATGCCCCACTCAAACCCTATAATAGTTGTGTACATTCCAAAAAGAAACTGGGCTACTGGAAATTAACTTGAGGTTTGTCACCAGCCAGTTATCACCAGCTCCCATGACTGAGGTAGCCAAATAGCCAAGCAATAAATTGACCACACCAGTGACAGAAACTTATGCTAGACAGCGGACAAAAAACCCAAGACAGCCAATTATGCTGGACTTTAGTGACTAAGACTACATTTACCTTTATGAATAATTGTTGAAAAGATTATTAAAATAGATTTTTCCAAGGGTATTTGAATTACTGACAGACCTAATTAAGTCCTTAAATATGAGAGTGAAGAGAAAAAATGATAAATATCCTGTAGCCTATAAGAATACAACTTATTGACTCATTAATTATTGCCAGCTAATATTTCAGAACTATAATATGCTGAAGTTAATATTCAGGCTTTAAAACAGGTGTATGTCTATTAACCAGACCTAGACAAACTGCTGGTCTCATAATCCCTAAAGTGACTACTTTAAATATTATTCCTTGCTTATTCAATTTCTGCCTTTGTGGCTATGTCTTAAAAGTTACAATGTATGGATTTTCTTAATGTTTGACTTAAATTACATCCAACTTCCTTCATGGTCAGATAAGTGCTGATGGAAGGATGAGAACTAAGTAATGATGTTCTAGAAGACAATGTAATGAATAATGTGAGTGAGCCTATTGCTTTATGGTTTATGGAGAGGCCTAAATGCCATGGCAATGAAAATGTCTGTTACTATGGCCAAACACAATGCATTCCAATAAAATTGGGAAAAGATTAAAAATCTTCTGATGAGTGTTTGGCAAGGTGATAATAATCCAGATTGCCGCAGTCCGGCTGCAGCAAAATAGCCAGGGGGTGACGAACAACTTGTGAACATTGATACAGCAGGAGTGGGAGCCCTTTATTGTAGGACAACAGAGGTATTTATACATTTTACATAGCTTATCTTAATTAGCATAAACTAGATACAGCAGTCAACCAATAAGGAACCTCCACACTTAATGGCTCGCTGGTGTTACTTCATAAACCACTCCCTCTGGCATTTTGCCAGGCGCCATCCAGACCTGTTTACAGACTCTAACATTTCTCTGGCAAAATGCCAGGCGCTAACCTGACTTGTTTACAGACTCTAACATTTTCCAGGCGCCATCCTGACTTATTTACAGACTCTAACAATTCCCCCTTTTGTTTAATTTAAGTAACGACCATAGTGGTTTTTACATAAACACCATAAATAATCTGCTACAAGTAGAAAGGGAGGATACAAAATGCCACAACACAAAGCCGATTGATGGCTCCATGCAAGAAGCCCTTGGAAAAATTATACCAGCAATGACACCGTTAGCAAAGATACCGAGTTACAATTTGTTGTAGATTACAGTTTGTTGTCTCAGTCCATGTAAAACAGTGTCTCAATAGATTAACTCACAGTTCAGGTAAATCACAGTCCAGGTAAATTTTGTAGGCAGCTAGCTTAAATCACAGTCCAGGTAAGTTCTGCAGGCAGCTAGCCTAAGCTGTAGCAGCAGAAACAGCAACAGCTCTGAAGTTTTGTTTGTTTCTCAGCCACATTGGAAATTCTTCCACTTTTGTTTTTACTGGCACTGGGATGAAGGCAGGAACTCCCGGATGGCTAAAGAAAATCCTGTAGCATTCCACTAAGAAAACAACCTTCTGAACAATTTAGTACATTATCTCAAGGTTTTTTACATTTGAAACAAGTCTTAATAGTGCTCATTACTCATTAGCTTCCAGGTGTGGGAGAACCATTGTAGCTTAGTTATTGGCATTGAAAATGACCAAACATCAGGGATGCTGGTAGCATTTTCTGCCAGCTGTAGTGTCCCAGGCAGCCCCAGATGGCCCTGGGGAGAGTTCAGGACTCAAACTACTTCCAGGCACAGGGAGCAAGAGCCCACGAGACTGTGCCTCCAGGTCAGGTCTAGATTTGGGCTCTCGCAGTGGCGTCCCACTGGGGGGGCGGGGGGGAGCCTGCAACTGCCATTTGGAAAATCCTTGCTGCACCTTGATCACTTGCGCACGTGGTAGCCGCCGCCAATTCATGCACCCTCCGGTAACAAAAAGTATTCAGTAATAGCCTTTTGCTGCAACTTTTTTCCTGATAATCCTTCTTCTTCTGAACTTTCGTTTTTCTGACTAGAGTTCCTGGGCTCTTATTAACACATGCCCTAACTATTCTTGGTTCCACTGGGGTGTCTCTTTCCCTTATCAATTTACTTAACACCCCTTCCATATTTTCATCACAAAGACAATACAACATTTCAAGACAAAACAAGACACAAACATACTGCATCAATCTTCTCCATTTTCTCGAAATGGCCATTTTTCCTCTCTCCCTATCTGCCTAGGGACGAGCAGATTTGCTCCCGTCCTATCTATGGACGGGCAGCTTTTTTCGTCACTTACCCCTGAGTGTCCCGGGGCTCCCCATAACGGGCCACCATCTGCCGAAGTCCGGCTGCAGCAAAATAGCCTGGGGGTGACGAACAACTTGTGTACGTTGATACAGCAGGAGTGGGAGCTGTTTATTGTAGGACAACAGAGTCCTACATAGCTTATCTTAATTAGCATAAACTAGATACATCACTTAACTAATAAGGAATCTCCACACTTAATGGCTCGCTGGCATTACTTCACAAACCACTCCCTCTGGCATTTTGCCAGGCACCATCCAGACTTGTTTACAGACTCTAACACAGATTATTGTGTTGACTGTTATGAAGATAATATGTTTTCTACTAATTCTTTTTGTGTTTAAATAGCAGATTGTGATGACCTTGGACCAAGAGCCAAGTGACTGAAAGAAAATTTCCCAGTTACATTCTTTTTTTAATATATATTAAGAAAGGGGGAATATGTGGGAGGCCAACCTTATGGGTGGCTGAGTTACACTCCCCAGCTGGGTGCTGAGGTGCTCAGTCACAGAAATGGGTGTGTCTTGCTACAGCCCCATGGGTGAAGCTACGCTCACCTGTTCCTTTGTAATCTAACCCCTTGCCCTGTTTAGGATAGAATCTTCCATGGAAGTGCCTTGTGTGTGTCCCCTCCTCTTACTGTGCCCTTGGGTGTGGCCTACCCAGGTGTCAGTCAACCTGCTGACAGCGGACATCATGAAGATAGACTCAGCCCCCTGAAATCTGGTCCCTTGCCTCATTTGAATAGCTTCTCCTCAATAAAAGGGGTCAGCTCCTGTTCTCGCTCTATCTCTTCCTGTGGACCCTTAAGGTCAGAGAAGCCATCACAGAAACCCCAAAGAAAAAGGTATTTGTGTCTCTTGTGTGGTTATTTCGTGCAGCCCAGTTAGCCCAGTTTAACTAGAGTGACCCCTGAGTCTTTTAGTCACCAGAACAGAAACCCGGCACTTGAGGCCAGAAGGGCGTCAGGGGGTGAGGGTCAGGAGGAGGCCTGGAGAGGGCTGGCTCAGAACTTCCCACAGCTTCGCACATCAGAGCCCACAGCAGCCTCACTAAGGGGCGTGGGGGGGTACTGCACACCCACTCTCCCCAGGGGCCTTCACCCAAGGCAGGGGGTGTTGGTGTAGATTTCCTAAGACAAACCCTGTGTTGGGGTCAGAGCCAGGAGAAGAGCAGGCTGAGGAGGGCCTGAGGAATGTGGATTCCTTTTTGCACTTGACATGGAGATGAGTTTGCAATAGGCAACAGCTAAGTTCAGGTGAGCTATGGCCCCATGTCTCCTGTGTATTAGAAACTTCCCCAACACCCATTTCCTCCCCACACAGACACACACAGACTCACAGCCTGACACCCAAGGGGGTCCTACACCAGGTCTGTAAGGGACCCAGGGCTCCCATCATGCATGCTGCCTCCACCGACCCCCAGTTCAGCCTGCAGAACCCATCTTGACTCCCTCCTCTGGGCGAGGTCCATGTCTCTTACTGTCCCACCCCCTGTGCTGGTGTTCCCACAGGACAGACCAGTGACACAGCCGAGGGGGTGAGGATTGCCACCTGCACAGTCAGGGGGGTTTGCTTTGGGAAGGCTTCTCAAACTGAGGGGTCTGGAGCCAGGTCAAGAACAGAGGAAGAGCCCTTGCTTGGCTGGCATGAGAGTCCTGAGTGTGAGGGCAGTTTGGGGAGGCGTCACAAGGAGGAACAGGGCCATGTGTGCTCAGGACGATGTGGGATCTCCAGGGCCATCTGGAGCTGGACTGAACCTGGAGCAGGTGGGCGTCTGTGTGTGTCAGGCTCAGAGCACAGTCTCTCCCAAGTGCCGGCTTCTGCAGCTTCCTTCAATGAAGCCATCTTCATGGCCTGTCCTCGGTTAAGGACCTCACTGTAGACACCAAGGGAAAGGCCCCTTCTCTTCCAGATGTTGTTCATCAATTCCTGGGAAAGCAAGACACAGTGTTCCTTGGACAGCCGAGGGAGAGAGGCCCCCGAGGTACTGGCCTACAATCAACACTCAGTTCTATGAACTGCCTATGAAATCCCCTAAACACACCAGCACAGGTTTGTCAGTGATGGACTTTCTTTGTTAATCATATTGGTATTACATAAATAGGTCAAGATCAGTGGAAACAGAAGTAGTGTATGCCTGATTTTGTGATCTTCTGGCTCCTGGGTCACTTGTAACAAGACCAAATCGCCACGGATCTCCTTCAGATTAGTGCGGGTTCTAAAACCTTTAAATCCCAGAACCATGAGCTCCAGAAGTATTGGCTGCAGTGCTGCAGACACCTAGGCCACTGGAAAAGGGAACATGGATATTTCCTCAAGGAGAACAAGTGAAACAGACATTTTCATCTGAACCAATCCATCTGGCACCTTCCTTGATCTAGAGAGGCAGCATTGTCCAGTGAATTTCTCAGATCAAGTACGGTTCCGCTGAAGTGTAACCTTGGGCATGTGATGTAACTGGACTGCAGTTTCCTTACCTGACTTGAAGTCAGGGTATGAACTACAGGAGGCCAGGGACTGAGAGCTCCCAGCACATCGTCTGGCACATGATAGATGCGAGCCATGCTAACAGATGGGAAGGGTACTTCATGTGTCTTCAATTCTCATTTCCCTGATGATTTGAGATGCTGAGGATTTTTTATAGCTCTGTTGGATATTCATTTCTCTCTTTGAGCAATACTTATCAAATCTTTTGCCCATGTTTAAATCAAGTTACCTGTTTCCTTGCTATCATATTACTTAGTCCTTTATACATTAGGGCTATTGGCCCCATATCATACGTGAGCTTGGCAAATATTCTGTCCCAAGACATGGGCTGCCTCTTCACTCTGTTGTTTCCTTTGCTGTGCAGATGGTTTTTAATTTGATGTCATTCTGTCAGTTTTTGCTTTTGGTGTCTGTGCTTTGGGAATCCTTGTCAAGAAATTACCACCCAAGCTCATGGAACTTCTATGTTTTCTTCTAGAGGATTTATAGTTCCAGATCTTATGATTTAGTTTTCCATCCATTTTGCATTTATTTTTGCATATGAGGGAGTTAGAATTGAATTTCCTTCCTCTGCATGTAGCTTTCCCATCTTCCCATAAGCATTTACTGAAGACACTGTCCTTTCCCTGTTGTATATTCTTAGCACATTTGTCAAACATCACATCACTCGAGGACTGAAACACTGGGTTTATTTATGGGATTTCTTCTTTTTCCATTGGTCAATGTGTCTGTTTTTGTGCCAGCACCCTACTGTTTTAATCACAATAACATTGTATTTTGAAATCAAGGAGTGAGACACATCCAGTTTTGTTCTTTTGCATTTGTTATTTAGGGTCCTTTATGATTTCAAACAAATTTTAGATTTTTTTTTCTATTTCTGTGAAAAATCATTGGAATCATGATAAATTTCATTAAATCTATTACAGTTTAGTTTACCCAGGAGCCAAAATGAAATTTCATGAATTCAAAGGTATCAAAAGTTTTTTTTTGTATTTATTTGTTTCATATCTTGCTTAAAATGGTAGCCCTCCTTTGAAAAGTATGTTTCTCATTTTTTTTTTCTAGTTTTCTTCAAGTTCTTTTTGTGGTTTCCACATTTGTGTTTAGGTTTTGATCAACCCAAAATTTAGTTTGGTTTCAGCTAGTTTCCAAACCTGGATGGTATAAAGAGTGGTTACAAGATTGGACCTAGTCTGAGTTAGTCTAGGTCCCCCATCTTCTGGCTGTGTGAACTTGAACAGTTACTTAACCTCTCTGGCTTCAGCTTTCTCATCTATGAAATGGAAGTGATGGTGCCTACTTCATTGAATTCTTCTTTGAATTTAAGCAGAAAGAGCTTTGGGCACAGTATTCAATAACTGTGCTGTTCCCATTTGCTACAGTTGGGTTTCTGTTCTCATGACTAAAAGGATCAGGGGTTACTCCAGTTGAATTGGGCTAATTGGGTACACAAAATAACCCCAGAAGAGACACAAATACCTTTTTTATTGGGGTCACTGTGATGGCTCCTCTGACCTTAAAGGTACACAGGAAGAGATAGAGCGAGAGCAGGAGCTGACCCCTTTTATTGAGAAGAAGCTATTCAAATGAGGCAAGGGGTCAGGTTTCAGGGGGCTGAGTCTATCTTCATGATGTCCACTGTCAGCAGGTTGATTGACACCTGGATGGGCCACACCCAAGGGCACAGTAAGAGAAGGGTCTGCTGGAAATGTTTTTTCTGTGCAATTTTAAATAAAAATTTTAGAAGTTACCTTTCTAGGTAAAATATCTCCAAAGTGGGTTACATGAGACAGTTGTGGTCCAAGAAGAAAATAAAGGTGTGGGGGGGCAGGGGTATCAATTTATATTTTCATTTACATTAGAAAAGCACCCTTTCCTAATAAGTCACAGATTCTTCCCCCTACCCACCACCATCACCACCCTGGTGTGCTTTGTAAGACTAATGAGCATGAGTGTGTGAACAATCTCAAGAATGCAAGGTTCAAGTTCAAAGTAAGAATGTCAATTTCAGACATTGCCCTCTAGGGGGCGCGGTTCGTGTTCTCAATGTGCAGGAGCCTACACACAGTGGCTGCCTCTTTTGAGAGGATCTCCTTCTGATATTCGGAGACTGAATATAATAACACGATGCAAACCAACAAGAGACAGAGCTGACCCTTTCCCCACCAGGATAAGTTCTTCACCAGGATAGGATGAGGCAAAACAGAAATTAAATTGGACAAGAAACCCACCCAGAATTCAAAATGTTCAAGACAATATGAAATACAGCACTGTTTCTGCCACAGATAACAGTCGTCCTTACTCTACTGCACGCTGAGCCCCAGGTATCAGCTAGTGATGTAGGAAACCATCTTGAATTGCAGGATATGAAAGATTGATTATGCCATGCATAGGGATATCTCATATTTTCAAATACTTCATTTTTAGTACTGTATGCCTTCAAGTGTCGAATAAACACATCAACTAATGCACCTATGGGAGGGTGACCTGCTTAAAATCTCTTAACTGTTTTTCACAGCCCTAAGATGCTTATAAACCACTAATAAACTCTATTTCCTTTTCTCTGCCTGCCTTCTAATGACTTTGACAGTAAACACCCTATTTCCAACTTTAGTAGTGGTTCCTGGCAATTAAATTTAAAAAAAGTTTGATCGAGTTTTTCTCTAATTATGAATGCTATGGAAAAAAAAAAAAACAACGTTTTCTCCTGTTACATTATAAGTGAGCAAATTTATCTTTCTTATTGCATAATCTGTCTGTCTGCCACTTCCCAAGTTTTGTTGATAAAATAAAGGGTTTTAGATGCTTGATTCTTAGTTCCTGTAGGTTTTCTTTTTGGGAAATTAGAAATAGTCACTTTACAAATGTGGGTCTCCAGCAACTTGACAGGAATGTGCTCAAGAGTGGCCAGGCCAAGTGTCTTTAAGGAGCAGAGGCCCAATGTAAGGATTTTCATGTTCTGAGATGCGAAGGGTCTTGAAAACCTCAAGGAAATTCCAGAAGCCAGGGACATTTAGACTGTTCATGTCATTCCTCTATTTAAAGCAATGTCACAATAAACATCTGTATCAGCTAGAAATAAACTTGGGTAACTCAGAAAGTCAAGGATCTCATATATGGAAGCTGAGAGATAAAAACTGAAATGTAGGAGAGGGAGCATCTCCTGAAAATTAAAGAACTGCTGGACACGGTGGCTCACACCAATATGGCTGGGGAGGCTGAGACAGGAGGATCGTGAGTTCAAAGCCAGCCTCAGCAATGTAGGGAGGCGATAAGCAACTCAGAGAGACCCTGTCTCTAATAAAATAGAAAATAGAACTGAGGATGTGGCTCATTGGTCGGGTGCCCTGAATTCAATCCCTGGTTACCGCCCCCCACAAATAAAAATAGAAATGAAAACATTGAAAGACCAATAGAGTAGAGGGAAGTGGGGAGGAGAGGAAAGAAGGTCAGGGGGTGGTTGAGGGAATTATATTCTATTATGTGCATGTATGAATATGTAAAAAATCCCACTATTATATATAATTATAATTTGCCAGTCTAAAAATAGAGTCCCACCAGAAAAAAAAAAAAAGAAAAAGGAAAATAAAACAAATACCTTTATCTACTAGTGAGAAAGACCTGTATAATTGGGAAACAATCCAGAAAGTTAAAAAAGACAAGTATTCCTCCTCTGGTTTTAAAGCAAAAAAAAAAAAAAAAAAAAAAAGAATAGAGAGAAATTTATTGAGCTAGAAAAATTTACTAGTTAGAGTTAAAAAAAAAAAAAAAGAAACTGAGATTACCAGAGTCTAAGTATAATGTATTTCAGCCATCCCTGGCTGCACAGGGCATTTTTGCTTAACAAAGAATTTGTTCAGAGCCAGACCGGAGCAGGAAGCCGCGACAGACGCCCAGCCAGACTGGAGCAGGAAGGCGCCAGCCGCTCAGCCAGACCGGAGGAGGAAGTCCGGTCCCGCCCCGAGCGCTAGTCTCCAGGAAGCCCATCAACCCTTAAAACCCATCAAAGTGGGTGTGGCTACCAGCACAGTTGCGGCTGATCCAGGTACCCGGTTTCCAACTCCCCCACCCTTAGCTGCGATAACTCAAAATATTTCCCACAAGCTTTTGGGGATTGTAGCTATCAACACAAAACAACAACTGTAGAGGCACCTGGTTTCTACCTCAGAGACTAGAGTAGGGAAGATACAGGTGGAAGCTCATTTCCCTCCACACTGGCTATACCCACCACCCTGAATACAGAGGCTCAAACTAGGAATAGACAACGCCACCTACTGGAAGCAAGGAAAACAGTGTTCTGAGAGACTTTTTTTTTTTTTCCTCTCTTTCTCTTTTCTTCTCTCTCTTCCACAACTCCAGCATATGTGAAACCAAGAACTGAGCATGAACAACTGAATTACCAAAGTAACATAATATAGAGGAATTGCATATACCCCACCTCCCCCCTATTTTTTTTCTGTATTTCTATCTTACTTCCCTTTCCCTTCTCTTATTTCTCTTTTCTTCCTTGTTATTTCTTTTCTTTTCTTTTTTTTTTAATTCATATTCTCTCTATACCACTTTCAATCTCCTAACTTTTGCTATCTATACATAGGGTAACTATCTAAATAGGAGGTTGAGTCTATACATTCTTCCATAAATTACCAGTCGAGTGGTTAGAGTTCTCCAAAGGTGCTAAGTTAGTTTAACCTCATTCCCTCACTCCTTTCTCTTTAAGTATAACATCCTTCGTCTGAAATTAAGTTTTCTATATGCCACCAGATATGGTACGCCTTTTATGAAACTAAGGAATATATTCTTAAGTAATAATTAAATCCAATATCTATAGTCTTAGAATCTAACTATAAATGTATTAATAATGAAAACTTGTCCTTAGATAATGTACTGTTGATATTGGGATCTGTTAACATTGTCTTTCTTCGAAAAAGAGGGATATTGGAGCTATTCAAGAACAATACAAATATATAAGGGGAAAAACATTAGCTCAACAGTTTCACAAAGCTAGAAAGAATCATGAGCAGTATGAAAAGACAAGGAAAGAAAGGACCACAAACAATACAGGTCAATTCAACATTAGATGAGGTAATATCTGCAGCTGATGGAATGTCAGACAAAGAGTTCAGGATATACATGCTTCAGATGATCTGGAGTCTCAAGGAAGACATTATTCATCAAATTCAGACAATGAAAAATCACTTTGACAATGAATTACATAAACAAATCCAAGAAGCAAAAGATCAACTCTATAGGGAGATAGAGGATATAAAAAACAAACAAACAGAAATCCTGGAAATGCAGGAAACAATAAACCAAATTAAAAACTCAAATGAGAGTATTACCAGCAGAGTAGAACACTTGGAAGATAGAACTTCAGACAACGAAGACAAAGTTTTTCAACTTGAAAAGAACATAGACAGCTCAGCGAGAATGTTAAGAAATCATGAGCAGAACATCCAAGAATTATGGGATAACATCAAGAAACCAAACCTAAGAGTTATTGGGATACAAGAGGGTACAGAGGTCCAAACCAAGGGAATGAGTAATCTATTCAATGAAATAATACTAGAAAACTTCCCAGACTTAAAGAATGAAAAAGAAATCCAAATACTAGAAGCCTACAGGACACCGAATATACAAAATCATAAGAGATCCACACCAAGACATATAATAATGAAGATGCCCAACATACAGAATAAGGAGAGAATCTTAAAAGCCACAAGAGAGAGGAAGCAGATTACATTTAAGGGTAAACCAATCAGGATAACTGCTGATCTTTCAACACAGACTCTGAAAGCTAGAAGATCCTGGAACAACATATTTCAAACGCTGAAAGAAAAAGGGTTCCAACCAAGAATCATGTATCCAGCGAAATTAAGCTTCAGGATTGAAGATGAAATAAAAATCTTCCACGATAAGCAAAAGTTAAAAGAATTTGCAGCTAGAAAACCAGCTCTTCAAAACATCCTTGGCAAAACATTACAGGAAGAGGAAATGAAAAATAACAATGAAAACCAACAACGCGAGGTAGTACAACAAAGGAAAAACTAAGCATAGAGGAAAAACTAAGCATGTTAAGTATCATACATAACCAAATATGGCTGGAAATACAAACCATATCTCAATAGTAACCCTAAATGTTAATGGCTTAAATGCACCAATCAAAAGACATAGGCTAGTAGAATGGATTAAAAAAAAAGATCCAACAATATGCTGCCTACAGGAGACTCATCTGATAGGAAAAGACATACACAGACTGAAGGTGAAAGGTTGGGAAAAATCATATCACTCATACGGACCCCGGAAGCAAGCAGGGGTGTCCATACTTGTATCAAATAAAATAGACTTCAAGCCAAAGTTAATCAAAAGGGATAAACAAGGACAATACATACTGCTCAAGGGAACTGTACACCAACAAGACTTGACGATCATTAATATATATGCCCCAAACAATGGTGCAGCTATGTTCATCAAACAAACTCTTCTCAAGTTCAAGAGTCTAATAGACCACAACACAATAATCATGGGAGATTTTAATACACCTCTCTCACCAATGGACAGATCTTCCAAACAAAAATTGAATAAAGAAACCATAGAGCTCAATAATACAATAAATAACTTAGACTTAATTGATATATACAGAATATACCACCCAACATCAAGCGGATACACTTTCTTCTCAGCAGCACATGGATCCTTCTCAAAAATAGACCATATATTATGTCACAGGGCAAAGCTTAGCAATTACAAAGGAGTTGAGATACTACCATGCATTTTATCTGATCATAATGGAATGAAATTGGAAATCAATAATAAAATGAGAAAGGAAAAACCCTACATCACATGGAGATTAAACAAAATGCTACTGAATGAACAAAGGGTTACAGAAGACATCAAAGAGGAAATTAAAAAATTCTTAGAGGTAAACGAAAACTCAGAAACAACATATCGAAATCTTTGGGACACTATGAAAGCAGTACTAAGAGGAAAATTCATTTCATGGAGTTCATTCCTTAAAAGAAGGAAAAGCCAACAAATAAATGACCTCATACTACACCTCAAAGCCTTAGAAAAAGAAGAACAAATCAGCAGCAAATACAGTAGAAGGCAAGAAATAATTAAAATTAGAGCAGAAATCAATGAAATCGAAACAAAAGAAACAATCGAAAAAATTGACAAAACTAAAAGTTGGTTCTTTGAAAAAATAAATAAGATTGATAGACCACTAGCCACACTAACAAGGAGAAGAAGAGAGAGAACCCAAATTACTAGCTTACGGGATGAAAAAGGCAACATCACAATAGACAATTCAGAAATACAGACGATAATTAGAAATTATTTTGAAACCCTATACTCTAATAAAATAGAAGATAGTGAAGGCATAGATAAATTCCTTGAGACATATGAACTACCCAGATTGAATCAGGAAGATATAAACAACCTAAACAGATCAATATCAAGAGAGGAAATAGAAGAAGCCATCAAAAGACTACCAACCAAGAAAAGCCCAGGACCGGATGGATATACAGCAGAGTTTTACAAAACATTTAAAGAGGAACTAATACCAATACTCCATAATCTATTTCAGGAGATAGAAAAAGAGGGAGAACTCCCAAATTCATTCTATGAGGCCAATATCACCCTGATTCCCAAACCAGAGAAGGACACCTCAAAGAAAGAAAACTACAGACCAATATCCCTAATGAATTTAGATGCAAAAATCCTCAATAAAATTCTGGCAAATCGTATACAAAAACATATCAAAAAGATTGTGCACCATGATCAAGTAGGATTCATCCCTGGGATGCAAGGCTGGTTCAATATACGGAAATCAATAAACCTTATTCACCACATCAATAGACTTAAAGATAAGAACCATATGATCATCTCGGTGGACGCAGAAAAAGCATTCGACAAAGTACAGCATCCCTTTATGTTCAAAACATTAGAAAAACTAGGGATAACAGGAACTTACCTCAAAATTATAAAAGCTATATATGCTAAGCCTCAGGCTAGCATCATTCTAAATGGAAAAAAACTGAAGGCATTCCCTCTAAAATCTGGAACAAGACAGGGATGCCCTCTCTCACCACTTCTATTCAATATAGTTCTCGAAACACTGGCCAGAGCAATTAGACAGACGAAAGAAATTAAAGGCATAAAAATAGGAAAAGAAGAACTTAAATTATCACTATTTGCGGATGATATGATCCTATACCTAGAAGACACAAAAGGGTCTACAAAGAAACTACTAGAGCTAATAAATGAATTCAGCAAAGTGGCTGGATATAAAATCAACATGCATAAATCAAAGGCATTCCTGTATATCAGCGACAAATCTTCTGAACTGGAAATGAGGACATCTACCCCATTCACAATATCCTCAAAAAAAATAAAATACTTGGGAATCAACCTAACAAAAGAGGTGAAAGATTTATACAATGAAAACTACAGAACCCTAAAGAGAGAAATAGAAGAAGATCTCAGAAGATGGAAAAATATACCCTGTTCATGGATAGGCAGAACTAACATCATCAAAATGGCAATATTACCAAAAGTTCTCTATAGGTTCAATCCAATGCCAATCAAAATCCCAACGGCATTTCTTGTAGAAATAGATAAAGCAATCATGAAATTCATATGGAAAAATAAAAGACCCAGAATAGCAAAAGCAATTCTAAGCAGGAAGTGTGAATCAGGAGGTGTAGCGATACCAGATTTCAAACTGTACTACAAAGCAATAGTAACAAAAACAGCATGGTACTGGTACCAAAACAGGCGGGTGGACCAATGGTATAGAATAGAGGACACAGAAACCAATCCACAAAATTACAACTATCTTATATTCGATAAAGGGGCTAAAAGCATGCAATGGAGGAAGGATAGCATCTTCAACAAATGGTGCTGGGAAAACTGGAAATCCATATGCAATAAAATGAAACTGAATCCCCTCCTCTCGCCATGCACAAAAGTTAACTCAAAATGGATCAAGGACCTTGATATCAAATCAGAGACTATGCGTCTGATAGATGAAAAGGTTGGCTCCGATCTACATATTGTGGGGTCGGGCTCCAAATTCCTTAATAGGACACCCATAGCACAAGAGTTAAAAACAAGAATCAACAAATGGGACTTACTTAAACTAAAAAGTTTTTTCTCAGCAAGAGAAACAATAAGAGAGGTAAATAGGGAGCCTACATCATGGGAACAAATTTTTACTCCTCACACTTCAGATAGAGCCCTAATATCCAGAGTATACAAAGAACTCAAAAAATTAAACAATAAGAAAACAAATAACCCAATCAACAAATGGGCCAAAGACCTGAACAGACACTTCTCAGAGGAGGACATACAATCAATCAACAAGTACATGAAAAAATGCTCACCGTCTCTAGCAGTCAGAGAAATGCAAATCAAAACCACCCTAAGATACCATCTCACTCCAGTAAGATTGGCAGCCATTATGAAGTCGAACAATAACAAGTGCTGGCGAGGATGTGGGGAAAAGGGTACTCTTATACATTGCTGGTGAGACTGCAAAATGGTGAGGCCAATATGGAAAGCAGTATGGAGATTCCTGGGAAAGCTGGGAATGGAACCACCATTTGACCCAGCTATTGCCCTTCTCGGACTATTCCCTGAAGACCTCAAAAGAGCGTACTACAGGGATACTGCCACATCGATGTTCATAGCAGCACAATTCACAATAGCTAGACTGTGGAACCAACCCCGATGCCCCTCAACAGATGAATGGATAAAAAAAATGTGGCATTTATACACAATGGAGTACTACGCAGCACTAAGAAATGACAAAATCATGGAATTTGCAGGGAAATGGATGGCACTAGAGCAGATTATGCTAAGTGAAGCTAGCCAATCCCTAAAAAACAAATGCCAAATGTCTTCTTTGATATAATGAGAGCAACCAAGAACAGAGCAGGGAGGAAGAGCAGGAGGAAAAGATTAACATTAAGCAGAGTCATGAAGTGGGAGGGAAAGGGAGAGAAAAGGGAAATTGCTTGGAAATGGAAGGAGACCCTCATTGTTATACAAAATTACATATAAGAGTTTGTGAGGGGAATGGGGAAAAAATAAGGAGAGAAATGAATTACAGTAGATGGGGTAGAGAGAGAAGATGGGAGGGGAGGGGAGGGGGGATAGTAGAGGATAGGAAAGGTAGCAGAATACAACAGTTACTATTATGGTATTATGTAAAAATGTGGATGTGTAACCGATGTGATTCTGAAATCTTTGTAATGTTTTGAATAACCAATAAAAAAATAAAAAAATAAAAAAAAAAGAAAATACAGAAGACTAAAATTAGAAGACTAAAAAAAAAAAAAAAGAATTTGTTCACGTATGTACGCTTAAAGAACATTGCTGTTTTCAGTCAGTCTTTTTCATTAATAACAATGATGTACCTTTCAACCTTTTCCAGCCACAAAAATAAACAATTTCAAAAAAAAAAAAAAAAAAGAGAAAGACCTAATCACAGTGACTGAACAATTACTGGCTTCTTTTGTCCAAAACCACACTGTAGGGAAGCAGGTCAGGTGGGAAGGGGGACTCTCTGGGGCATGAGGGTCTCAGGCTCCTCACATTTTCATCTTCCTTGGCATATAGTGCTCCTTCTCCAGCTCACACAATCACAACTGGAACTCTAGTCATCGTGTACAAGTTCCAAACACTAGAAAAAGGAAAGAGTGGGCGAGGGAGGGAACTTTCCCTAAGCCCCATTCAGTGAGGTGAGCTTTAGTGGGTGGGGCACATCACTACAACCAAACACAGAGTGAGGAAGGGAAGGGATCCACAGAGACCATGTCTCCTCAAAGGTGCAGACAGGTTTGCTTCTGTTCAGTTATACCCCTGGAAGCAGAGTTTCCAGATCAGAGGGCCTTGGTCATTTGTAACATTGATATGCTGTTGAATTGCACACCAAAATGGCTGTGCATATTGACATTCTCCCCCAGAGTCTAGGAGAATTCCCATTTTTTTCACAGCCTTGTCAAAACAATGACCAACCTGGTTGACAATTGGATATATATTTTTAAATGGCATCCTGGGTTTCACTTTTTATTTCCCTGGTGACTAGTGAACTTGAGCATATTTTTAGAAGTTAACTTGTCCACTTCCACAAATCGGGCTTTGTCCAGGGAAAAGACTGTTCCTTTCTTTCCTATGCACTCCCTCCCTGTCTCCCCACCCCAAATGCCCCAAGACAAGATCTGGCTCCAGGGAGTGTTCTGAACTGGAGAGAGGAAAGGCCAAGGGAGATGTTGGTGGACCAGAGTCATGCGGGCTGGGGAGGAGACAGAGAAGCCGTGGTGTAGGATGTTCTGGGAAGTTGGGGATTCGCTTCCCAGGCATGGCTCATACTGAAGGGCTCTGACTGGGGATTTTTGGGAGCAGTAGCAGTGAGAGAGAGGAGTCATGTCAGCTGGATCACTCTGAGGACTTGGATTGCTCATGGTGTTACAAAGGCATGTAGCCTGAATAAGGAGGGACCTTTTGAACTTCCATGGAACACAGAAATCCCACATGGACCACTGATTAACGGCGTTAATGTCACTGAACCCCCCAACGCTAGGGAAAACATCAGATCCAGTGTCTTTTGGAATGTTCATCTTGATGTTACCCAGGTCAACTTCATGAAGCTTGATCTGAAACGTCCTATGATTGTCTCCGATGATCAAAAGGCATCCTTGGTCTTTGGAAATTTCTGAGCCCTATCCCTCATGACCCACGTCCCCACTTTCCCCATTCCTTAATTCCACCCAGTGTCCCAGGTCTATTGGCTGTCCATCAAAATGATCCACTTAATAGCTTCACCATGGGCTGGGAGTGCGCCCAGTGGTGGAGCACATGTGTGTGCACAGCCCGGGATTGAATACCCACCAAAATGACCAAAAACCAAAGGCTTCATCCAACATCTGGAGGTTGTCCAAGGAGGAATCCTGTCCACTGATTGCATAGCTTTGCAGAGTCCTCCCTTCCCTTCCTCTCCCTTCCCTTTCTCTCTTTCTGCTGGGAATCATGCCGGGCCTCATGCATGCTGGGCAAGCACCATCCAGCCAGCGCTCCCATCTTCCCATTGTAATCCCCTGTCACTGTCTCCCTTCAAAACCAACTTCTCCTTCCCAGTGGCCCTACCCACCCTGCACGGTCCCCTCAAGGCACAGAGCAGCCTCTCCGTGGAGCAATGGCTTATCCTCTATTTTTCTCATGTTTCTCGGCCTTCCTCAGCTTCCTTGGAAATTTTAGGTGAAAAAAAATACATTCTCCATCTCATTGTATCTTCTCAGAGACATATTTGTACCTTCTATCATATTCTCTAAAATTCTCTCCCCACGTGTGGGATAGGGGAAGACACTGGGACCGCCTGTTTAGGTGATGTCACACAATGATGGGGACTGAACTCTTCCCTGGGGCACATATAGTGGTTATGTAACTTTACAGTCTTTTGCATCTCTCACCCTCTCCTTGGGGGTACACACAGCTGATTAAATCTGGCTCTCCATGCAACCTATCCAGGCAGGGATCCCCCTCATGATTAGAAAGTACTGGGGATTCCGGTTCAGAAAAGTACAACTAGTGTTTAATGAGAACTGGAAGGATTTGGATTTAGACCTCATCTTATGCCATGGGTTCTCCCTCTTCAGAATCAGGGACCATTCTGTGATTTCAGGGCTCTTCCCCCTTACAAGTGGAGCAGAATAGTGTAGCAACTAAAGTATTTGTGAGAGTTTGCATCTTGAATGTCTTCCAAGGGCCCTGTGTTGAAGGATTGGTCCCAGCCTGTGGGGCTTTGGGGAGGTGGTGGAACCCTTGGAGAGTAAAATCTAAATGTTTTAGCTAATTTACTGCTGTGACTTAAAACCCAACCAGAAAAACTGTAGAGGAAGAAAAGTTTATTCGAGGGCTCACGGATTCAGAGGTCTCAATTCTTAGAAATCTAGCACCATTCCTCCACGGAGGCTGAATATCATGGTGGAAAAGTTTGGCAGAGGGAAGAAGCTCACATGGTGATCAGGAAGCAGAGAGATTCCACTTGCCAGATACATATATGTACCCAAAGCCACACCCCTAATTGTCTCATTTATCCTCTGAACCTTCTGGTACTGTCTCACACATGAGATTTTAGGGGACACCTCACATCCAAACCATAACACTACTGGAAGGAAGGAAGGTCACGGAGGTCATGCCTTAAAGAAGATACTGAGAGTCCAGTCCCTTCCCCCACCCCACCTCTCTCTTGGCTTCCTTGCTGCCATGATTGTAAATAGACCTTCCTCATGATGTGCTTCTGCCATGATGTATTATCCCACACAGGCCCAAAGCAACAGGGCCATGTGACCAACTGAAACCATGAGCTGAAACAAACCTTTCCTCCTTTTAAGTGGAATCCCTCAGGTATTTTGTCACAGTGATTGAAGCCTGACTGACAAACTTCTCCCCACTCCAGCACTCCCCTCAAGTCCTGGCTTTAAAATTCTGAACTCCTAGGGTAAGAGTTGCCTTCACCTGCAGTCTGCTACATGATACCTTTTCTTGTCCTAATGGACACAAGCACACACATTTTCTGACTCCTCTGATCCAGGAAATGCTTTGATTTACCAAAATCTACTGCAAATGCACTAGAACTGCTAGGTATTAAGGGCAGCATGCTCTCGCATGTGAAGTCCTTGCCCCCACTTAATACATGAAGGCTAATTAGTGGACACTGTATATCAGTAGCTCTTAGAGTTTTGTTCTGAAGCTGCTTCTGTGGTTGATATAGGAACAGCTCTTTTCTCCCTACCCATTATATTACTTGGCAGAAATCTAACTTTAGGGATTCAGCAGATCTGATCCCTCCAGATCCCTAAATCAGAGCTGATGCCTCCTGTCATTTGGTCTTTTTGACAAATATTCCACTGTCTCTTCATCCCTCACAAATAGCTTCACCAAGAACAATAATTTGGAGCCTGCTCTGGTGAAGTCCAGGTCTCTGCTGTCAGATTTTATTACAGATTCTCCCATAATGCCGTGGGCAGGCTAGCAATCCCCCCATCACCTCTGGTGTCTTAAGGGACAAATTCCTCTAATCTCAACACCTTTTGTTTGATGTGTGGTCAGAAACCCAACTGGGAGTCTGTCTATCAACATCACTGGGGAGAATCCTGCCAGGTGTTGACTGCAGAGGACAATACATCTGTGGTTTAAGGTGACGGGTCTCCTTCAGCAGAGTTCTAAGGCTGCCTGGTAGTTGACCCCACTGCAGTAACTTCCAGACTTTGGCCAGCTGTTTCATCAAGCAAAGAAGGTTGGAGGCTTAGTATTACCTCCATTCTCCTTCCTGGAAAGCTCCTAGTTTCTTAAGTAATTGTGGTTCCTTTGGAAAAACAATTTGCACCTAATAGTTTCATGGGTTATTCTTAGAATTTAGTCATCTGCCTATAGCAAAATGAAATTAAACCTCTATCTCTTGCCCTGCACTAAAATCAACTCAATGTGGGGCTGGGGCTGTAGCTCAGTGGTACAGCGCTTGTCTAGCACACGTGAGGTACTGTGTTTGATCCTCAGCACTGCATAAGAAAAAAATAAATAAAATAAAGGTGTTGTGTCCATCTACTACTAGAAAAAAAAATTTTAAAAATCAATTCAAAGTAGATCAATGACTTAGACACTAGAACAGAGAGACACCCTGCACTAAAAGAAGAAAAAGTAGGCCCAAATCTTCATCATGTTGGCTTAGGACCTGACGTCCTTAACAAGACTCCTAAAGCACAAGAAGTAAAATCAAGAATCAATAAATGGAAGCTGGGCATGGAAGGTGGCACACACCTGTAATCGCAGCAGCTAGGGAGACTGAGATAAGAGGATTGCAAGTTCAAAGCCAGCCTCAGCAAAAGCAAGGCACTAAGCAACTCAATGTGACCCTGTCTTTAAATAAAATACAAAATAGGGCTAGGATGTGGCTCAGTGGTCAAATGCCCCTGAGTTCGATTCCTGGTACACCTCCTCCAAACCCCAGAAAAAAAAAAGAATCTATAAATGGAATGGATTCAAACTAAAAAGCTTCTTTTCAGCAAAGAAAACAATCAGTAACATGATGAGGCAGCCTACACACTCTTTACCACACTCACCACAAATAAAGCACTAATCTCCAGGATATATAAAGAACTCAAAAAACTTAACACCTAAACCACAGATAACCCAATCCATAAATGAGCAAAGGAACTAAACAGACACTTCACAGAAGAAATACGTTTGGTCAACAAATATATGAAAAAAATGTTTAACATCTTTTTTTTAATTTTATTTTTTAATATTTATTTTTAGTTATCGGTGGGCACAACATCTTTGTATGTGGTGCTGAGGATCGAACCCGGGCCGCACGCATTCCAGGCTAGCGCGCTACCGCTTGAGCCACATCCCCAGCCCTGCATTTGTTTTTTTTTTTCTTTTAAAATTAATTTTTATTGTAGGTTGTTCAAAACATTACCTAGTTCTTGATATATCATATTTCACATTTTGATTCAAGTGGGATATGTGTTTAACATCTTTATTAATTTAAAAAAATGCAAATTAATACTACATTGAGATTCCATCTCATTACACTCAGAATGACAACTATGAAGAACACATGTTGAAAGAAGCCTCCACACAAGACAATTTGCTGGGGAGAGTTCCACTTTATTGCAAAAGGCTGTGTGCTTATATAGATCTAAGGAGAGATGGCAGGGCTTAGATAAATGGCGGGCCACCCATTTATTGGCAAGTTCTTCCAGATATCAGTTCCAGAGCTCAGGAATTAGTTTTTATTGAGACTAAGGTTCCCTGCCAGCAAGATTTGAAATATTGGTGCCGGCGGGAGAGCTCACACCCATGGGAACTTATGGCGCCAGTGAAAAAAGGGGAAAGTAGGAAGAGAAGGTCCTTAGGCGCCATGTTGGTTTTTTTTCTGGGGTGTGGCTGCCGTTATACTTTTCCCAACACAAGTGACAATAATTATTGGCAAGGATGTGGGGGAAAAGGCATACTCATACATTGCTAATGGGATTGCAAAATGGTGCAACCACTCTGGAAAGCAGTATGGAGATTCCTCAGAAAACTTATAATGGATCCACCATGTGACCCAATTATCCCACCCCACAATTTATACCCAAAGGACTGAAAATCAGCATACTACAGTGACACAGCCACATCAATGTTTATAGTAGCTCAATGCACAATAGCTAAACTGTGGAACCAACCTAGATGCCCTTAAACGGGGGAATGGATAAAGAAAATGTAGTACTTGTACACAATTGAATATTACTCAGCCTTAGAGAAGAATGAAATTATGGCATTGCAGGTAAATGGATGGGACTAGAGAATATCATGCTAGAGGAAATAAGCCAACCCTCCAAAACCAAAAGCCAAATGTTTTCTCTGATAAGTGGATGCTGATCTGTAGAAGGGTGAAGGGATAGGGAAGAAAGAAGGATCTTTGGTTTGTTTAGAGGGGAGCGAGGGGAGGGGTGGGGTTGTGGGGATGGGAAGGAGAGTAGAATGAGGCAGATATTATTAACCTATATACATGTATGATTGCTATACTGGAGTGACTCTACACCATGTATAGCCAGAGGAATTGGTCCCTGTCCCCAATGCCAATCAATGCCAATTTAATTATGAAGACATGGTTTGAGGACAGGGGGGGTTTAAAGGAACTTCAAGGGTTACATTCCAGGTGTGCTCTGGTAGGGGGACCCCAGGGTGCCCTGATGGAGTGTTAGGATTCACATTTTAATTTGGGAGATATTCACTTCCCAGATCCTCAGCAGCCATCTCCTTCCTGTAGTGGGTGTGTTCAAGGGCATTAAACTAGGGGAAGAAAGGGTAACACTGTCTCCCTAATCTGGTTAGGGAGGGGAGAGGGGAGAAGAGAAAAAACATTTTGTAAAAATATAAGCCTTAGGGGCTGGGATTGTTGCTCAGTGGTAGAGTGCTCGCCTAGCATGTGCGAGGCCCTGGATTTGATCCACAGCACCACATAAAAATAAATAAAATAAAGGTATTGTGTTCAACTACTTCTAAAAATTAAACATTTAAAAAAAATAAGCCTAAGAACAATGAGTACTACATTCATAAGGTGAAGGTACCACTGTTACAGAATAAGAAGTTGTGCTCCATTTGTATACAATATGTCAAAATGCATTGTACTATAAAATAAGTAAACAAATAAATTTAATAATAAATAAATACAGTTGATTGCCATATGTGTACCTTGGTGAATGTGCTGATACAGTACACCCAACTGAGATGAATATTGTCTCCAAATGAAGAAAAGACTACAAGGCCTGGTGACTCTTTGTTCAAAACTGTGCATTTAAGGTAAAGCAAAATTTTTTGTCTTTGAAGTAATGTGTTGATAGTCCCCAAATGATTTGACTCCTAGAACTGTGCCAACATGTCAGGTCCGCTGACTTCCAAGAGATTTATCTTCCATTTCCTGATACTTCTGTGTTGTGCCAGTGCATCCAGAGTATCTGCAATTTTCTTCTCACTGCATCAAATCAGCATCATATAATTCCCAACTTAGATCTGCAGTGTCCAATGCGATGGGATATGACCAGACCCTATTACATTTCTCCCTCAATGCTCTGATACCTTGAGAATCTATTCCTACTAGTATTTCCCTGATGTTTGCTGATATGACTTTACAAAATCTTGCAAGTCTTAAAGTGTGAAAAACTTCTCCTCTGTAGTTTTACTTTCTAATTAGCCCCTGGGACACAGAGGACCTAGTTATCCTGGACAGATGAGGGATAAGAGAGATAAAGCTTGAGGGAAATTGCTGTCCTCCTTCATGAGAACTCACAGGAGATGAAGTTATTACAAACTGGGAAGGCAGGATTCCTTTCCCAGATGGATGTAGGAGCCCTTTGGTTGGCAAGGGAGGTCCTGGTTCTCAGGGTTCAGTTCTTACCCAATTAGTGTGCTGCTCTTTAAGACAAGATAATTGAAAAGACTGAGAATTCAACCTAATTTGAAATTCAGCAACCTGCAGGATCTGACTCTATCTGATTTTGTGCTGTGGGAACTGAGTGATTATTTTGTAGTAGACAGAGAAAGCTTCTGCTTGTCTGATCACTCATTAAACTGAGAATTCTTAACATTGAGCTTATCTCCAGCACAATTAGAAGCATCTAGGACAGCCCATAAACCTTATAGCCCTTATTTTTGCTCCCTATAAATTTCTATCACAAGAGTCATTCAATATGTCTGCATCTTACCTTCAATACACACTTTGTTCCAGGTAACTCTAGGTGATCATTTAGAGCTGGGTGCTATGAACTACCAGCATCTCACCATATAATAGTAATATATTTTAGATAACTCAGATTAGTATCAATTATACAGGTAGACAATATAAATTTTTGCTGGGTTTCCGTTCTCATGACTAAAAGGCTCAGGGGTCACTCCTGGTAAACTGAGCTAACTGGGCTGTGCAAAATAACCACACAAGAGACACAAATACCTTTTTCTTTGGGGTTGCTGTGATGGCTCCTCTGACCTTAAGGGTCCACAAGAAGAGAGAGTGAGAGGGCACATGCTGACTGCTTTTGTTGAGAAGAAGCTATTCAAATGAGGAAAGGGGTCAGGTTTCAGGGGGCTGAGTGTATCTTCCTGATGTCCACTGTCAGCAAGTTGACTGACACTTGGGTAGGCCACACCCAAGGGCACAGTAAGAGAAGAGCTCTTCCATGGAAGATTCTATCCTAAACAGGATAAGGGGTTATATTACAAAGGAACAAGTGAGCATAGCTCCACCCATGGGGCTGTAGCAAGACACACCCAAGCACAAGACACTTACCCTGGAACCCAAGAAGGGTGGGGAAAGCTCTGCCACATTTCTGTGACTGAGTGCCTCAGCACTCAGCCAGGGAGTGTGATTCAGTCA
Source organism: Callospermophilus lateralis (assembly GCF_048772815.1). Classification (NCBI taxonomy): domain Eukaryota; kingdom Metazoa; phylum Chordata; class Mammalia; order Rodentia; family Sciuridae; genus Callospermophilus; species Callospermophilus lateralis. Next base: position 8,524,113 of record NC_135311.1, read on the forward strand.
CGTGCAAGGTTGGTCTCCCACATATTCCCCCTTTTTTATATGTATAATTAAAAAATGCAACTGGAAAATTTTATCTTTCAGTCACTTGACTCTTGGTCCAAGGTCATTATGATCCACTATTGAAACACAAAAAGAATTAGTAGAAAACATATCCTCTTCATAACACAATCAACTTGGAAGATCCAGGTTATTATTATTATTTCACCAAACACTCATCAGAGGATTCTTAATCTTTTCCTAATTTTATTGGGAGGCATTGCGTTTGGCCACAGTAACAGACATTTTCATTGGCATGGCATTTAGGCCTCTCCATAAACCACAGAGCAGAGGGCTCACTCACATTATTCATTACATTGTCTTCTAGAGCATTATTACTTAGTTCTCACCCTTCCATCAGCACTCATCTGACCATGAAGGATTTTGGAAGTAATGTAAGTCAAACATTAAGAAAATCCACACATTGTAAGTTTTAAGACATAGCCACAGAGGCTGCAATTGAATAAGCAAGGAATAACATTTAAAGTAGTCACTTCAGGATTATGAGACCAGCAGTTTGCCTAGGTCTGATTAATTGACATACACCTGTTTCAAAGCCTGAATATTAACCTCAGCATATTATAGCTCTGAAATATTAGCTGGCAATAACTAATGATGCAATAAGTTGTATTCTTACAGGCTACAGGATATTTATCATTTTTTTCTTAACTGTTACATTTAAGGAGTTTATTAGGTCTGTCAGTAATATAAACACTCTTGGAAAAATCTATTTTAATAATGTTTCCAACAATTGTCCATATAGGTAAATGTAGTCTTAGTCACTAAAGTCCAGCATAATTGGCTGGCTTAAGTTTCTCATCTGCTGTCTCACATATGTTCCTGTCACTGGTGTGGTTAATTAGTTGCTTGGCTTCCTCAGCTATCTCAGTCGTGAGGGGTAGAGATGTGGAATCAACACACAGACTCTGGGAGCTGGTGAGAACTGGCTGGTGACAAACCTCAAGTCAATGTCCAGTAGCTCAGTTTATTTTTGAAATGCACACAACTGTTATAGGGTTCGAGTGGGGCGTGCCCGTCAATCATACATAAGCAAGACAACATCCATCAGCCAATCTTCTTCTGCCTAATGTAACCTCTCTGTGAGGAACTCTAAATGCTCCCAGCTGTTAGTTGCAACTGAAGGCTGTTCCAACGTCTCCTCCCCTTTTATTGAATTTGTTGCCAAAGGAGAACCCTGATGACAGAAGAAAGGAAAAGGGAAAAGCATAGAAAAGAGGGAAGCATCCAGACACGGCCCTTTCCAGTGGCTGCAGGTGTTTCCTGCTATGGTGAGAGGGCAGTCCCTGTGGACTAGGTCTCTGTCTGTCACTTGGGTTCCCATCTGAGCTGGATGTGGGGAGCAAAGCCACCATGGGGCAGGAGACCTCTCTCAGGAGGGCGAAGTATTAGGCCTTTGCACAGGTGGAGTGTGCAAGGCATTGTCTCCGAGAGGGCTCCCTGTCTCCTTGATAGTTAATGCCCCCGTGGCCTCCACATGAGCATTTACCTTAAGATCCACAAACTCAGGTTTCTTCTCCATGGAGGGCCTGGCTCACAGCACTGGGCAGGTGAGGCTGCGTTCAGGAAGGAAGGAGAAAGGCCACAGACAGACAAATAGTAGTATTGTGACAAAGCCGAGAGACACAGATAGATGAAGAGGAGGGCAGTGCTAAGACTCAGGGCATGATCCCTCACAGAGAACTGGCTCTTAGTTGGTTACTTACATCTGGTCCATAGCCGCCATCCATAGGGATGCAGAACAATCCGTCATTTCAACACTGTCTTTTTCTCAAACGATACTTCCAGATAGTCTGTTTACCACAGAATCAGTATATAACTGACCATTACAGTCAGGACAATTAATCTAGTTTAGTGGGTGGGCTTTCCCATTCACACTACAAGACACATTACAGGTGGACCTGGGAAATGGGTCCATATAAGTCTTTTCATAATTTTTACTTACCTGCAAGCTCATGAAGCTGCATGGTATAGACTCTGTAGCTGGAAATTTACCTTCCTGAGCCAGGTTTCTCAGTCATCATCATGAACACTGGTTTAAACTTTCCTTTGAAATCTAATATAATTTACTGAATCATGTTCAGTAACATTAAGGCTCTCAATATTACAATTTAAGAAAAAATTTAAAAATATTTTGTAAAACCTAGTTTGTCTCTCTGGGGTCCTATATTTCTCCCTTTTCTTTATTTAATAAAATTGAATAAAGGCTTGGCATAAGTCATAGTATTAGTTTAAGTTATATATTATAGTACAAGTATTTAAATGATAAGAATAGATTTACCTTTTTATTGATTATTATAATTTTTTAATATAGACAACTTGATCCATCCTAATAATTTAGTAAGAACTCTCAATCTCTTTTTGAGAAGGTATCAAAATATCTTTATATTTTAGAATATTATCCTTTAAATAGATATCTCTTAATTGTTTTTTAAAAAATATGATTAAGGTTATTTTCCAGTGTAGGGAGCTGTATATAAGCTCACCATATTTTTTATAGATAATATGTCCACCGCATGACCAGCACACATAAATTGACACACAAACTCAATTTACCCTTTTCCTTGACTAGGTCTGAGAAGGCCCTCCCTCTGGCTCCTGCCTGGAGCCACCAGGTGGGACAGCGAGGCTTACTCAGGACTAGCAGGAGAGAGAGAGAGAGAGAGAGAGAGAGAGAGAGAGAGAGAGAGAGAGAGAGAGAGAATGGAAGGGAGTGGCCTTTTATTGGGGAACAAGAAATTCAGGGGAAAATTCCACCCAATGAAGGTCGAGGGGGACAGGATTCCAAGGTCAGGGTCAGTGATTGGTCTCAGGGTCAATGGTCAGTCACACCCACACATGCACAGGCTCTGGCACCTGGAAAGGGTGGGGATTAGTTCCAACACAGTTTAGCTAGAACGCCTCACACCCAATCAGGGAGGTGCCCAATCACGTGCAAGAATGGCTTCCCACAAATATGTCTAGCCAGAGAACTTATAATATCAATAAATTTTTAAAGTTTGTAACTTTTATTGCTCAAAATTAACATAAGATTTTAATTTGGAGAAATTTAGTCCTAATAAAATGTTGTCATAAATCTCATATAATTATCTAACCAACAAAATATGTAAAAATCAACAGTGTCTTTGTGTCTTAGAATCAATCAAATTTAGTCTTAAAGGACAATTTTTTTGTGTGTCAAAATTGGGATCTAAGTCAGCAGTTTAATATACTTAGTGTTTAATCAAGGATGTAAATTTGTTTACCAAAATTAATCTTTGTCTTAAACAGCAAGAATCATTAGGCAATAAACAACTTTAAGGAAAGAAACTTAACATTTTAATAGGTTTTTATCATGACAAAATATGGGCAAAATCATATCAGCATAGTAAAATTAGGGAAATAGCCAGAAATATCTTTGAATTAATCAGTTAAAATTTTTATAGTCAGTCCAGTATATATAAATCTCTTTTTTAATTGTTTTAAATTTTTTATATCATCTGGTTAGATAATGATATAAACATTTTTTTATTTAGAAAAATATTTTTATCATTAAAATTTTGAATATAAAGACCTTGTTTTACCCAAAGATGATTTTTTTTTTGATCTCCAATGTGTGCTTCCCCTCTGTTGAAGCATCTTTATTTCTAGAATTTCTCCTGGTCACACTTTGGAACAATTTTTGAAATCCTTAGAATTTATAAACAAATTATTGTACTTTGATAAGAAATATCAATGAAAATGTAGTTAAAATCCTTAGATACTTTTGCAGACAGAGTTATATTTGTTTATCATCTTATAAGTTTGTACAATAACTTGAGAATTAGAAACTACTTGAAGATTGTGTTTTTTCTTAAAAGCAAATTTATAGTAAATACATTTATCTCAAATATGTGTAACTGAAAGGCAGAGTATGTGATAAATGTACATATAAAATGTATAAATTATGGTTTTCTGTTAAAGAAAAACAATTAGATAAATATATATTAACCAAACAATTAGATCTGTGCTAATTATTTTATAGATTAACAACTATAGGTTATCTAAATATCTAGAAAAATATATATTAAGATTAAGGATATAACTTATAATCATATTAACTTTATGTAACCACGTGGTCTTAAAATACTTGGATCCATTTCAATTCATTTTTACTTAGGAGTGCACTCTTTTATATGACATCACTTGATGTAACTGAAATAAGGTTCTTTTTTTTTTTGCTTTGCAGAAATGCTTAGTTTTATTTTATTTTTTAAAAACCCTGATACCGGGCTGGGGATGTGGCTCAAGCGGTAGCATGCTCGCCTGGCATGCGTGTGGCCCAGGTTCGATCCTCAGCACCACATACAGACAAAAATGTTGTGTCCGCCAAATACTGAAAAATAAATATTAAAATTCTCTCTCTCCCTCAAAAAAAAAAAAAAAACAACCCTGATACCAAGGCACTAAAATGATGACTACATGGTAAATCAGGTGAATTCACATCTTATTTTTTCTTTTTTTAAATAGTGTATTCATTTATCCCTTCTCTGATAATCTGACTTTATCCATGTTTCTAACATAACATTTTCTTCATCCTTGAAGGATTTCTTTTAAATTCTCCTGAAGAACAAAATTGTTGCTAATGTTTTCCTTCAGTCTTTGTCTTTACAGCTTCAGTTTCAAAAAATAAGTTCACTAGATACATTATTTTAGTTTTTTAAAAAAATTTAAATTCTTAAATATTTTACTCCTCTGTCTTCTTGCTTGCACATTCTATAATTTCCAATGAAAAGCTGCTGTAATTCATATTCGCCTTCCTCTGTAAGTGATTGTTTCTGTCCTTCTGGTTCAGGAGGGTTTTTGTCCTTGGTTTTGAAATAAGGTTCTTATTACATATTTATTTCTTATAGTCAGGAATGAGAATAAGAATTTTTTGGTCATCACAGGAACATTGCCAAATTTTGTTCCTGTGGCGAGCAAATGCATCCCCTCAACCTCCAAAATTAAAAGTAAAATACAAAAAACATGTTTGATATCTTTCATCCATAGAACATTATTTAGTAACACAACTACAGAGAAAGTCAGGTTATTTAACTCAGAACTAACTTAAATTTAGGGTTGCAACATAGAAACCTGTGGAATTAAATTTTGTCTGAAAAAGATATCTTTCGTTAGCATTTACAGGTGGGCATTTTTAAGAATGAAAGCTCTGAGCAGCTCCAGTAGCAATCTGAAATTGGAAGTACAGGTTACCAGCTGGAAGGCGGGACCAGAAGTCCTGTCTGAGTGACTGTGGATGAACCAATCGGAAGCCCATGAAAGTATGGGAGGTGGGACCAGGAAGCCCCTTCCTCCAGCCAGGCGCTGCATGGTTACCATGGTGATGCAAGCAATATGGAGTCTGCTGCTCATTGTCTGGGGTAAAGTTTCCTGAGAGTTTTCCTAGCTGATTGCATTTCATTTGATTTTGTCTACATTTCCCCGCCTGGCCAAGATCCTACAGTGGTAGCAGCTTGCTCTGTCTCTGCAACCTGCCTTTGCAGCCTGTGTATCCCACACCCTGCACTTCTTTCTGTGGCACATGGGTGCTCCAAAAGTTTTTTAGCAGCAGACACCAGCATTACCATCAGATATTAAGTTAGTCTGTGTTCAGCATTCAGGTCAAGTCATTTAAGGGTTCAAAGCACTGCTGGCCACAGGGGCTAGGACCCCATAGTGAGCAGTAAGCAGAGGCTAAAGTCTCTCCTCCCCAGTGGCTGAGTTCCAGCTATTCTGATTCACAGGACAATCATGTACCAAAGAGGTCAGTACAAACTTTCTGAGTATTCACAAAAACAATAGAAAATTGAAACTTACTTCTCTCCAGGTAAACATCACAACATTTTCTCTCCTTTTTGCCCACTCTCCTAGCAAAACTTCTAGAACATAAAGCCCAGCAAATCTTTTATAAAGATTTACAAAAACAATTCAAAAAAGTCCATAAAAGTGCTCTTTCCATGAAGAGGACTCAACTCATCTTAATGACTCTTTACATTTATTTAGAGCCTCTAGAATATATTAAAAATATTTAAAAAATTATACCCCAATAGTAAAAATTTTAATGTCACAGATTTTCCTTCTCTCTAATTTATTTACTTATTACAAGTCTGCCCAAAATACTCTGCAATACTAAGCATGCTTAACTTCTGGATAGAACTTTCAACTTCACTAAACTTTTAATATTTAAATTGGAATCCCCTTAAGAGCCAGCATTTGTTGCCTTTGTCCTGGCAGCTTAAAGACTTAGACCTTTGGCCCACGTTGGGCACCAATTGCCAGGTTTCTGTTCTCAGGACTAAAAGGCTCAGGGGTCACTCCAATTAAACTGGGCTGACTGGGCTGCATGAAATAACCACAAAAGAGACACAAGTGCCTTTTTCTTTGTGATTGCTGTGTTGGCTCCTCTGACCTCAAAGGTCCTAAAGGAGAGAGAGAGAGAGAGAGAGAGAGAGAGAGAGAGAGAGAGAGAGAGAGAGAGAGAACACATGAGCTGATCTCCTTTTATTGAGGAGAAGCTATTCAAATGAGGCAAGGGCCCAGGTTTCAGGGGGCTGAGTCTATCTTCATTATGTCCACTGTCAGCGGGTTGACTGACACCTGGGTAGGCCACACCAAAGGGCACAGTAAGAGGAGGGGACACACACAAGGCACTTCCATGGAAGATTCTATCCTAAACAGGACAAGGGGTTATATTACAAGGAACAGGTGAGCATAGCTTCACCCATGGGGCTGTAGCAAGACACACTCATGCACAAGTCACTGACCCTGGAACCCAAGAAGGGTGGGGAAAGCTCTGCCACATTTCTGTGAATGAGCACCTCAGCACCCAACCGGGGAGTGTGACTCAGTCACATGCAAGGTTGGTCTCTCACAATTTTTAAATCAATTAAATAAAAATATTAGATCCTTCAAAGTCATTTAGATAGAGAATTCCATATTTAATTTTCCTTTAACAGCTTTTGTGAGCAACTATTTTATATCATCTAGTAGTAGTCAAATATCTAGCAGAGAGCTAGGGATATAGCTCAGTTGATAGAGTGCTTGCCTTGCATGCACAATGCCCTGGGTGCAATCCGCAGAACCACAAAACAACAACAACAAAAAAACAAAAACAAAAACAAAAACAGAAACCCAAAAAACCCCACAATTAACAGAGAGCACTCTTTGTAACTACTCAAAGGGGAAAAATCATACTAAAAAACTGTATTTTTAGAGGCTGGGAGTATAGCTCAATTGGTAGAGTGCTTGTCTTCCATGCACAAAGCCTTGGGTTCAATCCCCAGCACCACAAAAGAAAAAAATATTCTTGCAGGGGTAGGGGGTGAGGAGCACACCTGTAATCCCAGCAGATGGGGTGACTGAGACAGGAGAATTGGGAGTTCAAAACCAGCCTCAGGAAGAATGAGGTGCTAAGCAACTCTGTGAGACCCTGTCTCTAAATAAAATACAAAACAGACCTGGGGATATGGCTCAGTAGTTAAGTACCCCTAAATTCAATACCTGATACAAAAAAAAAAAAAAAGTGCTGGGGATGTGGCTCAGGAGGTAAGTGCCCCTGAGTTTAGTCCCAGGTACTAAAAAAAAAAAAAGTAGTTTTGAGTTTTTCATCCACTTCAGAATAGTGATACTGCTGGTGATCAGTGATGAGTCCTGCTTCCCCACATGTTGAAGTTTGAACATTGGAGAAGCATGCAGAGGCAAACATATGAAGCAGGGTTTATTTAAAAAGGGGTTGTTATACCAGATCCGTGGGACCCCAATAGACCTCCAGGAGCCAGATCCAAAGCAATCACACAAGAGTCTTTATTGCAAGCTTGAGCCTGGACTCACAACCATTTCTGTTGCAGGGATTCCAGGGAGTGAGTCCTCGTCCTTTGTTCAGTGAGATTTTATAGGTTTTTGGGGGTACTCTATGCATCACAACATCACACAACAAATCATTTCACACCATGGGAAAATCAAACAACTCTTAACATTGATTAGCACATTCCTTGGTGGGAACAAGTCGGGTAAGGGTGATTGGTGAGTTCAAGTGGTGGATACATTTGAACTGATTGGTTTAGGACAGCAGGGGTTGCAAGAGTGTATATGCTAAACTGCAGGGTATCCTAATCATGTTGTCAATCGGGGAAACTACTGGGAGGGCAGCCTACATTCCAGATATCCTCCTTGTCTCATGCTGATTGGTTGTTGGGTCATTAAGATAAAAACTTAGCTCTCAAGCATTCTCTGGTCTTTCCAGGAATGTGCATTGCTGAGTCAAGGACCTCTGGCCCTACAGTCAGGGATATCTGGCTCCTCAGGCCCTTCCTGTTATTCATGGACAAATGACTCAGCAGGGTGACTATGTGCCTAGGAACATTCACTTCAGTCCCAGGGTAACATAGACTTCTCTGGGAGGAGAAGGGGGGCATGGTTGGTGTCCTGGTATCCCCAGAAGCAAGGTCTTCTGCCCTTTTCATTTGTCCTAGAATTCCTTGGTTCTCCTGCCCTCTTCCCATTATCTTCCTCCTTCCTGCTTATGTGACTAGGCCCAGGAATGCTCCATGGGGTGGCCAAAAGGTGGGAAAAAGGTGGGCTGAAGGGGGAAGGGCAGGATGGAGCAGCCTAAGACACATTCCCTGTAAGAAGGGCAATTCTGGGACAGGTTACCTTGGTAACAGGTTGAAGCAGGAGCAGGTTTTGATAAGGGTAGATGAAGGGCTCTGAAGGAATTAACATTTCAATCCCTCAGGGGACAGTCTCCTACTTCCCTGGACTCAAAATTGGCCTTCTTGATCCAACCTGACTCGATTTACCCATCTATGCTGACTGCCTGTCTAATTCTGGCTTCAATAGGAAGGCACCCTGTATCAGAGATGTCATGGCTGCTGGATGAGCCAGATCATGTGTCTGCCAATTGTTCTGATAATTTGTTTAAAGTTGGTCTGACCCCTTTCCAGGGTTTGGCACAATGAAGTGCCCCCATGGCTTCCATAAATCTCCAACTGTACTATCTCACAGTCCCCCCACTTCCTTTCCTAACCTGTTCAAACCTGTACCCATGCCTCCTGTCTTGGTTCTGCCCTAGTGTGAGGATGGCCTTAGGCCTGAGCCTCAGCAACTCCATTTTAAAAACTCCAGTTTGAAATCTGCAGTGTCCCCAGGCACACCCTCAGAGCCCTCCAGTGTGGCTTCAGACAAGTCACTTCCCCTCACAAGATGAACAGAGTGAAGCCTCTGGCAGGCTGTCCTCACCTGATAAGAGGAAAAGGGGAGAAGATCAGGGTGGATGTCACCAGACCAGATGCTTCTGACCCCAGGGTAAATGATGTCATGGAGCTGATAAGGTTTGCACGGAGGGTCAAAAAGCCCCCAAAATTTAGTATAAATAATAAAGCTGATGAACAGGGATTCAGCCCCCTGAAACAAGGATGCATTTGAGCTGGAGAGCATGATGAGAACTTTTCCTGATCCTCTGCATGATCCTCACCTCTCTCAAACTCTACCACCTTGTCTGGACCTTGGTGAGAGCTGCAACTCCTCCCTACAACCCCTTCCTCAATCAATGGTCCACTCCACACCAGGAAAAGCCTGCCTTGGTTCCAGACCTGGTTACCTTGGTCTGAGTGAGTGTCCATCTGCTGGTCTTAAAGCCTAAGGCTTGAGACTTCTGAACTTAGCATGCAGAGGGAATGTCTGTCACTAGCCTGTCATGATTAAGTGTGTTTTGCAGCACTTAGAATTAGTCTAGAATTGTTTGCTGTGAATTGATCATGTCTATTGCAGTGCCTAGCACTAAGGATCATCGTTTTCTTGATTAAGAACCTATAGAGTGAGTTGTATTGAGTAATTTGAGTGAATAAAGCATAGAAAAATGCAGAAGCATGTGGACATTCTTTATTTCTCCCTTTAACTGCAATTTTGCCCCCTCATGATACCTTGTCCTATGAAAAATCCCACTGATCTGAGAACATTCTGGGTTGTTGACACTGCTATACATCAGAGTCTGGCATCGACCACACCCAGGATTTCCCTCTGTGGAGTCACTTTCAGGCTCTGCCTCAGCCAACAGGCTGAGTTGAACACAACCACCATCCTGCCCTGTGCTGCCCTTTGATCCTGTGTCTCTTCCTCCAGTTATTTCTCTGCAAGAGAAGTTCCAGGCTCTCATTGCTCAGCCCCCTGCAGGGAAATTGGAGTTAGATTCTTACCTCATGACACCAGTGATCTCCAGGAGAACCTGGGACCAAGATGAGAACCAAAGAGTGGAATTTCAAAGCATGAATTTCGATCATTTTAGACTCAGGTAAACTCGTTGAAACTACGGCAACCTTTCCCATGGGATAAAAACACACATTTATTTCCAGATAACACACCTAATAGTTGCTTCTGCTTTCATTTACCATTGGAGAAGAAAAATGTATCCTCTCTATCTTGCCAAATTCCACATTATACAAAAAAGGAACTGATACCAACACCCCAGCAGCCCAGATACCTGCTTGGAGGTGTGAACCTGCTGGGAAACTTTAAAAGCCTAAAAATAATCAATAAGGAACAAGACAAGAGGTAGGAAATAGTTTTAAAAGCTGGGGCTTGGTGGGTTTTTCAGTCCTGGCAGAAACTGGAAATGCACAATGGAAAAGGCCCAAATTCTTTATTTAAGAGGAAATACAGCAAGAGATTTCAGTGTGGCAGGCTTCTAGAAGAAAACCAGATAAAGACAGGGCTACGGAGGTTACGTTCACTTCTGGAGGTGCAATGTATAAGCATATCTTTTCCCCCATATCCTCACTAACACTTATTGTAACTTGTATTCTTGATAATTATCATTCTGATTGGAGTGAGATGGAATCTCAGTGTAGTTTAATTTGCATTTTATTGATTGGGTTATTTTTGGTTTAGGTGTTAAGATTTTTGAGTTCTTTATATATGATGGGAGTGGCAAAGACTTTTTCCCCATTCTGTAGGCTCTCTCTTCAGCTTCTTTTGCTGGGAAGAAGCTTTATAGTTTGATACCATCCATTTATTAATTCTTGATTTTACTTCTTGCACTTTTATAGTCTTGTTGAGGAAGCTGACATGATAGAGAGTTGGCCCTACATTTTCTTCTGTTAGGCACAGGGTTACATTTTTCTAGGAAATTATATAATTAAATGTTTGAATGCATTAGCCCCAAAAGAACCAGTCAGATGCTGTGGTGCACACCTGTAACTCTAGCATCTTGGGAGGCTGAGGCAGGAGGATCACAAGTTTAAAGCAGGCCTCAGCAACTGCAAGGCACTAAGCAGCTCTGTGAGACCCTGTCTCTAAATAAAATACAAAATAGGGCTGGGATGTGGCTCAGTGGTGGAGTGCCCTGAGTTCAATTCCTGGTACCAAAAAAAAAAAAAAAAAGTACAAAACCCAAGTAGAGTCTGATGGCTTTAGAGTGAATTGATTCAGTTGCTTCAAGTGATATTAATCAGACAGGAATTGTGGCACACATCTGTAATCCCTGTAACTCAGAAGGCTAAGACAGGAGGATCACAGGTTCAATGCCAGCCTCAGCAACTGAGACCCGAAGAAACTTAGTGAGACCCTCTGTCAAAATAAAAATAAATAGGACTGGAGATATGGGTCAGTGGTAAATTACCCCTGGGGACTTGACCCAATGCCTCCATCCCCTGCAAAAAAAATGAGAGAGACATTAATGGTGCATCGACAAGCCTACATTACTTATCATATAATCACTTTTGATCTCTACTGTCTGTGTCTTCTCTATTATAAAGATATGGACTTATTCAATTTTCTTTTATCAATTTCTATACAACTTGCATAATAGTTGGAAAAGAAAGTTAGTGACTCTTTAATATTCATTGAAATTCCCTTCATGGCCTCCTAGTAGTAGTGCTAGTTAACTTTTCTTAAATGTTCCAGGTGCATTTGAAAATAAAATTTGGTATTAAGTGTTTGGTGTTTTATCTATTAAATCAATTTACTCCATTGTGTTGTTTTAACACACTTTAAGAAGATTGTTCTGATTTTTGTTATATTTTTCGATTACTGAGATTCAGACTAAAATCTTGCACTGTGTGAAACTCGATCTATTTTTTTCTCCTTGAAATTCTGTCAATTTTGTGTTTTATAAGGCTGTGTTATTTAAAGTATTTTTATAATTTACCAGTATATTAGATTCACTGTATGATTCCTGCTATGATCTCAGTATTCACAACAAAATTTGTATGTTGAAACTTAACTCCCGAGATGATGATATTAGGAGCTGGAGCCAGGGGAAGATGATTAGTTCCCAAGGGCAGAACCTTCATAAATGGAATTAGTAAGCTTAGAAAAGCCACATTCCCATCCCTATTTTGCATTTTATTTAGAGACAGGGTCTCACTGAGTTGCTTAGTGCCTTGCTTTTGATGAGGCTGGCTTGAACCAGAAATCCTCCTGCCTCAGCCTCCCAAAGCCACTGGGATGACAGGTGTGGCCACTGCACTTGGCCAAACTGTTAGTAGTGAATAAGATTTTTAATATTAATCTGGACCTCTTGCTAACAAACCTGTGTGATGCTCAGAGACAAAAAGGAGGCTGACCTTTTTTGGGTGCCAGCAGGGCTACAGTGGGCTGAGGGTCCCTAGCAGAGGCTGGAGAGAGCTGTCCTCATGATAATTTTTATGTCTTGTATCAGATCTTCCCACAGCTTCACCCAGCTGCCCCCAAGGGAAGGGAGGGAACATGACACACCCGGTTAACTAAGAGCACAGCTGAAGCATTTCCTTAAGAAGGCAACCCCATTGCAACTCCCATTCAGTGGGAGAGCAGTCATCTAGCAAGTGCGAGGGCCTGGGTTCGATTCTCAGCACCACAAAAAAAAAAAAAAAAAAAGAAATAAAGGTATTGCAATCATCTACAACTAAAAAATAAATATTAAAAAATGCAACCCCATTGGGACTGAGGGGATGGGGAGGATGGAAGAGTGAGACAGAAGGTATGACCCTATAGATACATGTATGATGATGTGACTCTATGCCATGTAGAGCCAGAGGAATGAGAAGTTGTGCTCCATTTGTGTGCAATGTGTCAACATGCATTCCACTGCCATCTATAACTAATTAGAACAAATTTTAAAAAATAGAAAGGAGACCAGCAGAATAGAAGAAGGGGATCAGGGGGAGGGGGGAGGGAAAGGGAATGAAATTGATTCAATTATGCTATTTTATTGTGTGCCCATATGAGTATTTCATAGCAAGTCTCACTGTCATATAAAATTATAATATGCCATTTAAAAAGGAAAACAAACACAACCTTAGTCTGAGGAATCCAGGGTCATTCTCAGAAAAAGAGAAAGTTGAAAAGAACCTGAAATAATATGGATTCCTCTTCCCAGTCCACGGGATGATGGGTCTGCAGGAGTTTGAGGCGTAAGTCCAGGTTAGCACAGGAATCCGGGAAGGCCATTCTGGCCGGGGTATGTAACATGCACAAGAAACTCCCCCAAAACACACACACACACACACACACACACTTAGCTCCAGAGAAACCCTGCACAAGGAAAGGAAGGAAAACCTAGAAAGGAAGTTGGGTTCCCACTCGCCACGCTGCCTCCATCAGCCCCAATTCAGCGGCAGGACCCATCTTCACCCCCTCCACTGGGGCAAGTCAGCACCTCTTCACGGTGCCCACACCTGGACCTGGGGTCTCAGAATGGCAAGAGTGACACACCAGAGGTGGCGAGGCTCTGCCAGCTGCAGAGTCAGGCAAGGTTCTCTTTGGGAAGGCTTCTGAAAGGGAGGGGTCAGAAGCCACAGCAGTGACAGAGGAAGAACCCTGGCTGGATGGCACGAGAGCTCTGAGCGTGAGGGCAGCTGAGAAGGTGGCAGGAGAAGTGACAGGGCCACATGCACCCACAGAGGTAGAGATGACCACCAGGTCAGTCTCGTGCAGACCAGCGGCATCTCGAGTTGGACTGAAGTCAGAGGAAGCAGGTATCCGCAGGTGTCAGGTGCAGAGTGCAGGTGTCTCCCTAGTGCTGGGTCCTCCTCTCTCCTCCAAATAAGTCATCCTCATGTCCTGGCCTGGCCTGGTCTCTGGACCACGCTGTAAACACTGGTGCAGGGCCCCTTTCCTTCCAGATGTTTGTCATCAATATCCTGAGAATACAAGAAAGAGGGTTCTCAGAGCAGCTTGAGGACAGAGTGGCCCCAGAGAGACCAGAAGACAATCGATGCCCATTAACATGAATAGCTTAAGCCAGGGATGGGGAGCACATGTGTGGTCCCAAGACTTGGGAAGCTGAGGCAGGAGGATTGCAGGTTCTAGGCCAGCCTCAGCAAATCAGTGAGATTATGTCTTGAAATTAAAAAAAAAAATTAAACCCCTGGGGGATGGGAGGTACTAGGGGTGAACTCAGAAGTGCTTTCCCACTGAGTCACATCCCCAGCTATTTATTTATTTTTTGAGACAAGATCTCACTATGTTGTTTAGGCCCTTACTAAATTGCTAATGCTAGCCTCCAACTTATGATCATCCTGCCTCAGCCTCCCAAGTCACTGGGATTACAGGCTTGTGCCACCAACAAAGAAAATACAAATTATTTTTATTTTATTTTATTTATTTATTTTTGCAGTACTGGGTATTGAACCCAGGGCCTTGTGCATACTAGGCAAAAACTCAGCCACTGAGTTACACCCTAACTGATTAGTCAGGGTTTTCTAGAGGAACAGAATCAGCAGGGAGTATAATTATAAAAAGGGACCTATTAGGTTGTCTTTTATGACCAGGAGCTGGATACCCACAATGGCCATCTGCAGGCTGGAGAGCTGGGAGAACCAATAGATGCAGTCCAAGAGGCTGAAGCCCCAAAACATAGGGATCCATGGTGCTACCTTGTCTGAGACCTAAGCCTTCTGGAGAATCTCTGTCAGAGTCTACTTGGGAAGAATGAAGAAGAAAAAATCCGATATCCTATCGCAGTAGCGATCCAGAACCCATTCAAGGAGTGAGCTTCATCTGCTGCTGCTTCTTTGTTCTTTCAACTTTTATTCCATCCAATCCGTCGTCCTATTGGTTGCTACTGCCCACACTTAGGGAGGGTCTTCAATTCAGTTGGCTATCCCACATGCCAATCACTCCTAGACACACCCTCATTGACACACTCATAATCCTCTTATTCCTTGACATCTCTCTCTCTTTTTCTCTAAATATTTATCTTTTAGTTGTAGTTGGACACAAACCTTTATTTATTTATTTTATGTGGTGCTGAGGATGGAACCCGGTGCCTCGCACTTACTAAGTGAGCACTCTACCACTGAGCCACAACCCCAGCCCTTCCTTGTCATCTCTTAATCCAATCAAGTCAACAATTCAAATTAACCATGACACCAACCCATAAATTTTCTTAATACTCTCAACACAAAAAGAGGTAAAAAGGAAAGAAAAAAAATACAGTGGAGATAGCACAGCAGATACCTGGCTTTGGGCAGGCAGCCCAGGGCTGGGTGCCATGAGACCTGGCTGGTCACCACTCACAGCTCTCACCTTCCACTTGTCCTTCGGAGAATCCTGTTTTGTCAGCTGTGCATAGACTGCATTGTCCTTGACCCTGGGGTCTTCTGGCAATCCCGCACCTGAGCCATGACAGACTGGAGCTTGATTCTGTGCCAGGGAAACCTCCAACCCTACACACACACACACTTCCACTCACACTCACACACTCCAACACAGATCTCACACTCACACTCTCATACACTCACACTCTAACATACATGCATTCACACTCACACACACACTCTTACACTCACACACTCATACACCGTCACACACTCTCACATATGCACTTACACTCACACAACTTTTACACACACACATACATTCTCACATATACACTCACTCACACACTAACACTCACACACAATCATACTTAAACTCTCACAGTAAGACACACTCTCACACACTCACACATACTCTCACACACACACTACATCAAACATGAACGCTTACACTCTCACACACACTCACACTTACACTTACACACATTCTCATACTCAAACATGCACTTACACTCATAAACATACACACTCTCACACATGCACTTACACTCACACACTCTTACACACATCCCCACTATCACACTTAAACACACTCACACACACTCATAATTGCACTCTTACACTCATATACTCTTACACACACTTACAATCATACATTCGCCCTCACACACACTCACACACACTGTAACACACTCACACTCACACACACTCATTCTAACATGCACTCACAATCTAACACACACACGCACTCACACTCACACATGCACTTACACTCATACACACACTCTCACATGCACTTATACTCACACACTTTCACACACACACTAACACACATTGTCACATAACACATTCTCACACACACTAGCACACACTCACACTCACACACTAACACACACTCATACTTACACTCTCACACTTACACACACATTCTCACACACACTCACAATCACACACTCTCACACACAAATTCATTCTTTAATACACACACACTCATACTCACACTCATACATGCACTTAAACTCACACATGCACTTACACTTACACCCTCACAAACACACAGTCACTCTCTCACACACTCTAACACACACACACACTCAGAGCTACACTGTCACACACACTCATACACACATTCAACAGACATGCATTCACACACGCATTTACACTCACACACAAGCACTTATACTCATACCCACACACTCACACATACCCACACTCTCACACACACACACTCACACACAGAACCAGAAACCCAAGGCCATCGTGGCTACACCCATTATCCCCTCTACAAGGCCACTTCCTGCCATTAAAATGCAGCACGATGGAAGTCCAGTATCCAAGGGGAGACGGGGAGACATCTGGACCAGAAAGGTAAGTGCAACCTACCTCTCTCCATCTCCATCTCCATCTTCTTCTTCTTCTTCTCTCGTAAGTGCCAAAGGAACAGGAACCCTCCAACTCCCAGGATGAAAAACCCAGCCAGGAAGGCCTCTATGACACCTCTCCAGTGGCCAGCTGTGGGCCCTTTTTTCCAGAGTTAGGAAAACAAGAGTTAAGAGAGGATACTGCAGAAGAGAAGCTGATACACCCATTGCCAGGGGAAGTGGAGAAGGCGCAGGTGTCAGGGGGGCCTGGTGCAGAAGCCACAGAAGGAGGGCGTGGCAGGTCCACTCATTCAAGCAGTGGCCCAGGTCCTTCATGGAGCAGGGGAGCCGGGGATGAGCAAGGTGGGGTCTGTGAACAAGTCATCACCAGAAGAGACAGAAGCTCTCAGTCACCAGGTGAAGGATCTCACTGTCATAGAGGTTGACCCATGTCCAAGGTCTCCAGTGAGTCCCCAGGGACATGTGCAGTCACCTGTGTCTGGGGAGTGGCAGGAGTTTCACAGACACTCAGTGTGGCAAGAGTGTCCCCCAGGGGAGGGACAGCACAGGAGGCAGGGCTAGGTGGGGAGGCCAGGAGGTAGCCATGAGTCCAGGAGGTTTGGTGGGCCATGTTGCACTTCCTCTGAGACTCCAGGGTGGGGGGGGCACATGACCAGGGGTGGTGACTGCACTGACCAGTCAGGCTCCTCCAGCAGCCCCTGGAGGAAGACTGAGAGAGGACGGGGCACACGGGTCCCAGGCATTCGGGTTCAGTGAAACACCTACTGGGCGCAAACTGCCCAGAACTGAGCTTGACACCTGGGCTAAGAGGAGAGAAGGATGTGTCCCCTGCCCTCATGGTGTCCCACTCAGGGTGGACTCAGACCCAGAAAGGGATCTTTCCACTCAGGGGGGATGGCTGTGGGCAGCTCCTTAAAGAGGCTGCGCCTTCAGAGCTGGCAGTGGCTTCACACATTAGGGAAGTCAGCAAGCAGCTGTGTCGCTGTGTGGATGAGGCCACCATCGGGGGCACAGGACCTTCTAAGCCCTACATCCTATGGGGACTAGGTGGAGGTCGACCCCAGAGATGACACAGACAAAGGCCACAATTCGATCTGTTTTTCCAAAGATGACCCTGGACACAGGGCATGGTGACAGGGTGGGACAGGTCCTGGAAGGCTGTCCCTGGTACAGGGGGAAGGGCCTGGAGGTGAGGGATATTTAAAGACAGTCCTGAGCTGGATGCCACCCCACACTTCTGGATTGGAGTGACCAAGGGAAGGCAGTGCTGTTCATAAACACAGCAGCAAAAATGCCAGGGACCCTGGGGCTCCAGAGCCACCTGAGCCCCCCCTGTGCCCCTCCCTCCTGTAGGTGCACTCACCTGGGCTACAGAGGTCAAGGAGCTGTAAGGTGGCATTTTTCTGGTCCACTGGGTTGCTGAGGACACAGGTGAGGCTGACATTGGGCTGCCTCAGTGGCAGGCTCAGGGCCAGGGTCCAGGGGTTGGGGGGTCGTGGTGCCCCTCTCTGCTTCAGCTCACTGGGGGGGCCCTGGACCTCCCAGGTTACACTCAGGACCTCTACAGCCTCTCGGGCCCCACATTCCAGCGTGACATTGCACCAGCTGGGCGTGATGGACGCTGACGTGGTCAGGATCTGGGCAAGGGGCACAGGATCTGAGGAAACAGGGAACAAAGAGAGAGCCTCACACATGCCACACATTGTCCTCCAGTGTCTCACTGACCAGAGGCAGGAGCCCTAGGAGGAAGCTGGGAGCATGTTACAAATAAAGCACAATTTCCCCAGAGCTACATGTTGACAAGTGACAGCAGCCACTTTATTAAGCTCATGTGATCTCACTAGATGAAGCAAGTCTAAACTTTTTTTCCCCCACGAGAAAATGATGGCTGAATCCCAGTTTTTAGGGACCGTTATTTCTAGAAGGTAGAGGCTTCTGGAAGGGGAGGAAGCGTGGGATAGAAGAGCTTGTCTGGGGCCAGGGTCCTGTGTCCTGGGTCTTCAGCTCAGACAGTGCCTGGGACTGCACAGTCAGACTGGGGCAGGACACCAGGCCAGCTCTGGGAGGACCCAGGAAGCTCAGCTCAAAACAGGAGACATTGTGCTAGAAACTGTGGCTGTAACAGAGAGCATAGCTCTGCAGGCAGTTAGAATGTGACCCTGAATGTGTGCTCCCATCTGGGGGAGAAGGGGCAGATCCACAGGCCAGTCTGGAAATCACACAGGACCTGCACCTGCAGTCCACTCTCTGCAGAGGGACTGCCCTAGGCAGAGAGGGACGGTGGGGACCCTAGAGTTGGCAAAATGGATCTCCTGGGATGTGCAGCAGCATCACTTCTCCTACCCTATCAAGGCTTGCAGAGCAGGATTTGTGGGGTTTGTGGAAGTGAGGCTGGCCTCTCACTAGTCACTCCCTGCAAGGATTGGTGATGGTGAGCTAGATACTTGTGGATTCCAAACATGGTAGAACAATTGTGTCCCCACTGATGTCCATATCTTTATCTTCGGAATTTGTGAGTATGCTAAGTTATGAAAAAAAGAGCTGAGCTTTAAATAGGATTATCTGGATAGTTCCAGAGTCATCACAGTGACCCTTAAAAGTGGAAGAAAGAGTTGGGCATAGTGGTGCACACCCCTAATCCCAGCCATTCAGGAGGCTGAGACAGGAGGATCTGAAGATCAATGCCAGTGTCAGCAACCTGGCATGGTCCTAAGCAACTTTGCAGGGCCCTATCTCAAAAATATAGCAAATTTTTTAAAGGCTGGGAATATGGCTCAGTGGTTAAGCACCCCAGGGTTCAATTCCTGGTACCAAAAAATAAAAAGGCAGAGTGGAGAAGGAAGGAAAAGAGCAGTTATGAGGGATGCAAGAGAGACTCCCCCTCCCTTTCTAGTTTAGGCAGAGGAGGGGACCACAAGTCCAGGGAGGCTGGCAGCTCTGGAGAGTAGGAAAGGCAGGAAAGGATCCCCTCTAGATCCTGCAGAACAAAATGCAGCCCTGCCCACACTTGGATTTTAGCCCAGGGACAACGATGTCTGACCTTGACCTGCAGCATATTGTGGATACACATTTGTGTTGTTTTAAACCATGATTATGCATTGTTAAAACAGCAAAGGAAAACTAATATACAAAAGCAGTAAGTTTAGTCTTACAAAGAGGAGGAAATGTTACTGCAAAAATGGCCAAATTTCCATTTTGTCTCCCAAAACACAGATGTGATTTTTCTCCCTGGTATAAAACCTCAGCTATACTGTTTATGATGAATATCTGACGTGTTGGTGCCTGAGGAGAATCCTGCAGCATGTGGTCTCAGAGCCTCCTAGACTCAAAGAAGGAGGCCCGCCCTGGGACTAGGTGAGGCTGTCACTTACCATAAACAGTGAGGTGGAAAACTGCTTTAATTTCTCTTCCTGTCTGAGTCATGATCTGTGCCCAGTACTGCCCACTGTCCTGTGATATCAAATTGTTAATCCTCAGGGATGACATACTGGGCATCTGGACCCTCTGCTTGTATTTGTCCTGGAGAGCGAACCACAGTGGATCTTCCTTCCCATTCTGGAGTCTCAGCAAGTATGAGGAGTTTGACTCAGAGGTCATGATGCCCCAGGAGATCTCCTTTATCTTGGGATCCTCTGGCTCCTGGATCACTTGGAACAAGACTGAACCTCCCCGGATTGCCGTCAGATTACTGTGGGTTCTAAATCTATGAGCTCCAGAACTCTTGGCTAAAGTGCTGCAGGCACCTAGGACATTGGGAAAGAGAACATGGATATTTCCTCAAGGAGAACAAATGAAACAGAAATTTTCTTCTTAACCAGTTCACCCAGCACCTTCCTTGACCCAGGGAGGCAGCCTTGTCCAGTGAATTGGAACCAATTCTGGGATCAAGTCTTGGAACCAATTCTGGGATCAAGTCCTGGTTCTGCTAAAGTTATTTCTGGGTGGGTTACTTCACTGGACTAACCTTCATTTCCTTATCCATCTTGACATGGTGACATGAACTAAATGAGACTGTGAATTGAAAGCACCAAGCTCAGTAAATGAATTCAGCAAAGTGGCAGGATATAAAATCAACATGCATAAATCAAAGGCATTCCTGTATATCAGTGACAAATCCACTGAAATGGAAATGAGGACAACCATTCCATTCATAGTAACCTCAAAAAAAAAAATACTTGGGAGTCAACCTAACAAAAGAGGTGAAGGACCTATACAATGAAAACTACAGAACCCTAAAGAGAGAAATAGAAGAAGACCTTAGAAGATGGAAAGATATACCTTGTTCATGGATAGGCAGAACTAACATCATTAAAATGGCCATATTACCAAAAGTACTCTATAGGTTTTATGCAATGCCAATCAAAATCCCAACGCTATTTCTCACAGAAGTATAAAAACCAATCATGAAATTCATCTGGATAAATAAAAGACCCAGAATAGCAAAAGTAATTCTAAGCAGGAAGAGTGAAACAGGCGGTATAGCGATACCAGACTTCAAACTATACTACAGAGCAATAGTAACAAAAACAGCATAGTACTGGTACCAAAACAGGTGGGTAGACCAATGGTACAGAATAGAGGACACAGAGACCAATCCACAAAATTACAACTACCTTATATTAGGCAAAGGTGATTAAAAACATGCAATGGAGAAAGGATAGCATCTTCAACAAATGGTGCTGGGAGAACTGGAAAGCCATATGCAACAAAATGAAATTGAATCCCTGTCTCTCACCATGCACAAAAGTTAACTCAAAATGGATCAAAGAGCTAGGAATCAAACTAGAAACTTTGCATCTAATAGAAGAAAAAGTTGGCCCTAATCTCCATCTCGTGGGGTCGGGCTCCAAATTCCTTAATAGGACACCTATAGCACATGAGTTAAAATCAAGAATCAACAAATGGGACTTTCTCACACTAAAAAGCTTTTTTCTCAGCAAGAGAAACAATAAGATAGGTAAATAGGGATCCTATATCCTGGGAACAAATTTTTACCCCTCACACTTCAGATAGAGCCCTAATCTCCAGAGTATACAAAGAACTCAAAAAAATAAATGATAAGAAAACAAATAACCCAATCAACAAATGGGCCAAGGATCTGAACAGACACTTCTCAGAGAAAGATATATAATCAATCAACAAATTCATGAAAAAATGCTCATCATCTCTAGCAATCAGAGAAATGCAAATTAAAACCACTCTAAAGTACCATCTCACCCCAGTAAGAAAGGCAGCCATTATGAAGTCAAACAACAACAAGTGCTGGCGAGGATGTGGGGAAAAGGGTACACTTGTACATTGCTGGTGGGACAGCAAATTGGTGTGGCCAATTTGGAAATCTGTATGGAGAGTCCTTGGAAAGCTGGGAATGGAACCACCATTCAACCCAGCTATTCCCCTTCTAGGACTATTCCCAAAAGACCTAAAAAGAGCATACTACAGGAATACAGCTTCATCAATGTTCATAGTAGCAAAATTTACAATAGCTAGACTGTGGAACCAAACTAGATGCCCTTCAATAGATGAATGGATAAAAAATGTGGTATATATACACAATGGAATATTACTCAGCACTAAAAAATAACAAAATCATGGCATTTGCAATGAAATGGATGACATTAGAGCAGATTATGCTAAGTGAAGTCAGCCAATCCCTAAAAAAAAAAAAAAAAAAATGCCGAATGTCTTCTTTGATATAAGGGGGTCGACTCAAAACAGAGCAGGGAGGAAGAGCATGAGAAGGAGATTACCATCAAACTGGGATGAGAGGTGGGAGGGAATGGAAGAGAGAAGGGGAATTGCATGGAAGATGGAAGGAGACTCGCATTGTTACACAAAAATACATATAAGAGGATGTGAAGCGAAGGCAAGGAAACAAAGAGAGAGAGAAAGAGAAATGAGTTATGGTAGATGGGGTAGAGGGAAGGTAGAGGAGGGGAGGGGGGATAGGAAAGACAGCAGAATACAATAGACACTAGTATGGCAGTATGTATAAATGGGGCGGTATAACCAATGTGATCCTCCAGTTTGTACACATGGAAATAATAAGAATTCATAAGCCATTTGAAACACATGTATGAAATATTATATGTCAAAATCAATGTAATGTTTTGAGCAACTAAAAATTTCTGATGTTTAAAAAAATTAAGAAAAAAAAGCACCTAGCTCACTGTCTGGCACATGCTGAATGTATAAGTGTAGGAGGCGGCTCCTAAAATGTCACCCAATGATCCCTCTCTGGTGTTCACACCTATGTGTAATCCTCTCCCGCAAAGAGTGTGCACCTTGCAAAAATGATGAGATGTCACTTAATACAACCATTTTCAACCAGAGCACGGGTTCCTCCTGGCTCACTCCTGCTCCCTGTCCTCGGCCTCTCTCCTGCTCACTCTGATGAGGCCAGCTGCCATACTGACAGCTGCCCTGTGGAGACACCCACGTGGCAAGGTCCCAAGGGCAGCCCTGGCCAATAGCTAGTGAGGAACTGAGCTTCCAGGCAGCCGCCACAGGGAACTGCATCCTGTCCACAGTCCCACTGTGATGAGCTCAAGCAGAAGCTTCCCAGTGGAACCTCGAGATAATGGTACCCCAGAAAACACCTGGATCTGTTTCTGCAAGACCCTGGGCCAGAAGACCCCGCTGTAGAGCAGTGCTGACCCCAGACCCCATGAGGGAGAACTCATGATGTTGCTTTTGGGCAACCAGCCATGGGGCAGCAGGTTGCTCCACAGATTAAAACATTCCTGAAGGTGCGTCCCCTTCCCCTTCTTCTAGAAAGTGAGTCACTCAAGATAGTGTTGGTCGTGGTGTGGAATCAGTTATAAATCTCTGGGACGTAGGACAGGGAAATTCACATCTCATTCGTAGGACATTGAGAGACAGTGAGGGCGGGGTTACGCATGAGTGTGGGCTCCACCACCTTAAAGCTGAGCCTGAGGAGTCCACCGCATCCTATCAGCCTCCTAAGGTCCCACACAGGGAGGGGGGACAGAGAGTCACACCTGTTTTTTCCCTGCAGCAGCTCAAGGGTGACCAATGTATTTCATGATTTGAGACCAGATGATGATGAAAATGTGGAGGAGCAAGTGGAACAGTTGGTGAGTACACGTTCGAGCCACCAAGAGAGACCTTTCTTGAGCAGCCCCTGGAGTCCCCGTCAGTATTCCTTAGTGGCTGTTCCCTGCACGGCCCTGGACAGTAGGCCTCCTTGAGCCCTTCCTCTCCCATCAGGCACAGCCCCAGGGAACCTGGGGACCCTCTCTTCTTCTGGAGACCAGGTAGGATTTAACCACCAGGGGAAAGCGCAGCCCAACCATCTTGTCCTTGAGGATGGACAGTTCCTCCTTTCAGAAGCCCAGGCTCCATGGAGATGTGCCACACCCAGTACACACCCCAAATTTGCAGATTTCTCCTTGTGTCACGTCTCTCACTTGTGAGTACCTATAACATGTCCAGTGTACAAACGCCACATTTCCTTTTCCCAAGGAATCATCCATTCACGGGCACTTGGGCTGCTTCCACACCTTAGCTGTTGGGAACAGTGTCTCAGTGAACACGCCAGCTTCAATGTTTGGCCCAGAAGTGGGGAGCTGGATAATATAGGAGTCTTGGTTTTAGTTTTGGAGGACCTTCCATTTCTTCAAAATAGCGACACTAACTTGCATTCCCACCAACAGAGTCTGAGGGTTCATTTTCTGCCTGTCTTTGCCAGTGCTTATGAACATCCATCATCGTAATAACAGCCATGCTAACAATGTGACTGATATCTCCCTGTTTAAAATTCTCATTTCCCTGATGATCAGAGATGTTGGCTATTCATTTTTATAGATCTGTTGGCTATTCATTTCTCTTCTTTGAGAAGGATCTGTTCAAAACTTTAAATCAAGTTACCTGTTTCCTTCTATCGAGTTACTTAGTTCTTTATCCATTAGGGCTATTGGCCCCATATCAGACGTGTGCTTTGCAGATATTCTCTCCTAAGACATGGGCTGTCTCTTCACTCTGTTGTTCCCTTTTCTGTGCAGAAGGTTTTTAACTTGATGCAATTTGGTCAATTTTTGCTTTTGGTGTCAGTGCTTTGGGAGTCCTCCTCAAGACATCACCACCCAAGCTCATGGAAGTTTTCCTTTATGCCTCTTCTAGAGGTGTTAGAGCTGCAAACCTTATGATTAAGGCTTTTATCCATTTTGAGTTGTTTCTTTCTCTATTTAAAATTTGTTTATTCTAATATGTTATTTATATATGACAGCAGAATGCAATTCAATTTATATTATACACATACAGCACAATTTTTCATGGCTCTGGTTGTACACAAAGTAGAGTCACACCATTGCCATCTCCATCCATGTTCTTAGAGTAATGATGTCCATCTCATTCCAGCATATTTTCTACCCCCATGTCCCCTCTCTTCCTCTCCCTCCCCTTTGTCCTGTCTAAAGTTCCTCTATTCCTCCCATCTTCCCATATGCATTTACTGAAGACACTGTCCTTTCCCCGTTGTATATTCTTAGCACATTTGTCAAACATCACATCAACTGACTGTAAACACTGGGTTTATTTATGGAATTTCTTCTTTTTACATTGGTCAATGTGTCTGTTTTTATGCCAATACCCTGCTGTTTCGATTACATTAACATTGTATTTTCAAATCAGGGAGTGAGATTCAGTTTTATTCTTTTTCCTTTTGGTATTTGGGGTCTTTTCGGATTCCATACAATTTTTTTGGAGAATTTTTTTCCTGTGAAAAATCTCACTGGAATTTTGTAAGAATTCCATTAAATCTATTACAGTTTAATTTTACCCAGGGGCCAAAATGTTATTTCATGAAGTCAAAGGTATCAAATTTTTTTTTAGTATTTATTGGTTTCATATCTTGCTTAAAAGGATAGCCCTCCCTTCAAAATATGTTTCTCATTTTTTCTAGTTTTCTTCAAGTTCTTTTTGTGGTTTCAACATTTATGGTTAGGTTTCGATCAACCAAAATTAAGTTGGTTTCAGCTAGGACCCACAGCTGGGTGGTACAAAAGAGTGGTTACAAGGTTGGACTTCACCTCAGTGAAGTCAGAGTTACTCTAGGTCCCCCATCTCCTGGCTGCGTGAACTTGAACAGTTAGTTAACCTACCTGTCTTCAGTTTTCTCATCTGTGAAATGGGAGTGATGGTGCTTACTTCATTGAATTCTTCTTTGGATTTAAGCAGAAAAAGCTTTGGGCACAGTATTCAATAACTGTGCTGTTCCCATTTGCTGCTGTTGTTACCATGAATGGGCATTACTGGACCAGCACCCCCAGGTCAGAACCACACATTCCCAGTTCCAGGCTGGTGTCCCTTCCTCCTGTTCAGCTGCCCCTCTTGGGGGTCTCCTTCTGTGGCTTCAATCTCCTTGGTGCCTGTAGGTGTCAAGGTCCAGCCAGGGCTTTTCTGTTTATAATAGTCAGTTTAAAAGGAAATTTACTGTGATGCAGGCACCATTACCAAGCCCCACAGGACCCCTGTGCATCCAGGAGTCAGGTGGGAAGGTGGAGGGAAGGACTTGTTATCCCAGGCTTGAATGAAGATTTTAAATTTTATATTATTAACGCTGGTTGCCCGTCTTCCCCTTCTTGAGTTGCTCTATAATACAAAAGTATCATATGTTACATTGAAAACAAGTATCCAAGTTGTGGAGTTTTCAAATGAAAGCAAATTGTGCCCCATCCCAAGGTAGCACTGGAAATGACGTGTGCCCAGAGACACTCCAGCCCTGTGAGCCTGGGTATCTATTCATAAATGCCTCTCAACCTTCCCACTGGCCTGAGGTGCCCTTCATTCTTCTTTTGAAGGGGTTGTGACATCCTATGGTCCCCTCTTTAAAAATGAGCAAAATAGAAATATTCTTTAGCACTGTGGTCATCCAGCCTAATCAGAGTTTAACACATTTAAATATGTAATTCTGGGTGTGAAAATGGGCATACACCACAACTTCCCTGTTTGTAAAAACTGTTTGCTTTTTCAGGATGCAGTTGCAGACCTAGAGAGCTGAGAGGAACCAAAAGTGTCCAAGACAAGAAGCTGAGGAACCAGAACAGGGACTTGTGGACATGGGTTAGAAGCCAGGGTGCAGCCACAGCTGCAGGAGGGAGCATGGGATCAGAGAGACCAGTGCACTTACAAACTACCCAGAGGTTCCACCAGGCCCAGGGCACCTGGTGTGGACTATGCCACCAAGACCCCTGACTCCAGCCAGCTGGCCTTCTGTTTCTCATCCCTGCTTTAAGTCCCTTCCTGCTCCCTGGGGAAACAGTGTGCCTCCTCTCTCCTTGTCAGGGGAGTGACTGTGAAGTTCTTTCTTCTTGCAAAACCTGGTGCCGTGTTGGTTTCTCTGTGCATGGACAGCAGGCGCTTGCTGGGTGTCAGTACAGTGGTGGTCAGTACATTTAAGTGCCCTATTTAATGCAGTACCCAGAGAAACAGCCTGCTATCCCATGAGGAAACAGCGTAATTGGGTGCTCTGACAGCCTGTATTTCAGACCATCCTCAGGGATTTGATGAGGTCATTTTGGTCACCATAGTGTTGGTGTCCCCCTGCCAGCATTGTAAGAGGGTCCTTCAGGGAAACTAGTGTTTTGTGCTGAACAGGAACCTCAAGGTCTGGCAGAGGCTCTCATCAGCTGGTCTAAAGGGCACAGCTGCAACATGGTCACCTAGGCAAGGTTTGCTGACCACATCTGCACAGCAGTGCCTTTAACCCTTAAACAACCTGGCCTGGGTGCCAAACGCAGACTGCCTTAAGATCTGATAGTAACACTGGCGTCTGCCATTAAAACTCACTTCTAAAGTGGCACGTGCTGCAAGGGAAAATACAAAAGATAGGAGAACACACGCTGCAGCGAGCACTATTAGGAAAAACTGTAGAGCTATATAACAATTATAAGCAATACTATGCCTCTTTATATTTTGCTTTTAATTTTGAAGGTTATGAGGATGCATTTGCTTGTTGCAGAAACAAAGCTGGTAATGTTCCTGTGGTGACCAAAAAATCTTTATTCTTTTCAATTCTAGCTAAAAATGAATACAATATATGCAATGATCTTATTTTAGCTGTATCATGTGACATCAAATAAGGGTGCACTCCTAATTAAGAATAAATTGAAATGGATCCAAAATTAGGAACTACATGGTTACATAAAGTTGATGCAATTGTATGTTATGCCATTATTCTTATTATATATTTTTCTAGATATTTGAATAACCTATAGTTATCCATAAAATAATTAACATATGTCTAATTGTTTAATTAATATATTTATCTAGTTGTTTTTCTTCAATAGAAAACACATAATTTATATATTCCTTTTACATGCATTTATCTGATACTCTGCCTTTTAGTTACAGATGTTTGAAATAAATGTATTTTTCTATAAATTTGCTTTCAAGAGATAAAACAGCCATCGAGTAATCTCTAACTTTCAAATTATTGTCCAAACTTTATAAAATAACAAAAAAATATAATTCTGTCTACAGAAACATCCACAGACTTTAACTATACTTTCATTGAGATATTTCATATCAAAGTACAATAATTTGTTCAGATTCTAAGGTTTTCAAAAATTATTCCAAAGTATAACCAGAAATAATTCTAAAGGGAAAAGAAGATGCTTCAACAGAGAGGAAACACATATTGGAGGTCCTCAGAAGAAAAAAGAAATCATCTTTGGGTAAAACAAGGTCTTTATATTCTAGGTTTTAATGATAAAAGTATTTTCCTGGGCTAGGGATGTGGCTCAAGTGGTAGCACGCTCCCCTGGCATGCATGCGGCCCGGGTTCGATGCTCAGCACCACATACAAACAAAGATGTTGTGTCTGCCAAAAACTAAAAAAAAATATTAAAAATTTTTTCTCTCTCTCTCTTTAAAAAAAGTATTTTCCTAAATAGGAAAATCTTCATATGATGATCTAGACAGGTGATGTATATACTGGACTGACTATAAAAATTTTAGATGATTAATTCAAGGATATTTCAGGCTATTTCCCTGATTTTACTATACTGATGTGAGCTGAAATTTTGTCCATATTTTGACATGATAAAGACCTATTAAAATATTAAGTTTATTTTCTTAAAGGAAGGTCTTTATTTCCCAATGATTCTTACTGTTTAAGGCAAAGATTATTTTTAGTGAATAAATTCACATCCTTAATTAAACACTAAATATATTAAACTGCTGACTTAGATCCCAATTTTGACCATTCTGGAGACAAAATTTAATGATTCAAAGACACTGCTGATTCTTGCATATAACTTTTGTTTGTTGCATTGTTGTGAGATTTGAGAGAACATTTTGTTAGAACTGATGTTCTCCAAATTAAGGTCATACATTGGTTTTGAACAATGGAAGTTGCAAAACTTGTTGGAAATTCATTGGTATTATGTAAGTTCTCTAATTGGTAAGATTTATATACTACTCCCCACAGTGGGAAGTAACCTTAATCATATTTTCTAAAAGGACAATTGGGACAGCTATTTAAAGGATAATATTCTGAGATATTATGAAACCTTCTCTCAAGAAGAGATTGAGGGCTCCTTATAATTTAAACTAATTATATTATGATTTATACCAATCTTTTAAATAAAGAAAAGGGGAAAACAGGACCCCACAGAAAATATTAGATCTTACCAAATATTTTAAAATTTTTTCTTAATTGTAATATTGAGAGCTTTACTGTTACTGAATATGATTCAGTACATTAAATCCGATTTCCAAAGATAGAGTTGACACTTGTCATCATGAAAATGACTGAAAAACCTGACACAGGAAGTAAATCTCCCAGCTGCAGAGTTTACAACCATGCGGTTCCACCAGTGTGTCAGGTAAGTAAAATCCATGAACAAACTTCTAAGGACCCATTTCTCAGTTCCACTTTTAACGTGCATTGCAGGGGACTGGAAGGTCCATCAATGAAACTAGATTAACTGTACTGACTATAATGGTCAGTTAGACCTATATGTTGATCCTATAGTAAACAGGCTGTCTGGGAGTATCTTTTGAGAAAAAGACCACACATAAGAAACTTAAACCAGCCAATCATGCTGGTCCTTAGAGATGAAGACTATATTGACCTATCTGGACAATTGTCAGAAAGATTATTAAAATAGATTTTTCCTATATAGGTCAGTTCTTTATTAAAATATCCACCAATATATTGTTGCCCTAATCATTCTACAGTAGAAATTGACACCTTTGCTAAGAGGATAGATTATGCCAATGTCTTGCATTGCAACATAAGGTGTCTAGAGATATTGGGTATATTTTAGACTGGCTCCCAGAGTTGACAACCATGATTGTGCAAGGATGCCATAATCCCTGGAGGTTTATTGGTAATAATACCCTCGCCCTCAGTGAGATGGCACCCAAAAGGATGTTTTGATGTTTGACTTCTACCTTCAAAATATTTATATTACTGACAGACCTAATAGAGTCCTTAAATGTGAGAATTAAGAAAAACGAAGATAAATATTCGGTAGCCTGTAAGAATACAACTTATCTTAGTGTATCACAGGTTATTTCCAGCAAATATTTCAGAACTATAATGTGCTATAGTTAATGTTCAGGCTTTGAAACAAGTGCATGTCAATTAACCAGACCTAGGCAAGCTTAAATTACTTCCAAGATCCTTCTTACTCAGATAAGTGATAATGAAAGAATTGAAACTAAATTAAAATGCTCTAGAAGTGACTGTCATCAATGTTGTGAATGAGCCCTCTGCTCTATGGTTTGTAAAGGCTTAAATGCCATGCTAAATAAAAATGTTTATGTTACAATGGCCAAACACAATGTTTCCCATGCAATTTGGAAAAGATAAAGAATCTACTGATGAGTGTTTGGCACAATAATAATAATAACCTGGAACTTCCAGGTTGATTATGTTATTAAGATAATATGTTTTATACTAATTCTTTTTGTGTTTCAATAGTAGATCATGATGACCTTGGATCAAGATTCCAGTGTCTGGAAGATATAATTCCCCAATTTAAAAATATTAAGAAAGGGGAATTATATCGGGAGCTGCCACATAGGAACTGAGTACCCCTTAGCCTTGAGTGATGAGAGTGTGGAGATGTGGCCAGCCAGCCATGGGCTGTGTGTGTGTGTGAACTGTGGGCACTGAGCGCACAAAGTGGACTGAACCGACATTGCCCCTCTGCTTTGGTGGGCCTTGCTCTTATCTTTTCGCTCGCTCTGCCATGATCCCTACACAGGTCATGAGATGGGCATGGCCTCCATAGATGTTGATCAACCTGCTGACAGCAGACATCATGAAGCTAGACTCCACCCCCTGAAACCTGACCTCTTGCTTCATTTGAATGGCTTCTTCCCAGTAAAAGCTTTCAACGTTTTTTCTCTCTCTCTCCCCCAGGTCCCCTAAGGTCACAGAAGCCAAAGAAGAAGGTATTTCTCTGCATCTGTGTGGTGATTTTGTGCAGCCCAGTTAAATTGGAGTGACCCTGAGTGTTTGGTCAAGGAACACAACAGAATAGTACAAGAAAAATGAATCAAATTATGCCATATGCATGTATGAGTATACCACAACGAATCCCACTTTCATGTATGATTACAATACATTCATATATTAAAATAGGAGACTAGAATAGTAGAGAAAGTTGGAAGAGGGGGAGGGAGAACAAAAAGAGGAAGTACTGGGGAATTATCTGGAACAAATTATGTTATGTACATGATGTTACAATGAATCCTACTAATAAGTACAATAAGAAAAAGCTAATATCAACATTTTTAAAGCTGTCACCAAAATTCAATTCAGTAGGTCATGTTATGTTTGTTAGCTTTTGATTTCCTTCTACATAGAGACATAAATTCTATTATGTCATAAATGTGATATGTGGCCCATAGTCACCATCAGTATATTTTTTCAGTTTCTGTTTTTCAGAATTTATTTTACAGCCCTCTGTTTAACCTCCCATCCTCTCTCCCCTGGCATATTTTCCTGCACAATTTTACCTGCTCCTGAAACCTGTGTTACCCTGCATTGTTTCCTTCCACATGTTCAATGTAACATAGCCACGTGGTACGTAGACACCCTCAGGTTTAGAGGCAGCTTGTCCTTTTGGTTGTTGAACAAATATTTGTTTTTTGCCTTTTTTTTAGTTGTAGGTGAACACAAGAACCTCTATTTTATTTTTATGTGGTGCTGAGGATCAATCCCGGTGCCTCACACATGCTAGGTAAGTGGTTTACTGCTGAGTCACAGCCCAAGCCCTAGCCCCACCCCGCTGCTTGTCCTTTTATATAATAAGGACTTCATGGCGCTCAGTTCCCTGGATCTTGCTGAGGAGAATCCAGGCATCTCCCTCATGGAAACTGGACATTCTTCCCAGAACACTGGGGTACTGTTTCCTTAGCCTCCATGACATCCTATGCATGGGAGCCCCAGATACTACTCAGTTTGCTCAATCTTTCCTCAATTGTTGGCACCTCCTGTTTTTCCAGGGTTTTGCCATGAACAGTGATGAGATAAGCAATGTTCCATCTGAGGTTGCTGACATCAAGGTCATTTCATGAAAGGAGTGCAAACCAGAGGAGCATCCTCCAGCTCAGATACAAGGGTTCTGGTTAGGGCCTCCACAGAAGAGCTGCAGAGGCCCTGAGGACCCTGGGGGCCCAGGCTGGGGTGCTGCCTCCTCTTCCCTGTGCCACAGGAACAGGCTCTTGGTCTATCTCCATCGCCCTCCCCAGGCAGCTCCAGCCTCTCTCTGCTGCCTCAGCCCAGGTGGCCTCAGCTCCCTGGCTATGTTCCTTCATGCAGCCAGGGCTGCCCAAGCCCAGGGTCCCAGTTCCTCACCACTAAAATGGTATTTTGCTCTTTCCATTCATCCTGGGTGCTACCAACACTGCACTGTTGAATTATAACAGTGTGGCTTTCTTTTTTTGTTTCCCAAAGACATCAAAGCTGAACAGCCCCCCAGAACTGAAGGGTCCCAGCTGTCCCAGCACCCCAACTGCCCTCCCTTCCAGGAAATCCAGCTACTCACAGAGAAGGATAATGACTCCCAGGAGCCTGGTGGTCCAGCAGAGGTGGGGGTCCTGTGAGCTGTGTCCCATCCTGGCTACCTGTCAGCCTCTTCAGCTGCAGAGGAAACATCAGAAAGATTAATCCATCAAGAGGAGGAGCTTCCCTACTCTGAGGACAGAGTTACAGGCCAGTATTAGGAAGCCCACCAGAGTTCCCAGAGGCAACCTCACTCACTCTAAGAAATTGCAGAATAAATGTAAGAACAACCAGAGCCTGAATGGACATCTGGTCTCTGACGTATGTTGGCAAGCCCCTCCTGCAGGCAGAGCCAGCTTTTCTCAGGCAAACTCTCTTGCCCATACCCACTGGGTGAACAGCTCTGCCCAGGCAGCCCTGATCCCAACACCAGCCTGTGGCCAGCACAGAAGTCCCCCTCTTACAAGCAAGCCTGAGCTAAGCCGTCCTGAGTTCCATGGATTTCCTCTGTACTTACCCCATTCTATAACTCATTTATTGTCTGATATTCCAAGAACTTCAACTGTGAGTTGCCTAAGGGAGTAACTGTGGTCAAAAAAAATACCAGACTGTAATGGAGAATGGTAACCACCAAATTTTTGCACTCAGCTTTGATGGAGAAGCCTCGTGGCTTCTGAGCTCTTATTGGTGCTCGGGCAAAGACAAGCTCTTCCCTCTGTTCTGCAGGCCTCTGGAACTGTTTAGATTGTGGGGTGGGGGCAGGGTTAGGGGATTTGATCCTACAGAGGGCAGCAGGATAATGGCTGGAAACAAAGGGCACAAAGGTCAGTCAATAGATATTCCAGCTGACAGGTGCCAGGGACTTTTCAGAACGCCACATCTCACATTTTCAACATGACAGCCATCCTACTCTAAGGTATGAGGTGGTACACAAAGACACAGAGAGCCCTGGTTCAATCTCCAGCACCACAAGACAAAAAGCAACAACAAAGTAGCCTGAACAACAATGTGTTTGCCACCAAGAGCCAAATAGAAGAGAAACAAAGATCAGGCACATGGAGCGCTGATGAACCAACCTAATTCCATGTTAAGATTGGGAGCCATCTCGTCACAAAGTCACAAAAGTTTATTTCTGTTTTACTGTAAAATACCAAGACTTCTATTTGGCTTTAAAAAGGAAACAATACAGTAAAGTCGTGGCATTGATTCTACAATTCTGGTTTCCCTTTGTGAGAGCATCTGGTCCCCTCATGGGGACATCTTGGGGCCACTGGTGTAGGTCTCATGGTTAAATGGGAGTTAGGAACTTGGGGAGACTTTTGCCCTATCTGGTCTGTCTGTTTTAAAATTTTCTGTCTGTCAGGCATACTTTGGAGATCCTCTCTGTCATTGTGTTTTTGCTTTGTATCTCTTTCTGGCCCTTTAAGACATGGGCAATATGTGTTGGTCTTATAGGTTGTTTCTTGGGAATGATCTTGGCTGAATGGATCACCAATAGTTGTAAATGTGTCTAAAAAAGTTGGTGTTTTACTGTAACAATTTGTTTTTTCAAATGGTTTTCTGAAGTATTGTACAATCTTGCAGTTGGAAGTTGATTTGTCAGAGATAACATAATTAATAAGGAGTCTTAACAGTAAAAACTAAGTTGGATGCACAATATGCTGCCTCTAATGTGTGAGCTTAGCAGGACTCTCAGGAGTATTCCCTCTTACCCCCAACATCCAGTCCCTCCTGGGTGCTCCCCTTCCTTTGCCCAACCAAAAGCATAGCAATTCCCATTGTAGGACTAAAAGACATGAGGTATTTAGTAAGAAAAACATCCAGGTTCTCTCTGTTCACATAATTAACCTTCACAAACGAGTTTAAAGTCTCCCATTGCTATTCCTGTGCTCAGATGTACTCAGTGTATTTTTATATTGAGATATTTCAGAACTTATAGCCTCAAATGCCCCTGGTATGCTTCTCCTCCTTCTCTGTAGGAAACCAAGAGGTCAGTTTCCCCTTGAATACAAGCACCAGCTTTTCTGTTCTCACCTCTTACTTTAGACCTCTTAGAAATATCTGAACTGTGTGTTACCAAAAGGCTTATTCCCCTTGAGTTATGAACAGGCTTTGGAGCAAAATTTAACCAGTTTGTCACTTGAGAGAGAAGGAATGGTCACACAAGGAAATGGACCAGCTCAACAGTCAGTGGCTTATCTCATTAAGAAACTTAACATCACTTTGTTCTTAAACACAGTAAGAACTACGGTGTGAAAATTTTCATCTAAACCTATCTGATTACCAACTAAAATGGTTAAAACAAGTGTCTTAGGCATGAGGTTTTTGCTCAAACCAGCAGTTTTTCCCAGCTCCTTGTAGACCTCAGGCAAGACTTACACTAAAATGCAAATGGCAGAAGCCTGCAAGCTCAGTTGGAGACTGAGAACTGCCCACCCCACAAAAAAAGATAAAAGCTTCTATTACCTGAACTCATACTAGACTAAACCCAAAAGTAAATTGTATGGTACTTGACTAAAATGTCGTTTTTTCTAGAACCCTTGTCGTTTTTTCTAGAACCCTTGTTTTTTCTTAAATTTCACATTTTTTGAGCTCATCATTTTGGTTCTATGCACCTAGTTTAATTTTTTTTCCCTGATCGATCCTATTTTTATTCAATTATGAAGTTTTTAAACATCTGCCACATTGCAATGGAGATTCATCTGTGAAAAGCTACAAGGCCTTTACTTTTATATGTGTGCACACTGTGTGTTGTGTTGTCTGTCCATATGTGTGTGGGTCCATATGTCATGTACCTGATATCAAGATTGACAAATGGAAAATAAATGCTCATGAATTAAAATGAATCCGAATACCTTGAATTAATGTAATTTTAAAAGTTTCAATTTAAATTGAGTAAACAGATGAAAATAAAGAAGTCTTTAGAATTAAACTTAACTCACAAGTCTCTCCAGGTGGTCAAAGAACTAATAAAATATCTAATATCCATTGTTTCTAGGACTTTTCTTCAACAGGAAAGAAATGACTGATACTGTTCAATACATTTACCTGAGATCTTGGTAAAAATGAGTAAAGTAGATTTGACATGGAATTACTCATAAATGTATTTGTTAGACATCTGATTAATTTACAAGGTTAAAATGCTAACTGTTAAATATACCAGCAAGTACTCTTCACTTCTTAAATTCTATTGGATAATATTATTGATGTTTTCAGAAATTAGTAAATAAAAAAAAGCAGGGGGCGGGGTTAAAGTTGCTTTGTCATCACTGAGAACAAGGTTACTAAAATTTAAACTCTCAGCAGACACAAGTCTATATTCTTAAACATTGCTTACATTTTCACGAAATGGCAAACAGATGTGATTAACTGTGTACTGTAAATAACATTTAATGAATTTAATAAATATTAAAATAAAATAATTTGCCTAAATTAAAAAATTTACAAGGATTGTTTCATATTAAGAAAAGGGGGTTAACAGATGGAAAAGAGAAATTAAAAACTCTTATGTGTGTGAAATAAACTGTCAAGACTCTTTGGGGTTCTTCCTGAGGGTCAAATGTTATTGTGCAAATATAAAACAAGGTTTAATCTATATGTTAAAAGGACAAATATTTCTTAATACACTTATTTACCCATAATGTTGTGTTTACTAAGTTTTTTTTGAGCAAATAATCTTGAAGGAATTAAGGATTATATAGCTGTGGTTAAACAAGAACTGTTATTTTAAAATATTGTACTATGTTATTTCTTTAAGAGCTAAGTTTGGTGCTATTACTCTGCTTTGTATATTAAATGTGTTCCTATCTTCCAGGTATACAGTCTTTAAAAAGAAGGTTTAAAAGAACATTATATCAACCAGGTATTCTCCAAACTAAAGTTGTATGGTAATTTTAGGCTTATAAGAATACCAAATTTGGGGCCAAGAATATAGCTCAGTTGGTAAAGTGATTGCTCACCTGCACAAGGCCCTGGGTTCAATCCTCAGCATCACACACACACACACACACACACACACACACACACAGAGGAAACAAAACAAAACAAAGAAAACAACAACAAATAAACAAAAAAAAAAACAACCAAATTTCTTGGATATTTATTTATAACACTTAATACTCTACAACTAGCCTGTTATTAATAATATATAAAATTTTATGTTACCATTTATATTGGAGTACAATTTAAATGTTTATAAACTAATAAGACCCTAATCTATGTGAAGGTTAATATTGTAAAACACAAAAGCATTTTGCTACTTTTCTACAAAAGGTTAAAAGCTCTCAGCCTTTCCTTACTTTGTGCACTAAATGTTATATCATATTAGGTTAGCTAACATCAGAAAGGGCTCAAGAAATAATATTTGTAAACCTTGTGGAACGGTAGATAAAAAAGAGACAAAGGTCAGCTTCAGAACAGGAACACTTCACCTAAGATTTGTGAGGAGCCCTGCCTTACCTGAGATGAGGCTCTGCCTCCCACCTTACTACATTCCAGAATGACTCCAAAGTAGGCCAGCCTTCAGTTCATTTAAAGTTGTGTTCAAAGGATTGATTTTTGTTGTTAAGATTACTAGTATATCAAACAGGGGATATAATCTATAACTTAGCTAAAATTCAAGATATTTGTTATGCAAACTAAATATGTTTTTACTCTTGTGAACTTTATTTTCTATTTTCTTTATAAACTGTCTAACTGTTGCCTGTTGAGGGTTTGCAAAGGTATTCTTCTAGATCAGAACCTGGGTTAATTTAAGGTAATAAGTCATCACCTACAGGATAGGATAGTACAGGCCTCAAGTAATAAAAAGGGTAAAGGACTGTAAGGTTATAGATAAATTAAAGTTAAAGCCCAGTACTCTTAATTTAAGACTGGTGAGACTCATTTTTTAGATGTTTAAGATCAAGACTTAAAAATTAAAGTTAAATTAAAAGAACCCAAAACATCAATATTTGGATTTTGCCCTCCCAGTCAGTTTGAATCCAGGGAACAGGGAATTTCTCTAAAGAGCTTTGCAACTGTGGGCCACATAACCTCCCAATAAGGGATAGTAAGGAGACCCCTGGAGAACAGAAAGCCAATTGATGCACTTACCATGAAGAGGAGTGTTATTGGATTATTGGAAAAGGGAGACATCTCTTTGTAGACCTCAGGCAAGACTTACACATCTCTGATGTTTCCAAGGGAAACCACATGGTCAGCAAGACCTGGACCCATCCTAGTGCAAATGGCACTAGCAGAACTAAGACGCTACACTCAAGTTGCCCCAAGAGTGACTCCATGGAAGCTCAGCTTACTCTTTACCATAGATAGAAATAACAGTTTGACCTGCTTCATTTTAAACATCTAGCAAAAATAGTTAAAACCAAAACACAGCCATTACTGGGCATTTAAAAGATAAATAGTAATAGTTAAGTGTAACTTACTTAAGATATACACTTATGTTAGCCCCCCCCCCAAAAAAAAAAAGAAAATAAGTAGACTGGAACCTACAAAGAGAGATTCTTAGAAGGAATGCCTAATAACTCAAGTGAAATGGCCAAGCCAGAAGTTTTAGTCAGTTTAAGGCCTACAGATCCTCCTAACCTCCTACACAGGTAGGATTAATATTTGCTAACATGATTATCTAGCGCTAAATAACAGAAATAAAGGGATCTCTACTAGACACAGAGGTCATACCAGTAGAAAGATTTTATAAGATCAGATGACATGAAGTAACTTAACTACAGTTCATGGACATGAGTATCTATAACATTAAAAGATAAATATTTTGTTTATATTCCTGATAACTCTGAAGATGTTAAAGATTTACATTCCCAAATAAAGTTCTGGTTCACTCTGACCTTATTATGGGGAAAGCTTCTCAGCCCTCACACCTCTGGGTGAGAAAATATTGACTTCTGTCATCCTCATGATATTCATTGACATGTTCCGACACTGCAATGTTTGTTCAGTACTCATGTTTTTTTTTCCCCAGATGATTTTACAACCTATC
Source organism: Callospermophilus lateralis (assembly GCF_048772815.1). Taxonomy (NCBI): domain Eukaryota; kingdom Metazoa; phylum Chordata; class Mammalia; order Rodentia; family Sciuridae; genus Callospermophilus; species Callospermophilus lateralis. Next base: position 8,563,041 of record NC_135311.1, read on the forward strand.
CTTCACCAACCAGACTTCAATATTACCTGACTTCTAAAAGAAAACTCCAAAGCTGCTTGTGCCACCTCACAGTGCCCCCTCTCAGTTCTGAAGCCACCAGAGAAGTTGTCAGCCCTCTTCTGTATAGCTAGGGCTGATCATGGTGACCAACACATGTAATCCCAGCTACTCAGGCAGCTGAGGTAGGAGGTTAGTAAGTTCAAGGCCAACCATAAAAAAGTGGGCAGCTTATCAAGCACCTGATCAATCAGATCCACCACTCAGCACCTCAGATCCAGTGATTTTTATTATCCAAAAATCCTGGTGGAAAGGCAGAGTGAATCCAGTATCAGCTGTTCCTGGCACTTAGTGGCGAGGTCAAGGAAGCAGAGCTCCCTAAGCCATGGCTTGTTCTCAGCTCTCCCCCATTTTGTGGAACTGACCCCCACCTCACCCTCTCCCTGCCCCCAGCCCAGGATGTGCCCCTGGATGCTTTCCTGCTGCCCACTCCCTCTCATCACCCTCTACTGCCTGTGCCGGGTTCCTTCCTGTGCACCATGGCACTTGGGGAGGAAGGTGAACTCTTCTCCCACCTGAAGGCACACTCCATTATTAGCAGTGGGATCTGGCACTGCTGTGCTGTGTGTGGGCGAGGTTGCAGTGGGACCAGCTGGTGGACCTCAACCTTCACAAGTTTCCTCCAACCTTCCTGATCCCACGTTCCCTGGTAACTGTCTGCTCTGGAGTCCACTTCCTCTGATATGAGTCAGTCCTCCCTTTCTCCTGAGAATGACTGTAGGGCACAGCTTTTTCTCTCCTCTATTAACTACTAATACCATCTTACAGACAAACCAGATGGGGAACTATTGTAAGTGAGGACCTCCCATTAGACCCTCATCCAGTTGCCCATTGCTCCCCCAGCTGAGATGCCTCTTGGACACCTGCTGCCCTCTTCTTGTTACTCTGTCCCTTCAGAAGCCTTGTTAAATGGGTTCTGACATTGGGTCATTCCACTGTGGATACAAAGCCTCTGGTTTTCCTGTGAATTTTATGAGATCTCTCACCCAATTCTGTTTTCTTCTCAGCCTGTCTCCCATTCTTACTGTCTATGTCAGTATTATATGATTAACAGAGATACTGACTTATAATTTTCTTTTGCTATGTCTTCGCCTTGCCTTGGTATTAGTGGAATCCTGGCCTTGGGAACTGAGTTGGGAAGTGTTCCCCCTTCTTCACTCTTTGAGAGTTTGAGATAGATGGTGTCATTTCTTCACTAATATTCATAGTCTTACCAGTGAAATCATCTGGTCCAGAGCTTTTTTTTTTTTTGATGGGAGACATTTTTTATTATTGATTTATGCTCCTTATTCATTATTGATCTATTCAGATTTTTCTATCTGTTTGTGATTCAGCTTCAGTAGTTTGTATGTTACTAGAATTAATCCATTTCTTCTAGGTTATCAGATAATTGTTTCAAAACTTTTTTATCATGCAGGCATACCCACAGAGCCCTCCAGTGTGGCCTCAAACAAGTTACTTCCTGTCACCTGGTAAACAGAGTGGAGCCCTGGCAGGCTGTCCTGGAAAGATAAGAGGGAAAGGCAGGAGATGAGGGTGGAGACCACAAGACCAGATGTTTCTGACCCCAGGGTAAATGATGTGACTGAGAAAACCAGTGATAGCTGATAAGGATTTCAAGGAGGGTCAAAAGCCCCCAAATTTAATAAATATATATTATAAATAATAGAGCTGATGAGCAGGGATTCAGCCAGCTGAAACAAGGATGCACTGGGGCTGGAGATCCTGATGAGGACCTGACATCCCATCACTTGTCATTGTTTCCTAATCCTCTTCGTGATCCTCACTGCTCTCAAACTCTACCACCTTGTCTGGACCCTGGTGAGAGCCACAACTCCTCCCTATGACCCTCTCCTCAACAGGTCATCCATTCCAAGCCAGGTAAAGCCTGTCTTGGTTCCGGACCTGGTCACTGCAGTCTGAGTGAGTGTGCATCTGCTGGATATAAAGCCTAAGGTCTGATACTTTTGAACTCAGCATGCAGAGGGAATGTCTGACATTAGCCTGTCATGATTAAGTGTTCTGCAGCGCTTAGAATTAATCTAGAATTGTTTGCTGTGAATGGATCCTGTATATTGTGGTGCCTAGCATTAAGGATTGTCATTTTCTTGATTAAGAACCTATAGAGTGAATTGTATTGAGTGATTTGAGTGAATAAAGCTTTGAAAGGGGCAGAATCACGCGGACATTCTTTGTTTCTCCCTTCCACTGCATACGTCACAATTTTGCCCCCTTGTGTCACTTTGCCTGTCTGCTCCCTAGCTGAGGTCCCCCTGTGCCCTTCTCATTCTTTTTGTTTCTCCCCACACAGGCCCTTACTGAAAGGCTCCACAGAATTGTCCACTCAGGGCCTGTGGTTTCCTAACTACTGATTTCTCTGAGATCCTGTCTCTAAAATATTTCTCCTCTTCACAACAAAAGTGAGACAGAGGAAAGAAATAACAAATCAAACTGTGAAATAATCCTAATGAGGCCCCCAAATAAGTATGAGGTAAGAGTTATAAACTACAGGGCATCTAGATCCATCCCTGCCCCCACCTGTCTCTCAGGTGTGAGCTCCTGCTGCCCACTGGGGACTGATGTGCAGGTAACCATTTGGCAGCTGGCTTTTCTGGAGGGAAAAAAAACTTGGTTTCTGGTGTTTTCCAATTTCTGTGGGACTCATACCCTAACTGTGGCTGATTTCAAACTACCAACATCATGACCCTGAACACAGAATTGGGAAAAGATGCACAAAACCTGCTCACAAATCACATCAACTGTCTCCAGCACTCACAGCCAGGAAGGGAGGCTCATGTTTCAATCCATAGGACACATTTTACACACAGCATGTCCCCTGGACACCAGCGAACTATTTCAAGGGGGCAGGGGGTGGGGGAGAGACAGTGTGCTCCAAAGAGGGAGGAAAACTTGCTGAGAGAATGTTGCTCTCCAATATGGCAGCCCCCTAAGGTGTTCACGAGAATGATTTTCATTGCATTGGATTTCCACCTTGAAATCTAACTCTTCCCTGCAGTAACCATAGAGGAGGTTTAGTTACTGCCCACTCATCCTCTGCCTTCACTAAGCAATAACCAGGCTAAACTCATGGGAGGTTCCCACTGTCTACCTCCCCACAAAAAAAACCATAGGTGACATTTCCTTTGGGACCTCAGCATGCCTGGGAGGCCTGGCTTGGGATCCTGATAAACACTGATTCTATTCCTGCTCCTGTCACCAAGCTGGTAATGGCTTGCTGGTCCTCAGTGGCCTCCTCTGCGAGCTGAGGTCAGACCTCATTTTCGGGTCTGATGAACCAGACTAAATAGATATGGTGGAAAAGCAGGTAGCACAGTACAATACAGAACAGTGCTCCACCTCCTCGAGACTCAGGCAAGACTCCTCACAGGACTGGGCCCAAAGACAAAGTGCAGTGTCTGTCACCTCAATTTCCAGAGTGGACTCGCCAGACATGTGGTTTACCTCTCAAATTCATTTTTTGCCATTCACAACAAAAGATGAGACAGAGGAAAAAATAACAACTCAAACTGTGAACTGATTCTATTACTTCCCCTCCTTCCAGTCCTCCAGGGACAGAGAGAGATTGAACCAAAGTCAGGCAATTTCGCCACCTAGTGGCAACACTAGTATTGCCCAAAAGGAATAGCCAGGTGAGATCCTATTTAAAAAATAAAATAAAATAAAAAGAGTTGGGGGATGTTGCTCAGCAGTAAAGTGCTCCTGGAGTAAATCCCTAATACCCTAAAGAAGAAAGACATCAAGAAGTACCTACTGCCTTTCACATCGTTCTTGACCCTCCAGTCCCCCATTCCCAGATTCTGATAAATGAGGCATTTCTACACCAAAATACACATGAAGAGCCACAGAGACAAAGCCACAAACCTATGGCCATCTGATATTTGACAAAGGGACCAAAAATATATTTTGGAGAAAAGACAGCCTTTTTAACAGATAACACTGGGAGAACTGGATAGCTATATGTAGAAAAGTGAAATCACACCCCTGTCTTTCACCCCATTGAAATGGCTCAAAGTCTTAGGAATTAGACCAGGACCCTTACAATTGCTTGAAGAAAACACAGAATCAACTGGTGCGCTGAGAGGCACAGGAGGCTGAGGCAGGAGGATCCTGAAGTCAAAGCCAGCCTCAGCAAAAGCACGGCCATAAGCAACTCAGTGAGACCCTGTCTCTAAATAAAACACAAAATAGGGCTGGGAATGTGGCTCAGTGGTGGAGTGCCCCTGAGTTCAATCCCCAGCAACCCCCTCCCCACAAAAAAAAGAAAAGAGATGAAACCTATATGTGCCGGCACCAACGTCCTCAACAACACTTAAGGCACAAGAAACAAAACCAACAATCAGTAAGTGGGATGCCATTAAACTAAAAAGGTTCTGCATAGACAAGGAAATAAGAGTATGAGGGGAGAGTCTACAGAATGGAAGGAAATCTTGGCCAGCTTCTCCTCTAATAGGGGATATTAATATCCCCTATTTCCCTAATTTCCCCCAAGACCCTTCATCCCTGAAAGGGAGATTCTCAAAATCTCCATACTTCAAGTCAAACCTCTCAATGTTTACAATATTTAATAAGAGACTCACTGTGTTAATCTTGGTGAAGTCAAAGAATAACATTAAAAATAGAACCCCAAGGGCTGGGCTGTGGCTCAGCATTCGCCTAACATGTGCGAGGCCCTGGGTTCAGTCCTCAGCACCACATAAAAATAAATAAATAAAATAAAGGTAGTGTGTCCAACTACAACTAAGAAATTAATATTTAAAAAAATAGAATCCCAAGCCTATGACAAAAGACATTACATTGAATTTTTAGATAGTCCATTTTATATAACTTTATATTTTTATAATTATAAAACTATTAACATATTATTGCATATCATATCATAACATCATATAATGAAAGACATTTCGAATAGAGTGTCCTTGTCAGGGGACCCTGGCTGGACCTGCAAACCAAGATTTTTCCTTCCCATAATGAGCTCCCCTCCCAGCAGCAAGGAGAATAGTTGGGCACAGACCCTGGGATGTTGGGTGCTGGGACAATTCCTGCATGTTCAGGAACACCCTGAAACTTCCTGACCCAATGGAAATTACCTGTCTGCGGGGCGGCTTGTTCACGACTCTGATCCTGGGGCTGGACTCTTCCTGACCAGCAGGGCTTCTGTGCTGTCCAGTGCCTTTTAGGCTAGAAGATGGATGAGCCGGTTCCACGGGCAGCTGCCCTGGGAAAGACTGGGTCACACATGAGGCATAACCACGTCTGCAAGTAATTTTTTCAACAATTCTTTGAGTGACCCTGGACAGCGTACTGGTCAGCTTGCCTATGAGCTCATGTGCTTGAGGTTTAGTAACCAAGGCCTGCACACATGCTCCGTGAGGTCACTAGCGGATGCTCAACAAATATTCACACATATTCTTCTTTAACCTGGAATCCTTTACCTGGATTTGTAACTTCAGTTTCAAAATTGCTGGCTGCTGCAGGGCATGATGGTGCATACCTGTCATCCCCCATCCCTGGGGGTGGGGGGCCTAAGGCAGGAGGATTGTCAAATTCAAAGCCAGCCTCAGCAACTTAAGGAGACCCTGTCTTAAAATGAAAAATAAAAAGGACTGTGGGGTGTGGAGATGTGGGGATGTGGTTCTGTGGATAAGTGCCCCTGGAACCAAAAAAAAAAAAAAAAAGAAAAGAAAAGAAATGCCAGCTGCTTTGCTACTAGACCAGAGCCACCAGCACCCACTGTAGAACTGCATTTTCCTAATTCTAATTAAAAAAAAAAAAAAAAAAAAAAAAAAAAAAAAAAAAACTAGGAACAGGAAACACCTGATAGAATTCACTGTTCCTCCAGCTAGCTCCTATCTACAGCCACTGTAACCCATTTACATTGAAAGAATCAAATACAAATGTGTACTTTAATGTACTTGCCTATTCACATTGTGAATTCTTTTTTTTTGGAAAACTTCCATGATGTTTTACTACCAAACTTATCAAACTTATGCAGGGTTAACTCTTTAACCCAGCTAACAGCAAAAACCAAATCTCCATGGAAATCCAGACCTGTAGAGATTTTTCTTTAAAAATATATAAATGTAATGCATATTTTACAATATGTGAAATTCTCCAATGTTGCAGGAAAAAAATTTCAAGTGATGCCAATCCATAAAAGAAGAATCTGGCAATTGTCCCCATGTGGAAAGAAAAAATAGAACCATCTTCTCCCACAACCAGGAAACTGATCCTTAGCCTGGGGGCCACATTCCTTGAAACTTGCAAAAGGTCCTAGAGCTTCCTCCAGGAAATGGCCTGAAGGCCCCCTGCAGAGATGAAGTGGCCTTTTCTAAGCCAAACCACCAAAGACCCTGTAATTTAAAGTCTAACCTATCAGCTAAAGATGCTCACAGAAAGCACCAAAAAGGTGCATCTCTTCCCTCTTGAACCACAGAGGTAAGAGATCGGAGAGAAGCCAGTATTTTTTTAATTTGTTCTAATTAGTTATTCTTGACAGTAGAATGCATTTTGACACCTGGTACATAAGTGGAATACAACTTCTCATTCTCCATGTAATTCTACATGATGTAGAATTAAATCAACATAGGCACATAGGGTGATAATGTGCAATTCATTCTGCTGCCCTTCCTACCCCATACTCCCTCCCCTCCCTTTACTCTCCTCTGTCTAATCCAATGTACCTCTCTGCTACACCCCCCATTGTGAATTAGCATCCACATATCAGAGAAAACATTCAGCCTTTGATTCTTTAGGATTGGCTAATTCCAATTAGCATGGTGGACTCCAGTTCCACCCACTTACCCGCAAATGCCATAATTTCATTCTTCTTTAAGACTGAATAATATTCCATCATGTATACATACCACAGTTTCTTTATCCATTCATCTGTTGAAGGGCACCTAGGTTGGAAAACCCAGTATTGCATCTCATTTGTCTCATGAGAAGTGTGCTTATTTTAGTGTCAGCCACCTTTGCCACCTTGGGTCTTCATCCTACTGTGCCTGGAGGGTTCAAAGGAAGAAATGGTTGAAGTCTATCTCTGATGTCCCTGGCTGGGCTGCCTGGTTCTCTCCTGCTGGAAATCCTCTCCCCTTACACAAGGCATTTAAGAATAAGGACATTTTCACCAGGCATGGTGGCACACACCTGTAATCCTTAGGAGTCTGAGGCAGGAGGATCCAGAGTTCAAAGCCAGCCTCAGCAAAAGCAAGGTGCTAAGCAACTCAGTGAGACCCTGTCTCTAAATAAAACACAGAATAGATTTGGGGATGTGGCTCAGTGGTTGAGTGCCCCTGAGTTCAATCCCCAGTACCTGCCCCCCCCGAAAAAAGAAAGAAATCTTCAGTGACTTCATACCTGACAAATACTTTGACAGCGGCTTCTCAAAACCACCCCTGTAGAAGAAGGGACATCCTCCCCCTAGGTGCAAGGTCACAGCTCCTTCCAGTCACGGGCTTCTTACCAGATTTCTGCAGCAGCTCATTAGCTTTAGAAAAACGTCTACACCCAAAGAACCCGCTCTACACAGACAGCAGGGATGGATGGGCTATCTGCTGTACAGGAGGCCGCTTCCTGTCTATGGCACTTCTGAGCAGAAGATCCCCAGAGCAGGCAGACAGGCCTTCAAATTCTGATTCAGCCAAGGCCACACTGCATCAGGAACTGCTCCAGCCCCCTCCTTACACGACTTAGGGGCTTGATGGGCCCAGACAGTGAGCTCAGCCTTGAGCAGGAGGACATCCTGATAAACCTCCGTGACCCGTATGATCAAAACCTTCTAAGTCTGTAGACAGCGCTTTATAAATATTTTCCAAACTGCGTGGAGGTGGAACAGGTCTCTAGATGCTAAAGCAGAGCCCATGAGCCTGACTAGGTCCATCACAAGGACCTTGACCCAGGATGACAACCTTCACATCTCTCATGTCACATGTTTGGGTCCATGTGAAGACTTGGCGTGGAGGTGGATAAACAGTGTAATGTCTTCATTCTTCTGCGACAGATCCCATTAGCTCTATAAATCACGGATTCCCAAACTGTCCGCTGAGGGGCTTCTTCCAACTCCCTCCACAGCCCCCGGCATGAGGCATGGTTTATTTCACTTCTCTCTCTCCAGCCCCCTATCCCTTCCAGATTTTTTTTGTTTGTAGGTTTGTCTTGTTTTTTTCTTTTTTGGTACCAGGGGTTGAACTCAGGGGCACTCAACCACAGAGCCACATCCCCAGACCTATTTTGTATTCTACTTAGAGATAGGGTCTCACTGAGTTCTTTTCTGAGGCTGACTTTGAACTCGTGATCCTCCTGCCTCAGCCTCCACAGCTGCTGGATTATAGGCCAGTGCACTGAAAAACCAGCCACTACCTCAGAGCAAAGCCTGTCCAAGGAAGGGACATGAACTTTGACTTTGAAAAGACCCACAGAGCACTCCTAGGCACATTCCCACCCTGCCAAGTTGTTTATTTACAAATAACAGGAGAGATCTGCTGCACCAGCTGTCCCTGACTCAGTCAGGCTAGGTGGGGACCCATAGCAATCCCCTAGCAGCTACCAATCAGCATGAGACAAGAGAAATACCTGGGATACCAGATGACCCTCCCAGTAGTTTATGGTGGTTGATAACATTGGGAAACCATGTAGTTCAGCGCAAACACCCCTCTAGGCTTCAACCAATCAGTTCAAATAAATCCCCATCTTGTAGTACCCAACTTGTTCCTGCCAGTGAATGTGCTAATCATGTTTTAGAGTTGTTATTTGATTTTCCCGTGGTGTGTGATGATTTGCTAAGAGATGCTATGATGTATGTGGGGGTCCTTGCCTTCTCCAAAGAATGTATAAAACTGCTGCAAACCCTGGGCTCTGGTCCTCTCAGCTTCACCAGTTGCTGTGTGTGCGCACGGAGGACCGAGCTAGCTCGCAATAAACACCTGTTTGCTGCTTACATCGATCTTGGTCTCTGGTGGTCTTTTGGGGGTCCCAAATTCGAGCATAACACCACCACACCGGATCCCTAGCCTTTTTAAAATATTTTATTTAGAGACAGGATCTCACTAAGTTGCTTAGGGCCTCACTAAATTGCTTGAAGCTGGCTTTCAACTTGCAATCCTCCAGCCTCGGCCTCTCAAGCCGCTGGGATTACAGGCGTTCACCATTCACCACCATGCCTGGCCTCTGTCTGTTTAAAGACAGGATCTCATTATGTTACTGGTCTCAAACTCCTGGGCTCAGGAAATCCTCCCATCTCAGCCTCCTGAGTGGTGAGACTACAGGCGTGTGCCACACACCTGGGTCATTTAGTCTTTATAACACTTTGATGAGGCCTGTGCCAGTAAGGTCCTCATTGGACACACAGAGACTGGGTGATTTGCCCAAGGTCACAAGAGGGAGGGGACACCAGGATCCACCCCCAGAGCCAGGCAAGTGCCCAGCTGTGGGGCTGGAGATGAGGACCTAGAGGTGACCTCTAGGTTCCAAATCTGTGTGGTCCCTCAGCTCAGACCGTCTCCAATCTGAGCTGAGAGGCAGGGGTGAGCACCCCACCTACAAAGAGTAGGCCAGCTCAGAAGGGGAAGGACGTGAAGGGGTAAAGGTGGGGGCCAACCCAGGGCTTGCTGAGACCCTTCTCAGTCCTTCAAAGCTGGCTCCACTTCCAGGGGCTGGAAATCCACTCCAGGGCTGAGTGCTCCCCACCTGAACCAGCCTCCAGCCCCAGGAAAGCACCTGACTCCCCGTCCCCTCCCTAGACACCCCCCTCCACTTCTCAGGGTCTGTCTCCAGGGGGCAGGGGAGGGAGCGCCCTGACTCTCCTCTCCTTGAGGCAGCTTCAGTTCAGAAATCTCTTCCCTGGATGATAAGAGCCAAGGTCAGACACACTGGGTTCTCAAGGATCCCCAGTGGGAACCGACCCCATCCCACCCAAGCAATTCTCTCAGCCCCAGCAGAGACTGGAATTTAAGGAGCCAAGCCTTGACCCTCCCACTGCAGGACCCCTGAGTTCTCACCTGGGCACATATCGCCCTGGGACCAGGCTCCCAGTCACTGACTCACACATTCTCACAGTGGAACTTCTGCCCCAGTGATGGATCTGCCACCCCCTCAGGGACATGGAAGGTTCCCCAGTGTGTGTTAGCTGGTGGGATTTTCTGTTTTGTTAATTATCTATAAATATTGGATTCCTCTGGGGATACCCCGGGGCATCTCACCTGGGCTCCATGTTCCAGATGTCATTCTCTGGCTCTCACATCTGCCTGCCCTCTGGCTGCTCTGGGAGGGAAACCAAGAGACTCCACACTCCTCCAGAATCACCTGCAGCCTCTGTCCAAGAGCCGCTCAAAACGGTGTACAGTGCCACCTTGTGGCTGAGGGCCAAACTGCAGGTGAGGTTTCCTGACAGGAGGCCCTCCACCCTCAGGTCACCTCCATGGAACACACCTGTAATGAGTGCCTACTGTGTGCCAGCAGCTCTGGATCACAGAGACAGAAGCGAACTCACTGTCCTCGAGTGGCCCAGGGGTGGTGGGAAAGAAGCAGAAATCCCGTCAGAGCAGGGTGTGAGGGCCTTCATGAGGAGGAGGCAGCCATGGCTGGAGATGCCCTGTGAAGAGTCAGATTTGTCAACATGGAGCCCAGTGGAGACTCCCAGGCTGGGGACTCTGGAGGACCCAAAGTATTGGAAACCATAAAACGGAATGACATCTGTTCCTTCTGCCACAGTCAATCACCACAGCCTCAGTGTCTGGACATGGCACCAGCTTATTGTCTCCCTGTCCTGGAGGTCAAGATCTGATGTGGAATAAAGTCAGGGGTCTCCAGGTTGTGTTCCCTTCTGGAGACTCTAAGGCAGAACCCATTTCTCGCTCATGAGGTTGTTACTGTAATTCTGTTCTTTGCTGTTATAAAACTGAGGTCCTCATTTCCTTGCTGGCTGTAGCTGAGGGCCCTTTATGAAGAACACCCCCATTCAGTGTGGTGTGCTCAAGGCCCGAGCGAATGGGGAGAAGGGTCAAGATCCTTCATGACAAGAGGCATGTGTTCTCCTGGGCATTGGCCTCCCCCAGTCGCTTCTGAGGGATCCCTACCTTAATCCATGGGATAGGAAATGACTCCCATCCAGGACAGACTGTGGCAGGGGCCTGAATGATTTTCAAATGTTGAAAGAGGCCAAATTCGGGAGAGCCTATGTCCAAAACTCTGGGATCCAGACAGGCTCCTTAGAACAGGAGGCTGAGAAGAGAGATTTGGGAACATGGAAGGATTTCAGCAGGTAGGGGTGAGAGTGGGGCAGGAACAGGGAGAAGGCAGGCAGAGAGATTTGTGTGAGCACAGAGGAGCTGACCTTGGGCTTGGGGCCAGAAGGGCTTCAGGGGGTGAGGGTCGGAGGAGGCCTGGGGAGGGCTGGCTCAGAACTTCCCACAGCTTCGCACATCAGAGCCCACAGCAGCCTCACTAAGGGACGTGGGGGGGCACTGCACACCCACTCTCCCCAGGGGCCTTCACCCAAGGCAGGGGGTGTTGGTGTAGATTTCCTAAGACAAACCCTGTGTTGGGGTCAGAGCAGGAGAAGAGCAGGCTGAGGAGGGCCTGAGGAATGTGGATTCCTTTTTGCACTTGACATGGAGATGAGTTTGCAATAGGCAACAGCTAAGTTCAGGTGAGCTATGGCCCCGTGTCTCCTGTGTATTAGACACTTCCCCAGCACCCCCTACCCATCCCCCTCACACAGACACACAGACACACACAGACACACAGCCTGACACCCAAGGGAGTCCTACACCAGGTCTGTAAGGGACCCAGGGCTCCCCTCATGCATGCTGCCTCCACCGACCCCCAGTTCGGCCTGCAGAACCCATCTTGACTCCCTCCTCTGGGCGAGGTCCATATCTCTTCACTGTCCCACCCCCGGTGCTGGTGTTCCCACAGGACAGACCAGTGACACAGCCGAGGGGGTGAGGATTGCCACCTGCACAGTCAGGGGGTTTGCTTTGGGAAGGCTTCTCAAAAAGGGGGTCCAGGAGCCAGGTCAGGCACAGAGGAAGAGCCCTGGCTTGGGTGGCATGAGGGTCCTGAGGGTGGGGGCAGCTTGGGGAGGCGTCACAAGAAGGAACAGGGCCATGTGTGCTCAGGAAGACGGGGACTCTCCAGGGCCATCTGGAGCTGGACTGAACCTGGAGCAGGTGGGCGTCTGTGTGTGTCAGGCTCAGAGCACAGTCTCTCCCAAGTGCCGGCTTCTGCTGCTTCCTCCAATGAAGCCATCTTCATGGCCTGTCCTCGGTTAAGGACCTCACTGTAGTCACCAAGGGCAAGGCCCCTTCTCTTCCAGATGTCGTTCATCAATTCCTGGGAAAGCAAGACCCAGCTTTTTGTCCTCCCTTGGACAGCCGAGGGAGAGAGGGGCCCCGAGGTACTGGCCTACAATCAACACTCAGTTCTATGAACTGCCTGTGAAATCCCCTAAACACACCAGCACAGGTTTGTCAGTGATGGACTTTCTCTGTTAATCGTGTTGGTATTACATAAATAGGTCAAGATCAGTGGGAACAGAAATAGTGTATGCCTGATTGGGGAGCCCTAGGCTGGGCAGTGTGACCTAGGGGTGTCCAGGCTGATCACCACTGCCAGCTCTCACTTTGTCCTTGTCCTGCCAAGACTCCTGCTGCACCAGCTGTGCCTAGTTGATGTCATTGTCCTCGACTTCATGGCCCTCCTGCAATCCTGGACCTGAGTCATCCCAGGTTGTGGCCAGATTCTCCAGGGAAACCTCTACCTGTACCCAGTGCCAGGAATCCAAGGCTGTCCCCTTTACTGTCCTCATCTTCTCCACAAAGCCCACCTACTGTCACGAAAATGTAGGAGGAGGGGAGCCCAGGGCCCAAGGGGAGAGGGAGGTTTCTGGGCCCAGGAGGAGAAACACAACCTGCTTCTTCTCTTCTCCATCATCTTCTCATGGATCATCCAAAGGCAGATTCCAGCTGCAAGGATCAAAATCACAGCCACGTAACCCATTCGGACGCCTCCCATGAGGACAGCTGGGTGCTCTCCATGTGAGTCTGTTTCCCTCCCAAGGAGAGAGTGAAACACGTAACACGTTAAGGCAGAGAGAAGATGAGGTTCATAGTGACAAGGGAGAGGAAGAGAATGGAGAAAGGTTGGAAGGGGCCTGGTGCAGAAGCCGCAGGGGAGGGCGTGGCAGGTCCACTCATTCAAGCAGTGGCCCAGGTCCTTCGTGGAGCAGGAGAGACGGGGATGAGCAAGGTGGGGTCTGTGAACAAGTCATCACCAGGAAGAGACAGAAGCTCTCAGTCACCAGGTGAAGGATCTCACTGCAGTAGAGGTTGACCCATGTCCAAGGTCTCCAGTGAGACCTCCAGGGACATGCACAGTCACCTGTGTGTGGGGAGTGGCAGGAGTTTCACAGATACTCAGTGTGGCGGGAGCGTCCCCCAGGGGAGGGACAGCACAGGAGGCAGGGCTAGGTGGGGAGGCCCGGGAGGCAGCCGTGAGTCCAGGAGGTTTGGTGGGCCATGTTGAACTTCCTCTGAGACTCCAGGGTGGAGGGGGGGACACATGACCAGGGGTGGTGACTGCACTGACCAGTCAGGCTCCTTCAGCAGCCCCTGGAGGAAGACTGAGAGAGGACGGGGGCACACGGGTCCCAGGCATTCGGGTCAGTGAAACACCTACTGGGCGCAAACTGCCCAGAACTGAGCCTGACACCTGGGCTAAGAGGAGAGAAGGATGTGTCCCCTGCCCTCATGGTGTCCCACTCAGGGTGGACTCAGACCCAGAAAGGGATCTTTCCACTCAGGGGGGATGGCCGTGGGCAGCTCCTTAAAGAGACTGCACCTTCAGAGCCAGCAGTGGCTTCACACGTTAGGGACGGTCAGCAAGCAGCTGTGTCCCTGTATGGATGAGGCCACCATCAGGGACACAGGACCTTCTAAGCCCTACATCCTATGGGGACTAGGTGGAGGTGGACCCCAGAGATGACAGGGACAAAGGCCACAATCCGATCTGTTTTTCCAAAGATGACCCTGGACACAGGGCATGGTGACAGGGTGGGACAGGTCCTGGAAGGCTGCCCCTGGCCCAGGGGGAAGGGCCTGGAGGTGAGGGATATTTAAAGACAGTCGTGAGCTGGATGCCACCCCACACTTCTGGATTGGAGTGACCAAGGGAAGGCAGTGCTGTTCATAAACACAGCAGCAAAAAAGCCAGGGACCCTGGGGCTCCAGAGCCACCTGAGCCCTCCCTGTGCCCCTCCCTCCTACAGGTGCACTCACCTGGGCTACAGAGGTCAAGGAGCTGTAAGGTGGCATTTTTCTGGTCCACTGGGTTGCTGAGGACACAGGTGAGGCTGACATTGGGCTGCCTCAGTGGCAGGCTCAGGGCCAGGGTCCAGGGGTTGGGGGGTCCTGTTGCCCTTCTCTGCTCCAGCTCACTGGGGGGGCCCTGGACCTCCCAGGTTACATTCAGGACCTCTACAGCCTCTCGGGTCCCACAATCCAGAGTGACATTGCACCAGCTGGGTGTGATGGACGCTGACGTGGTCCAGATCTGGGCAAGGGGCACATGATCTGAGGAAGGAGGGGACAAAAGGAGAGCCTCACACATGCCACACATTGTCCTCCAGTGTCTCACTGACCATAGGCAGGAGCCCTAGGAGGAAGCTGGGAGCACGTTACAAATAAAGCACAATTTCCCCAGAGCTACATGTTGACAAGTGACAGCAGCCACTTTATTAAGCTCATGTGATCTCACTACATGAAGCAAGTCTATATTTTTTTTCCCATGAGAACATGATGCTGAATCCCAGTTTTTAGGGACCATTATTTCTAGAAGATAGGGGTCTTCTGGAAGGGGAGGAAGTATGGGCGAGAAGAGCTTGTCTGGGGCCAGGGTCCTGTGTCCTGGGTCTTCAGCTGAGACAGTGCCTGGGACTGCACAGCCCGACTGGGGCAGGACACCAGGCCAGCTCTGGGAGGACCCAGAAAGCTCGGTGTCAAACCAGGAGACATTGTGGGAGATACCGTGGCTGCAACAGAGAGCACAGCTCTGCAGGCAGTTAGAACGTGACACTGAATGTGTGCTCCCGACTGGGGGAGAAGGGTCAGGTCCACAGGCCAGTCTGGAAATCACACAGGACCTGCACCTGCAGTCCACTCTCTGCAGAGAGACTGCCCTAGGCAGAGAGGGACTGTGGGGACCCTAGAGTTGGCAAAACAGATCTCCTGGGACGTGCAGCAGCATCACTTCTCCTACCCTATCAAGGCTTGCAGAGCAGGATTTGAGGGGTCTGTGGAAGTGAGGCTAGCCTCTCACTGGCCACTCTCTGCAAGGATTGAAGATGGTGAACTAGATACCAGTGGATTTCAATGAGGTATAACAATCCTGTCCCACTGATGTTCACATCTTTATCCTCAGAACCTGTGAATATGCTAAGTTATGAAAAAAAGAGCTGAGCTTTAAATAGGATTATCTGATAGTCCCAGAGTCCTCACAGGGACCCTTAATCGTGGAAGAAGAGTCGGGCATGGCGGTGCACACCCCCAATCCCAGCAGCTCAGGAGGCTGAGACAGAAGGATCCAAAGGAATATCAAAGCCAGCCTCAGCAACCTGGCATGGTTCGAAGGAAATTAGTGAGAACTTATCTCAAAAATATTAATAAATAAAAAAGGTTGGGAATGTTGCTCAGTGGTTAAACACCCCGGGATTCAATTCCTGATACCAAAAGCACAACACAAAACCAAAACAACAGGAAGGAAAGGAGCAGTTATGAGGGATGCAAGAGAGACTCCCCCTCCCTTTCTAGTTTAGGCAGAGGAGGGGACCACAAGTCCAGGGAGGCTGGCAGCTCTGGAGAGTAGGAAAGGCAGGAAAGGATCCCCTCTAGATCCTGCAGAACAAAATGCAGCCCTACCCACACTTGGATTTTAGCCCAGTGACAACCATGTCTGACCTCCACCTGCAGCATATTGTGGGTACACATTTGTGTTGTTTTAAACCACGATTATGCATTGTTAAAACAGCAAAGGAAAACTAATGTACAAAATCAGTAAGTTTAGTCTTACAAAGAGGAAGAAATGTTACTGCAAAAATGGCCAAATTTCCATTTTTTTCTCCCAAAACACAGATGTGATTTTTCTCCCTGGTATAAAACCTCAGCTCTGCTGTTTGTGATGAATATCTGACGTGTTGGTGCCTGAGGAGAATCCTGCAGCATGTGGTCTCAGAGCCTCCTAGACTCAAGGAAGGAGGCCAGCCCTGGGACTAGCTAAGGCTGTCACTTACCATAAACAGTGAGGTGGAAAACTGCTTTAATTTCTCTTCCCGTCTGAAACATGATCTGGGCCCAGTACTGCCCACTGTCCTGTGAGGTCAAATTGTTAATCCTCAGGGATGACATACTGGGCACCTGGACCCTGTGCTTGTACTTGTCCTGAAGACTGAACCACAGTGGATCTTCCTTCCCATTCTGGAGTCTCAGCATGAATGTGGTATTTGAATCAGAGCCAATGCCCCAGGAGATCTCCTCTATCTTGGGATCTTCTGGCTCCTGGGTCACTTGCAACAAGACGGAACCTCCCTGGATCGCCTTCAGATAAGTGCGGGTTTTAAAACCTTTAATCCCAGAACCATGAGCTCCAGAACTCTTGGCTAAAGTGCTGCAGGCACCTAGGGCATTGGGAAAGAGAACATGGGTATTTCCTCAAGGAGAACAAGTGACACAGACATTTTCATCTTAACCAGTTCATCCAGCACCTTCCTTGATCTAGAGAGGCAGCCTTGTCCAGTGAATTGGCCCCATTTCTCAGATCAAGTCTGGTTCTGCTGAAGTGCAACCTTGGGCTGGTGACTTAACTGGACTAGGCTGCAGTTTCCTTACCTGACTTGAAGTCAGGGTATGAACTACAGGAGGCCAGGGATTGACAGCTCCCAGCACATCGTCTGGCACATGCTAGATGCGAGCCATGCTAACAGATGGGAGGGGTGCCTCATGTGTCTTCAATTCTCATTTCCCTGATGATCAGAGATGCTGAGGATTGTTTATAGCTATGTTGACTATTCATTTCTCTCCTTGAGCAATACTTGTTCAAGTCTCTTGCCCATTTTCAAATCAAGTTTCTTGTTTCCTTGCTATTGAGTTACATAGTTCTTTATACATTTGGCTGTTGGCCCCATATCAGACGTGTGGTTTGCAAATATTCTCTCCGAAGACATGGGCTGTCTCTTCATTCTGTTGTTTCCTTTGCTGTGCAGAAGTTTTTAAATTTGATGCAATTCTGTCTGGTTTTGCTTTTCGTGTCTGTGCTTTGGGAATCCAAGTCAAGAAATCACTACCCAAGCTCATGGAACTTCTGTTTTCTTCTAGAGACTTTATAGTTCCAAAGCTTATGATTCAGTCTTTCATCCATTTTGCATTGATTTTTTTCATATGACGTGAGTTAGAATTGAATTTCCTTTATTTGCATGTAGCCCTCCCATCTTCCCATAAGCATTTACTGAAGACACTGTCCTTTCCCTGTTGTATATTCTTTGCACATTTGTCAAACATCACATCAACTGACTGAAAACACTGGGTTTATTTATGGGATTTCTTCCTTTTCCTTTGGTCAATGTGTCTGCTTTTGTGTCAGTTCCCTGCTGTTTTAATCACAATAACATCGTATTTTCAAATCAGGGAGTGAGACACATCCAGTTTCATTCTTTTTCATTTTTATTTGGGATCCTTTATGATTTCAAACAAATTGTAGATTTTTTCTTTGAATTTCTGTGAAAAATCATTGGAATCATGATATATTTCATTAAATCTATTACAGTTTATTTTGCCAAGGAGCCAAAATGTCATTTCATGAATTCAAAGGTATCAATTTTTTTTAGTATTTATTGGTTTCATATCTTGCTATAAAGGATAGCCCTCCCTTCAAAAGCAAGTTTCTCATTCTTTTTCCTAGTTTTCTTCAAGTTCTTTTTGTGGTTTCAACATTCATGTTTAGGTTTTGATCAAGTAAAATTTAGTTTGGTGTCAGGAAGGTCCCACAGCTGGGTGGTATAAAGGGTGGTTACGAGGTTGGACTTTACCTCAGTGAAGTCAGAGTTAGTCTAGGTCCCCCATCTTCTGGATGTGTGAACTTGAACAGTTACTCAACCTCTCTGGCTTCGGCTTTCTCACCTATGAAATGGGAGTGATGGTGCTTACTTCACTGAATTCTTCTTTGGATTTATGCAGAAAGAGCTTTGGGCACAGTGTTTAATAACTGTGCTGTTCCCATTCGCTGCTACCAGGTTTCTGTTATTGGACTAAAAGCCTCAGGGGTTACCCCAATTGAACTGGGCTAACTGGGGTGCACAATATAACCACAGAAGAGACACAAATACCTTTTTCATTGGGGTGGCTGTGACAGCTCCTCTGACCTTAAGGGTCCACAGGAAGAGAGAGAGCAAGAGCAGGCACTGATCCCTTTTATTGAGGAGAAGCTATTCAAATGAGGCCAGGGGTCAGGTTTCAGGGGCTGAGTCTATCTTCATGATGTCCACTGTCAGCAGGTTGACTGACACCTGGGTAGGCCACACCCAAGGGCACAGTAAGAGAAGGGTACACACACAAGGCACTTCCATGGAAGATTCTATCCTAAACAGGGCAAGGGGTTAGATTACAAAGGAACAGGTGAGCGTAGCTTCACCCATGGGGCTGTAGCAAGACACAGCCATGCACTAGACACCGACCCTCGCACCCAAGAAGGGTGAGGAAAGCTCTACCACATTTCTGTGACTGAGCACCTGAGCACCCAGCTGGGGAGTGTGACTCAGTCATGTGTGAGGTTGGTCTCCCCCACGCTGCTGCTGTTGTTACCATGATGGGCATTATTGGCCCAGCACTCCCAGGTCAGAACCACACATTCCCAGTTCCAGACTGGTGTCCCTTCCTCCCATTCAGCTGCCCCTCTTGGGGGTCTCCTCCTGAGTACAGGGATGGGATGCAGGAGTCTGACATCCTGTGACTTCAATCTCCTTGGTGCCTGTAGGTGTCAAGGTCCAGCCAGGGCATTTCTGTTTATAAAAGTCGAGTTTAAAAGGAAATTCACTGTGACACAGGCACCATTACCAAGCACCACAGGACCCCTGTGCAGCCAGGAGTCAGGTGGGAAGGTGGAGGGGAGGACTCATTACCCAAACCTTGAACTAAGATTTTAAATTTTATATTCTTAACTCTGCTTGCCCATCTACCCACATCCTGAGCTGTTCTTTAATACAAAAGTATTACATATTACACTGAAAACAAGGATCCAAGTTGTGGATTATTCAAGTGAAAGCAAAGTGTGCCCGTTCCCAAGGTAAGCACTGGAAATGACGTGTGCCCAGAGACACTCCAGCCCTGTGAGCCCGGGCATCTATTCATAAATGGCTCTCAACCTTCCCAGTGGTCTGGAGCGGTGACATTCATTCTCCCTCTCAATGGGTTGTGACATCCTGTGGTCCCCTCATTAATTAATGAGCAGAATAGAAGTATCCTTTAGCACTGTGGTCATCCAGCCTAATCAGAGTTAAACACTTGTATAAATGTGTAATTTTCTGTTGACATTGGGACATAAAACTGCAACTTCCCCTTTTCTAAAAACTGTTATGGAAGTTGCTTTTTAGGGCCTTGAGACCTAGAGAGCCGAGAGGAACGGAAATTCTCCAAGGACGAGAAGCTGAGGAACCAGAACAGGGACTTGTGGACCTGGGTGAGAAGCCAGGGTATAGCCACAGCTGCAGGAGGGAGCATGGGATCAGAGAGACCATTGCACTTACAAACTACCCAGAGATTCCACCAGGCCCAGGGCACCTAGTGTGGACCATGCCACCAAGACTCTGGATTTTAGCCAGCTGGCCTTCTGTTTCTCATCCCTGCCTTAAGTCCCTTCCTGCTCCCTGGGGAGACAGAGTGTGCCTCTTCTCTCCTTTTCAGGGAAGTGACTGTGAAGTTCTTTCTTCTTGCAAAACCTGGTGCAGTGTTGGTTTCTCTGTGCATGGACAGCAGGCACTTGCTGGGTGTCAGTACAGTGGTGGTCAGTACATTTAAGTGCCCTATTTAATGCAGTGCCCAGAGAAACAGCCTGCTATCCTGGGGGAAACAGCACAATTGGGTGCTCTGACAGCCGGTATTTCAGACCATCCTCAGGGATTGATGAGGTCATTGTGGTCACCACAGTGTCTGTGTCCCCTGCCAGCATTGTAAGAGGGTCCTCCAGGGAAGCCAGTGTTTTGTGCTAAACAGGAACCTCAAGGTCTGGCAGAGGCTCTCATCAGCTGGTCTAAAGGACACAGCTGGAGCGTGGCCTCCTGGGCGAGGTTTGCAGACCACATCTGCACAGGGTGTGAGGAGGGAGAGTCCTTGGGCAGGAGACTGAGGACACCAGCCCTGAGGTCCCCTCAGGAGCAGAGGCAGAGAAGACCAGGTCAGGGGAGGAGCTGAGGGGCAGGATTCCTTCCCTCCCTTGGGGGCTGAAGAAGTGACCACAGGGACAGCTCAGGGTGTCCTCCCTTAAGGAGTCCTAAACAGGCTCCCCAGCTGTGACTCCCTGTCAGGTGACAGGATAGGACAGGTCAGGACGAGAAAGACAGAGCTGAGGCCTTGCAGTGGCCACAGAAAGCCCTGTGTGAGTGGAAGCCCTGGGTCACCCTAGAGGGGCTTCAGAGGGGAGCTGTCCACGCCCCTCCTGTGACAGAGCAGGGGTCCCCAGGGGAGTGGACCTGTCCTGGAGACACAGGTCACAGCCAGTCCTGGAGCCCAGGATGCTGCCTGTCAGCTCTCTCTGTCTCCCTACCCACCAAGAGCTCTGCCCCTCCCTGAGCTGTTACCTGGTCCCTCCAGAGCCTGAGCAGCTCCTGGAGTCTCATCCTTCAACTACCCCCCCTGCAGAGACAGTGTCCCCTTGGAGTGGCCGAGCACAGCTGAGACTTCTGGCTAGCCCAGGGTTGGACATCCAGCCTGGCCAGACTCCACTTCCTAGAAGAGGGAACCACAAATACAGAGGAGGGTCAGCCTCAGCCTGTGGGAGGATCTGCCCCTGAGGCCCAATGGTGGGTGACATCAGCAAGACCAAGAAGGGAGGCAGAGAGGGGAGGCAGCAGGAGCTCTCTGACCTACAGAAGATGCTCCTCCTAAACAAGGAAAAGAGGAGCCATGGAGCACATGGGCTTTACCAGGTAGAGGGTGAACTTCATACTACAAAATTAAAAATGCAACTGTGGCATAGAACATGGTTCCTCTGTGTGTCATATCCCTATCTCCACGTTCCCATGCCAGGAGCAATTCCCTGTCAACTCATGCACGAAACTGCAAAACTGCCATCCTTGCTGCTCTTTACACTGTCTCTTGTCTCTCTTGGGCCAATAGTGACCTAGACCCTTCTCCAGCTCCCTGCCAGCAGATGGGGGCAGCATTCATTAAATGCTGTTGCTATCAGTTTTGAGGAGCCACCACATGTCCAGGATCACCCCCTCTGCAGTGTGGAAATTCCAGGAAGCAAGCTGTGCTCAGTGTCCGCTTCTCTTCCACACTTGCCCTTCCAAACCATGTGCAGGATAGGGCTTGTGATTTGAACCATGATATGGGCAAGTTCTTCACCACCCTCACCATCACTCCTTTACCACCATCTCTCCCCCCAAGCAAGGCTGAGTGAACAGGGGACAATCCAGAAACCAAAGAAAAATGTAACTGTGGAACTTCAGGCTTCCAGAAAGGATGCAGAGCAATTTAGGGGTGAGGCTCCTTCCATGAAGAGCCTCTGACCAACTCCTTGCAAGCTGCTTTGCTTCATTCAGCTGCACAGAGGTGAGGCCTGTGGGGAGACCAATTCAACCTTCCCCATTTCCATTGACCTTGAGAGAACCACCCTCTTTGGCCTCAGGCTGCAAATCCAATAATTGGGAAAGTCAAGTCCTCCCTTTCCTTCTCCTTTCTTCCTTGTCCTTCCTTCCTGTTCTTCTCCTTCCTTTTGAAATCTTCCACCCCCACTGTCTCTGGAGAGAGCTGCACATTTAACAATCCCCAGTTAAACAATGCTGTAGAAATGGGAAGAGTGTGCATTTTGCTGTTCCAAAATTAAGGTATTTAAAAGGGACCCAGTTCTCTACTGCTGGCAGCTTGTTGTTCAGTTAATAAGTCCCCTTTCACAAGTGCTCCCTAAACCACCAAGCTCCATGGAATTCCCTGTAAGTTCACTTAGTGGCTGGGATTGATAAAAAATCAGATTAGAAGTCTTCACCAAACGTCACTTCACTAGATCTTCTTATTTTCTCATTGGTTTTTATTTTATTTCTTTGTAGGAGCAAATACACAATCCATGATGTCATAGTGTAACATGGTTTTGGCTCACATGACTCAGCCATTAGGTCAGTATTTTCTTCACTTCCTTTTACTTCCCACCCTCTCTTTCTCCCCTGCATGTTTTCTGCACAATTTTCCCTCCTATAACCTGTGGTAACTACCACTATTGTTTCCCCACATGCTCAACGTCCCCATAAACATGTGGGTGTGTAGAGGCTGCTTGTTCTTTTATAAAATAAGGACTTCATGGTGCTCGGTTCCCTGGTTCTTGCTGAGGAGGATCCAGGTGTCTCCCTCATGGAAACTGGACATTCTTCCCAGAACACTGGGGCACTGTTTCCTTAGCCTCCATGACATCCATGCCTGGGAGCCCCAGAACTACTTAGTTTGCTCAATTTTTCCCCAATTGATGGCACCTCCTGTTTTTCCAGGGCTTTGCCAGGAACAGTGATGAGATAAGCAAGGTTCCACCTGAGGTCTCTGGGGCCGGGAGCATTTCAGGGTGGGGAGAAGGAGCACAGACCAGAGGAGCTTCCTTCAGCTCAGACACCAGGGTTCCGGTTGGGGCCTCCACAGAGGAGCTGCAGAGGCCCTGAGAACCCTGGGGGCCCAGGCTGGGGTGCTGCCTCCTCTCCCCTGCCCCAGGAACAGGCTCTTGGTCTGTCTCCATCCCCCTCCCCAGGCAGCTCCAGCCCCTCCCTGCTGCTATAGCCCAGGTGGCCTCAGCTCCCTGGCTATGGTCCCTCATGCAGCCAGGGATGCCCAGGCCCAGGGTCCCAGGTCTTCACCACAAAAAGCCATTTTGCTCTTTTCGTTCATCCTGGGCTCTACCCACACTGCACTGGTGAATTATAACAGTGTGGCTTTCTCTTTTTGTTTCCCAAAGGTATCAGAGCCTAACAGCCCCCCAGGACTGGAGGGTCCCAGCTGTCCCAGACCCCAACTGCCCTCCCTTCCAGGAAACCCAGCTACTCACAGAGAAGGCTAATGACTCCCAGGAGCCTGGTGGTCCAGCAGAGGTGGGGGTCCTGTGAGCTGTGTCCCATACTTGCTGCCTGCCTCTTCAGCTGCAGAGGGAACATCTAAAAGAGGAACCAGCAAGAGGAGGAGCTTCCCTGCTCTGAGGGCAGAGCCACATGCCAGTATTAGGAAGCCCACCAGAGTTCACAGAGGCAACCTCACTCGTTATAAGAAGTTGCAGAATAACTGTACGAACGACCAGAGCCTGGATGGACATCTGGTCTCTGACATCTCTTGGCAAGCCCGCTCCTACAGGTAGAACCAGCTTGTCTCAGGTAACTAACCTGCCCACACCCACTGGGTGAACTGCTCTGTCCAGGCAGCCCTGATCCCAATGCCAGACTGTGGCCACAGAAGTCTCCCTCTTACAAGCAAGCCTTAGCTAAGCCCTCCTGAGTTCCATGGCTTTCCTCTATTCTGTAGAACCTTCACATATTCTTCCCCACCCCAAAGGCACAGCTACATGTTACAACCAAAGAATTCACAGGGAACAGAGAGGCAGGGCTTTGGGTATCCCGGGCAAGGGCTCTACCATGCAGCCCCTGGTGCTCGTGTTTATACAAAGAAAAAGGGCAAAGGGGAGGTATCAGCAAAACACCTGCTCCAGTCACAGTGGACAAGACAAACACTCGCTGTTGATGTCTTTGCTCACTTCTTGTTGTATGTACCAGGGTAGAATTGTGATCAGCAGGGACAAGACACTTCCAACCTGTTCCTTCTCTGATGGAGTCCATGATCTCATGACTTCTGCTGGCTTAAAGAGATGCACAGTCCATTCTTTTGCAAGTCTAACTTCCTCTACAGCCTGCAACAGCAAATCAAGGAGCAGGCCTGAGCTCACAACCTCCAGGTCTAGTAATGATCCTGAAGTCACAGCCAGTCCCCTAGCCCCATGGCCTCAAGTGCGTCATCTGGAAAATAGTCTATGCCTCGATCCTACTTCTCAGCATTGGCCCAGATAGAGAACATGGAAATGTGACTTTCAAAGGCAGTCCGTAAGTCCCACAGTCAAAACCTTCTCATATGGAGACAGAATCTGGGCAGTTCATCCACTGGTCACATTCAGGGTAATAGGGATCAGTGACACTGTCACTCCCATGTCCCTAAAGCTCTGTTGCAAGGGCTTGTTTGGGACTGTTTGATTGTGAAAAGGATTTGTGATGTATGTGGGAAGACAGCCCAGCCAGGAGGTGCCCCGGGGGGGGGGGGGGAGTGAGTGAGGGTTCTGAGGAAGTCCAGTCAGGACTCTAGGGGGGGCCCCGGGGGGCCCAGGGTTGCTGTTTCCTGGAGCAGGAGGAGGGCTAGGGGCCAGGCAGAGGCCAGGTTGCAGGAGAAGTTCTGCAAGTGGTCTTTCCCTGACCTTCCTGCATGCAGGTAAGAGAAGAGCCACAGCCCAGCTCTGCAAGTGGTACAGTGGAGCTTCCAGCAGCCTGGGGCTATGCTGGGAGGGCAGCAGACAGCAGGTGCAGAGGACAGTCAGCTGGGCATCACTGTCCTCCCTGTCCTCTTCCCTGTCCCTCTGTAATCCTATTCCTATTTAATGATGAAAACAATTGTGTGTGGGGATATTGGTAATTGAGCCCAAGGTCTGTGCATACTTGGCAAGGTCTCTACCCCTGAGCTATACCCCCAACCTCTGATTTGTTGGTTTTGGTAATGGTCAGCTTTGATTTCTTTCTCTTTCTATTTTGTGTACCTATTATAACTTTGCTTCTTTTTGTTTACCAGGAGATTTACATAAAACAGTTATGATGACTGGTTTTAAGGTGAACACAACTTCAGTCAAATACAGATCTCTATGTTGGTAAAGATGGCGCCTGGAGTGCTCTTCCAGGAGTTCAGGTCCATGATGCACTGAATGGCACAAACTACCACCTAAGTGGTGCAAACCATCATCTCCAATCCCTGAAATGGCACAAACTCTGACCTCCAACCGCTAGGAGACTCACACCCTGTCCTGCCCAGAGATGGACTCTCGGCCAATAAAGAAGTAAGAGCCCACTCCCCCCTGCTCCCCCTCACCCCGAGTTGAGCCCATAAATATCAAGACTCTGCTCTCACCTGTACTCGCTCTCTCTCTCACCCCCCCTTCTCTTCTGTGACCAGCTGTGGCGGTCCTGCTATGGTTGTTAGGCTTGTTGAGTTTATGGAGCTTTTCCACCATTCCTGCGTT
This sequence comes from Callospermophilus lateralis, assembly GCF_048772815.1. Classification (NCBI taxonomy): domain Eukaryota; kingdom Metazoa; phylum Chordata; class Mammalia; order Rodentia; family Sciuridae; genus Callospermophilus; species Callospermophilus lateralis. The sequence goes on from NC_135311.1 coordinate 8,588,619, forward strand.
GGTGCCGAAACTAGGACAGGGATCCCCATTGCTCAAGGTGGAACCCCGTTACTAAACTCCCAGCCCGGCCATTCCTGTCACAATCCACTCCTCTGATCACCTGCTTGCCTCCATCACCGGCCCGCAGGTTGGTGAGTCCCCCCTCCCATGAGCGCCTGACCCAAACTTACCAGGACAAGGGAATTGGCCACTGAGTGTCCGACAATCTCTCAGGGTGTTTTGGGGGGAACACACCCCACTCAGACCCGTCAGGGTCATGGTGGACTCCAGGCGCTCTGCTAGGACATGCCTGGAATCGACCGCCTGGGACGTAGGATAGATTCTCCCTTCTTGACTCCTCCATCTCCCCCGCTCTCGGCTCCCATGGATGGGCTAGTGTGGCTGCCACAGTTCGTTTCACCTGTGTTCCGACTGGAACCTCCCTTCCGACTGGAAAAAGTTCCCCTCTGCCTCTTTCGTTCCACTCGAAAAACTCTCCTGACATCAGGTTGCCCACAGCCTCGGCCCTATTTGGGTCTCACAGATCGCACTACCCTGGTGACGACCAGGCAGTGTCCTCTATTTCCCTGGGGCGGTCGGCCATTTTGGGGACACCCACTTGACCCTCTGTCTGCTCAGGAGCCTCCAGGAAGCTCCTTCCAGCCCAGGTTCTCTCTCTCTCTTCTCTCTCTCTCTTTCTCTCTCTTTCTCTCTCTCTCTCTCTCTCACTCTGACTCCCATCTTGCCCTTCCAGCATGGGAAATTCCTCATCCCTCCTGGCAAATTCTCCCTTGCAGGGCCTCTTAGATAATTTGAAAACACTGAGCCTGGCCCTGATATTAAACCAAAAAGGCTCATAAAGTTCTGTCTCCAGGACTGGCCTACACACCCCCTAGACAGCCAAGACGTTTGGCCCATGTGTGGGTCTCTGGATCCCAATTTACTCCACAGTCTTTTAAATTACTGTGAGTGATCGAAGAAGTGGAACTAGATTCCCTATGGGGTGGCATTTTCCTTGCTAGATCTCACCCAATCTGCACCCAATGCAAGCCTCAGCATTACTCCTTGCTCACAAACCTCCTTCCTCCTCCTCTTCTCCACCCTCTGCCTCCATGCCTTCTCCCCCTCTTCCTCTTCTCTACTCTCCGCCTCCACTTTTGACCCGGCTGATGAGCCCCTCCATTCTGCTCTCCCCTGCCCTCAGCCTTGCTTTCCCCACTCTCACCCCCTCCCACTTCCCCATCCTCTACATCTGTGGCTTCTTCTTCTGTGGACGCTCCTCCTCCCCTTCCTCCTCCTCCCAACACTCCCACACAACCTCCTCCTACTTTGTTCCTTCACCTCGTCCCTCCACCTCAGTTTAGTCCACCCACCACCTGTTTGCATGCTAATGCAGCACCTAACCCACAAGTCACCACATCTCAAACTTCACATGCTGTGGCCCCCCTTTGAGAGGTCGCCGGGCAGGATGGGATTTTAAGGGTTTATGTTCCTTTTTCTATGCTTGACCTTTCTCAAGTAGAGAAAAAATTGGGATCTTACACTGCAAACTCTGTCTCTTATATTAAAGAGTTTCAATACTTACCCAAGCCTATAGCCCCACCTTTCATGATCTCTATATGATTCTGTCCAATACTCTCCTCCCTGAGGAAAGGAGAAGGGTCTGGGACCAGGCTAGGGCCTATGCAGGTCAGGTTCATCAGAGTGATGCCCGCCATCCCCTAGGGGCCCAGGAAGTTCCACACAAAGACCATGTCGGGGTTATAGTGACCCCCAAGACCTGGGATGCAGAGACCACCTTATTCCCTGTCTGATAGCTGGCCTAAAGGCGGTGGCACAAAAGGCTATTAACTTTGATAAACTCCAGGAAGTCATCCAGGAGAAGAATGAAAACCCTAGGCCTTCCTAGACCGACTAACAAAGGCTCTCCTTCAGTGCACTAACTTGGACCCTGAATCCCATGATGGGAGGCAACTTCTTATGACCTATTTTTTTCTCACAAAGCTACCCCGACATCCGGGCAAAGCAAAAAAATTAGACAGGGAACCCTTGACTCCTCAGACTGAGGTTGGCCATGGCCTTCAAGGTCTTCCACAACAGAGATGAAAGAGCAAAATGTCCAAAATGCCCAATGTTGGCCCAGGTGTTAAAGGGCTCCTTCCAAACTATAAAAAATGGGAGAAAACAACCCCCACAACAAGAACCCCCCCCCCTGCTTTAACTGTGGTAATGAAGGACATTGGTCTTGCCCTAACCCCAGGGCACTGCTCAGACCATGCCCCAGATGCCGACATCCTGGAGACTGGGGATAGGACTGCCCCAATTCCCAGAGGGAATTATGCATGAGGGAATCAGAAAAAAAAGCTTACCTTTGGAGCTCAAATCACTGTTACCTCTCCTCATCGCCTCAAGGACTTGCTAACGTACAAAGGATTCAAACCCTCCCTCCCTGTCAAATTCTCTCTCTTGATCTCTTTCCTATAGGACTCCTCCATTCCTTCCAAACCTGTGTCCCTCTCAACCCAGCAACTCTGTTACCCACTCAGGCTCAAGGTCTAACACAGTCCCCAATACATAAATGCAGGGAAATTCTAGAAAACTTCCTCCCATGCCCAACTAATATCACTGAGGGACCTCTAGACCAATCTGATTACACCTGGCTCACTGGAAGCTCCTTTATGCATGAGGAGATCAGGAAAGCTGGATATGCCATAGTGTCCCTATCACAAATATTTGCCTGCAAATACCACCAACCAACATGTTGAGCTAGTAGCTGCAACTCGAGTCTGCAAATTGGTAGTGGATAAAGAATTTACCCTTTACACTGACTCCAAATATGTGTTCCACATTCTCTTATCTCACGCAGCAATTTGGAAGGAGAGAGGTCTCCTGAACTCAAAGGGCACCTCTATAACCAACTCCACATTCATCATCCAGCTACAAGCCTCCCAGCTCCCTCAAAACTTGGAGTTGTCCATTGCAGATTACACCAAAATGACTGGTCTCCCATCACACAGGGGAATTCAAAAGGAGACCAGGCAGCCAGATCAGTTGCCCTTTCAGAACCCACCGATTTTTTTCGCCATGTGCTCTCCAACATTACCCAATTATGGAGACCCACCAAAACACGCCCTCTTTACTTACCTACACTCCATTTTCCACACCAGTCCACAGACTCTCAAAGCCTTTTATCCCCTCTGTCTTTACTCTGACTCCCCAGGATAAAGAAGTGATTCAGCAAATCACAGCCTCATGCCAGATATGCAAAGAATGAATCCCAAACATCTTTAAAACTCAGAACCTTCCCTTCTCATTAGGCTAGGGGCCATATTCCTGGGGCAGATTGACAAATCAAATTCACCAACATGCCCAGAGTAAAAAACTTCAAATACATACTAGTTTTAATAGACACATTCTCGGGTGGGGTAGAGGCCTTCTACACCTCAAATAAGCAAGCTACTATGGGGCAAATATCCTCATGACAGAAGAAATCCCTTGGTTTGGGATGCCCACTTTGATCCAATCTGACAATGGGCCTGAGACATCCCAAGTAACCCAGAACATGGCAAAGACATTGTCCATTCCATGGCACTTTCATTGTCCCTATCACCCCCAAGCCACAGGTAAGGTTGAGCAAGCCAACCACACAATGAAAGACATCATAACAAAGCTGTCTTTAGAGACTCATTTAGATTGGTTTAGACTCCTCCCTCTTTCCCTACTACACCTGAGAGCTTTACCAAAAAAGCCATCCCCTGTCTCCCCCTTCAAGAAAATGTATGGTCATCCTCTTCTCCCCCCTGGGAACCTCACCAGAGCCTTGGCCCCTCCCTGACCTATATGCTCTTTCCCTCCTCTTCCTTATACACTCTAAGCTATGGAAGCAACAAGATTTGTTGCTTCTGGATCCAGAGAACTCAGTTGCCTCCTTTCCCCTCAAACCAGGTGAATGGGTCTACTTTTCTTCCCCAGGAGAAAGATCCCCCCTAACCCCCAATGGGAAGGACCATTACAGGTGGTCCTGTGTACACCAATGCTGCAAAACTCCAATAGGAAAGAAAGAAACTAACCCCTTGGATTCATATTTCTAGGTTCAAACTGGCAGCACACCCTCCAGAAGACAATCCCACCACAGCTCCCAACCTTGCAGGACCCCCACAATCACCCAGATTTACCTGTGAGATATCCCCAGATAACCCTCTCAAGCTCTGTTTTTCATAGTCATACACAACCCATCCTCCAATTCCAGAGAAGAACACACATTAAGAATGGGCCTCCCGATAGAATCTAGGAACCCAAAGCAACACAGTACACCCACACCCTTTTTGGACCTATGTCTACTGACTTTATACCTGCTAACTCTCTTTCAAAGCATACTGCAGGGAAAGCCAAACCCTGTACCACCCTGTCCCATGAACTGTAACCAAACTCCTCCTAGGAATTCTTCAACAAAATTCTTCAAAAAAAATTCTTTCTTCAAGGAAAGAATTAAATTCTTCAACAAAACCCCTCCAAAGCAATGTTACCATGGAGATCCCCTGGCCTGTGAGCACAATAACAATAGATACTGGGTGGCCATTGGTAAAAACCAGGCCCGGCTCCCCCCACACTATGCCCAAGTGGCTGGACACTCAACAGGAAGAATTGATGGAAGAGGTTGATTAAAATACCCAATTGGCTGCCTGATTTGGTTGAGGCAAAACCAGTAAAAGATCCTCATCTCTCTCTTAAATCTTAAATATCTTAAATATCTCTCTCAATCTGTTAAAGGCTTCTAATAATACAAACTATATAGAGGGATGTTTGTTGTGATTCAAGGCTAGAACTGAATCCCCAAAACTAATAGCAAACCCAACCCAAGACACCAGAGCCAGAATCTCAGGGGTCCCTCTCTACCAGGCTGCTCCATTATGTTTTTAGTCATTGAAGAATGTACCAGTAGGAAAGTTATCTGAGAAGCAATGTCAACAAACGAGCTCTCTATCAAAAAGTAAAAGGCCCACTGCCCACAAGTCTCCAAGAGATAACTTTTATGTGGGCAACTGTATACCACTGTCTGCCCCCTGACTGGACAGGCACATGTACTCTTGTCCTCTTGTTTCCCTATGTAGACATAGTTCCAGGAGATACAGAAATGCCAATCCCCCTCATGACACACATAAGACCCAAACAGGCAATCCAATTCATACCTCTCCTCACTACTTAGGAATTAGAGCAGGTTGGCAACGTGTACAGCGGGTTTGACTACCTTCCTCACATACGATGATCAATTGTTCAAATCATTCATAGATGACCTCCAACAGGTGGCTGAGTCTATATTTACCCTCCAAAATCAATTAGATTTCCTAGCGGCAGTAGTTCTACAAAACTGTGGAGGCTTAGATCTACTCACAGCAGAAAAAGGAGGCCTCTGCCTGTTCTTACAGGAAGAAGGTTGTTTTTATGTTAATCAGCCAGGGATAGTGAAAGATAAAATTAAACAAGTACAAGAACAACTAGAAAAAAGAAAGCTGCAATTGGCCCCAAAATCCTATTGGGACCTCTTCACAAACCCCCTCATCTGTTGGATTCTCCCAATGCTGGGACCTCTAGTTGGGTTCTTTTTATTTTGTGCCTTCCTTCCTTGCATTTTAAAATTCCTTCAAGGACAAATTAACAAAATCCCTAACCAAACTTTCAATCAGTTCCTCCTCAGGGATTACCAGCTACTTGCCAATGAGCCGACAAAACTCATGTCCACTCATCCCAAGAAACCTCCACCAAGTGCTGAAAGATGAAGATACCAAATGACAACTCCACTGAAGGGCCATCTCTACCCCACCATGCCAAAGAAATGAGCCCTTGATTTTTAGCTTTATATGTTCTAACCTGCCTTCTCCTGAGCATAGGCCTTTTTTCTACCAGCCCTACAGACTGGAGGACATGCCAGAAATTAATGCTGTCTCTTTTTTCCTTTTCATAGCTGTAGGTTTGTGGCTTGCACTGTACCTCTGATCCTCCTCCTAGCGAAGATGACATCTGTTACCCTCTGATGCATGTAAATCTTCCAGGAAGATAGTTGGCTTATCTCCCCCTCCCCCAGCCACCCCAATGAATGGCTCATTATATCCAAGAAATTGTGGCTACAGGGCATATTCATGAACTTCTCCCTGGAGGAAATTCATGCCTTCAGTGTATGAATATGGGGCCTCCTGGCCCTCCTCCAACTAACTGACCTCCTTCCCTCTAAATGATGCCCCTACTCAGCAGGAAATAGCTAGAACGAGTACAGCGCCCCCAACCCAAAACAAAAAAGGGAGGAATGTTGGTAAAGATGGTGCCTGGAGTGCTTCTCTTCTGGGAGTTAAAGTCCAGGATGCACTGAATGGTGCGAGCTAGCACCTAAGTGGTGCAAACCATCACCTCCAATCCCTGAAATAGCACGAACTGTGACCTCCAACCCCTAGGAGACTCATAACCTGTCCTGCCCAGAGACAGACTCTCAGCCAATAAATAAGTAACAGCCCCACCCCCGGTCCCACTCACTCTGCATTGAGCCCATAAATATCAACACCCTGCTCTGCTCTCTCTCTCTTGCTTGACCCCCTTCTCTTCTGTGACCAGCAGTGGTGGTCCTGCTAATAAAATCTCAGTCAGGTAAACAAGCTGTTGAATTTACAGAGCTTTTCCGCTGCTCCTTACACTCTATACTTTTACTTGTCTTCCTTCACAAATTTTATTCCTTCAATGTCACACTTTACATTGTTTTATGTTATACAATTACAAAAATTAACAGTAGGGAGGACAGCAGCTTCCTGGTCCATTGAAAGAGTATATAAGCACAAAACCACAACTCAGTGACTTGCTTGTCGTCATGTAAGCTAGCCCAGTCACAGAAATTAAAACATTGATAAGTGGGACCTGTGGGCTCTAGACAGGACTGGAATTTTCCAGTCAGCAAGCAAGTGATAAACAGAAGTCTCAATAGTGTTAGCTTTGCAGTTCAGTTGACCACAGTCCTGGGTTCAAGCAGGTGCTAGACAGTTGCATCCTGAACTTGGGTGGGGAAAAATTTATTTCAAAGTCACATAGACCCACAGGGTATTCAAACCCGGGATGTAGCTCCCCACAACCACCACTGCATCCTAGTAGGGTACTATTTGTGGGGTACAAGGTACAGAGAGACAATTTTTTAAAATAAGAAAACACCTTTCATTTCAGTTTCTCAGAAACAGCTCTCATAACAGTGTTTTATAGAAGGCAGCAAAGTGGAGTCTTAGGCCTGTCTGTGACAGTTTTTGCTTTATAATTGTCTTATCTCAAATTATCAAAATCTTGTTTCTATAATCTATGATTTTACTAATCTATAACCTATAGCTTACACTCTTATTGGTTGTATTTATCAGTTCACACCACAACAGTACTTAGCTTTAGCAGTGAGACTTATACTTTCCTATGTTCTCATGCTGTTTGTGTCATTTTGTTTCAACTTAAGTGCCTTCCTTTATTGTCCCTTAGGGCACATACCCTGGAGGTGAGCTCCTCAGTGTTTGTGGATGCCCTTAGCTCTCCTTCATTACGGCATACACAGATGCAGCTGAGAGGGTTGGAACTGCATTGGGCTGCTTCAGAATATGACCCTGAATGGCTTGGCAGGCCTACCTACAGGGGACAGACAGGCATATTGCTAAACACGTTCCCATCGAGAGGTGGCCAGCACCTCGCCAGGGTAATTTTTTCTGTTCAGGAAGGGATCAGCCACCTGAGAAAATTGAAGTCTGAGATAATTAATGGAGAAATAAAAGATAAAGTCAGAAAATAGTTTTAAGTATAGAGCCCCTGATAGATCCAGCCCACACAGGAACTGGAGCTGAACAGATAGAAAATGGGTCCCATGGTTTATTTAAGGAGGTACTTCAAAAGCAGGGATAAGGTTTAAAGGGAGAGTCTTTCTTCTTGGTGTCTTGAAGTCAGTGGGTTGATTGGCATCTTGGCAGGTCACACGTATCTCAGAGGAGCTGTGTGGCTACAGCAGGCCACCACATCTCTGGTGCTGCGTGGAACCTGGCAGAGCTGAGTAGGACTCACATGTATCTGAGTGATCTGACCAGTGGGATTGCCACTGGAAGTTCCCTAATACCAGAGTTTCCTAGTCAATGGGCTTCCAAGCCGATTTGGTCCACAGATAGTCCTTGATGGCTCTCGGCATGCTCCTGTCTGAGCAGGAGCACTCTCTTAACACAGCTGGGAGGGAATGCCCTTGTTTCAGGGCCACATCTATTCCCACAGTGGGATTAAGTTTGGCTGAGGCTAATGCTACCTTATAGGACTACCCCAGGTTCACTGTCATAGAGAGTCTTTTGGCAGATGGTTCTGGTGCCAAGGTCAAGGCCAACCAGGGCTGAGTCCAGGTTTACCTCCAACTCTGTAGGTGAGCTTGTGCCTGGTGTGAACCTTTCCTCTCAACATAGCCCTTCTTGTTCTTGGGCTACACTGGGGTGTCACAACCTCTGACCTGGATCTCAGAAAATCCAAGAGTGGCACACTGAAAAGTGCAAAATATTATTAAAATAAATGAAAGAGGCCCTAAATAATTGGGAAAATTTACCATGTTTATGGATTAGAAGATCTAATATTGCTAAGATGCCAATGTTCCCAAACTGATCTACCAGTTCAACGTAATCCCTACCAAAGTCCCTCTGTACTTATTTATTTATTTATTTGTCAAGAATCGAAGACCAATTCTAAAATTTGTAGAGAAGCGCACAAATGCTTGAATAGACAAAATAAAGCTAAAAAGAGGAATAAAGACGGGAGACTCATTCTCCACACTTTCACACTGCAAAACTAAACTAATCAAGACTGTGGGGTACAGAGACTAGGACAGATCACTGGAATAAAACTGAGGGTATAGAACTAAACCCACAAATCAAGGATCAACTGATCTTTAACAAGGGACCAAGACACTTCAGTCAGGGTCCAGGAGGCAGCTGGTGGGAGGGGGGGTGCTTTCACCAGTCGGTTCTGGGACAATTGGATGTACTCGTGTAAAAGCCGGGGAAATGACTCAATGTTCATCATCGAATGAGTGGGTGTGGGAGGCCATCCTCACACATGATTTGAGTTACCTCCCTGGCTTGGTGAGAGGTGCTTAGACACAACTGTGTCAGAGCCTTCCCCACCCTGTCCCAGGTAGGAGAACTTGTCCGTGTAGAGGTGTGCCTGGCCACTGACCCGAAGACCCAATAGCCGGCCCTGACCTTGGGATGCTGCCCCCCTTGACCTTCATTGGATGGGATTTTTCCTTGAATTTTTTGTTCTCCAATAAAAGCTCACTCCCTGGCGTCTCTCCCTCTCTTGCTAGTCTCTTCTGTAAACCTTGCCATGGCATTAGGTGGCTGGAGGCGGGAGCTAGGAGAAGCCATCTCCGGAGCTGGGAATTAAAGGTAATGACAGTATGTGTCTTTAATTTTAAAACTCACTAGTGAATTTCTATACTTCAAACCTTCTTTTATGAAGTTTGCACGCTGGTCACGCGGCAGAAGTGGGTTAATAAAATGTGGTAAATTTGTATAACTGAATATCTAATCGTGTTTCTTCCCTTCTGTTTGCATTGAGTTTGGTTTTTGTTCTTTTTCTAGTGCATTCAGTTAGGAGGGTAGGCTATTGATTTGAAATCTTTCCTCTTTTTTAATATAGGCATTTACAGCTATACATTTCCCTCTCTGTTCTGCTTTTGGTACATCTCAGAAGTTGTGGTATGTTGTGTCTTCAGGGTTTTCCATTCTGTCAGTTTCTGCTTCGTGTTATAGGGTACTGCCATCAGGTGCATTCATGTTTATAGTTATTGTCTCTTCTTGATGGATCGACTGCATTATCTTTATAAAACATGCTTCTTTGTCTCTTTGTCATAGTCTTTTTGCCTGATATTAGTGTAGCCACTGTGACTCTTTGGTTACTTGTTACGTGGCATGACTTTTTCTTTCTTTTTAAAATTGTTTTTATTTATTCTCTTTAGATATGCATGACAGTAGAGTGTACTTTGACACATTTTACATACATGGAGTATCAGTTATTCTAATTGATCCCATTCTTGCATTGTACATGATGAGGAGTTCACTGGTCGTATATTCATAGAAGAACATAGGAAATCTCTGTCCAATTCATTCTCCTGTCTTTCCTATTGCCATCTCAACTCCCTTCCCTTTACTCCCCTTTGTCTAATCCAATGAACTTCTATTTCCCCTCCCATATTGTGTGTGAGCATCTGTGTATCAGAGAGAACATTCATTCTTCAGTTTTTTGGGATTGGCTTATATCACTTAGCACGATAGTCTCCAGTTCCATCTGGCAAATGGCTTGACATTTTTTTATCTTCTTATTTCTGTCTATGTATATGTCACAATCTATAATGTGACTCCTGTAGGCAGCAGACAGTTGGATCAGATTGTCAATTTCATTTATTCTGCCAATCTGCATGCCTTTGTCAAACTTTGTTTAATTCACGTACATTTAATGTAACGTCATAAGACTTAAGGTGTTATTTTGTCTATACGTGTCAAGTGTTTGAATTCTATATTTCTCAATGGCTGCCTTCTTCATGTGAGACAATTATTTTCTATGGTACCATTTAAAGTCCCCTGTCACATCTTTTGCTATATATTTTGATATATATATTTTTGATATATATTATTTTCTAAGCTGTTGTTCTAGGGGATAAGCTAATAGATTAATTTGTGAACATCTAGGTTGTACAAATGTCAGTTTACTATAAACATCAGCTTTATTATGATAGGTAATAATATAGAAGAATTCAATGAAGTGTGTTGAATTTAAGATTGACATATCAAAACACACCACTTACAACCAAATGTAAAATATAATTGAAGGAAAAAATCTGACTCACAAAATGAAAATGGTGTCTGGAAATAAATATAACATGAAGTTAGTCTTCCCTGAAACCTGCCTCTCCTGCAGAGGCTGCTAGCCCTGAACCTCTCAAGAAGAGACAGGTGATCATTTATCCCACTCAATACTTTGGGGTGGAGGGACAGTCACCCTTCCTGTCCCTTCCCATGGTATCCAGTCATAATTCATGCACCACTTTCAGTACCACGTCCTTTGAGGGTGTCTCTGATTTCACACTCTAAATCTCCTCCTCACAGTAACCTCTATGCCAACCTGCTGGTCACGTCTCATCAGGGTCAAGCTCAGACATGTTCTCCAGCCAATTCCATCCTTAGATCTCCACCCCACCAGTGTGGCACCATACCTTTGTGGGTATCACAAATAACAGAGCCTCAGCATGATCCAGGGTTCAGAAGCCAACACTTCCAGTCTTGACTGTAGAGCTCTGCCACGTCTTCTAGACACACACTGGAGACAAAGAGTTCAACACCTTGACCCAAGAGCCACTGTCACAGTGAGACCCACAGAGTCCTCTGCTATTGCAGAAATCCAGTGGCCCCACAACATCCTTAATACAGAAACAGCAGAAAAGACAAAGGGTGGCTTCTTCTTTACCTCCTACCTCCAAGGTCACCTTTGACAATCAATCATACCCAGAACGTGGGAGCCTGGTAAGTGTATTTCCTCTCTCTCTGGAATGTTCCACAGATCCCTCTCACTCCTTGCTGCAGCTCTTTAACATCCCCAGAACTCCCCTTCTTGACATGCCTTAATCACACATCCCTGAGAAACAATCTCCTGATCCTCCCTCTTGCCGTCCTCCTTGGCTCCACTGCAATGGCTCCTCTTCCTCTACCTCTCAAATGTGGGTGCTTCCAAGGCTTTTGCTACAGGTGCCTCATCACCTCTGTTACAGTTTGGATTCAAGGTGTCCCCCAAAAGCTCACGTGTGAGACAATGTGAGAAGATTCAGAAGAGGAATGATTGGGTTGTGAGAGTCTTAATCCAATCAGTGATTTAATCCCCTTGATAGGGATTAGCTGGGTGGAACTGAAGTGGTGGGGTGTGGCTGGAGGAGGTGGGAACTGGGGCATGGCTTTGGGGTACATGTTTGTATCTGGCAAGTGGGGACCTCGATTTCTGCTTCCTGATCATCAGGTGAGCTGCTTCCCTCCACCACACTCTTTGGCCATGATGTCCTGCCACACCTCAAGCCCAGAGGAATGGAGCCTGCTGTCTATAGATTGAGGCCTCTGAAATCATGAGCCCCCAAATAAACTTTCCTCCTCTACAATTTTGCTGGTCAGGTACTTTAGTCACAGCAGTGAAAAAGTGGACTAAAACAACCCCATCTTATTCCTTACCCTCGGGACCTTGTGTCCCTGGCTTCCACGTTCATTCTCATTCTGCCAGTGCCCATCCCTGCATCTCCACCCACTGCCCCTGCTGGGCCTCAGCCCCTGTGCTCCACTCTACCAGAGTCTCCACTGGTGCCCACACCCACGTGCCAGGGCTGCACTTGTCACTCGGCTTCTCACTGACTATTGTTCTCAGTCTCAGTCAATAGTCCCATCCAGACCCTGGCCTTGCCCTTGGCTCCTTCCTCTGCTGATCCCAGGGCAGTTGATCACGCACCTGATCAATCAGATCCATCACTCAGCACCTCACAAGCAGTGATTTTATTTTATTGTCAAAAATCCTGGTGGAAAGGCAGAGAGAATCCAGCATCAGCTGTTCCTGGCACTTAGTGGTGAGGTCAAGGAAGCAGAGCTCCTAAGCCATGGCTTGTTCTCAGCTCTCCCCCGTTTTGTGGAACTGACCCCACCTCACCCTCTCCCTGGCCCAGCCCAGGATGTGCTCCTGGATGTTTTCATGCTGCCCACTCCCTCTCATCACCCTCTACTGCCTGTGCCGGGTTCCTTCCTGTGCACCATGGCACTTGGGGAGGAAGGTGAACTCTTCTCCCACCTGAAGGCACACTCCATTATTAGCAGTGGGAGCTGGCACTGCTGTGCTGTGTGTGGGCGAGGTTGCAGTGGGACCAGCTGGTTGATCTCAACCTTCACAAGTTTCCTCCAACCTTCCTGATCCCACTTTCCCTGGTAACTGTCTGCTCTGGAGTCGACTTCCTCTGATATGAGTCAGTCCTCCCTTTCTCCTGAGAATGACTGTAGGGCACAGCTTTTTCTCTCCTCTATTAACTACTAATATCGTCTTACAGTCAAACCAGATGGGGAACTATTGGTAAGTGAGACCTCCCATTAGCCCCTCATCCAGTTGCCCATATGCTCCCCCAGCTGAGATGCCTTTTGGTCACCTGCTGCCTTCTCCTTGTTCCTCTGTCCCCTCAGAAGCATTGTTAAAAGGGTTCTGATGTTGGGTCACTCCACTGTGGATACAAAGCCTCTGGTTTTCCTGTGGATTTTATGAGATCTCTCACCCAATTCTGTTTTCTTCTCAGCCTCAGTTTTCTTCTCTCCCATTCTTGCTGTCTATGTGAATATTATATGATTAACAGAGATACTGACTAACAATTTTCTTTTTTGCTCTGTCTTTCCTTGGCCTTCACATTAGTGGAATCCTGGCCTTGGGAACTGAGTTGGGAAGTGTTCCCCCTTTCAATCTTTGGGAAGAGTTGGAGATAGATGGTGCAACTTCTTCCCTTATATTTATAGTCTTACCAGTGAAATCATCTGGTCCATGCTCCTTATTCATTATTGATCTATGCAGACTTTCTATCTGTTTGTGACTCAGCTTCAGTAGTTTGTATGTTACTAGAATTTATCCATTTCTTCTAGGTTATCAGATAATTGTTCATAATAATCTTTTATGATCCTTTGAGTTTCTCAGTAACAACTATAAATTCTCCTCTTTCATTCTGATCTTATTTGAGTCATAGTCTTCTTAGTCTAGCTGAAAATTTATCAATTTTCCTAAAGCCTACTCTTAGTTTTTGATCCATTCTATTATTCTTCTAATTTTCACTTTTTAGTTTTTAGTCCTGAAATTGAACCCAGGGCCTCACACAATAGGCAAGTCCTCCAGCCTCAGCTACAGCCCCAACTGTTGTTGTTGAATTTTGTTTTAATTGTATTTTATTTTGAGATAGGGTCTCCCTAATTCACTCAGTGTGGCCCTGGATTTCCGATCCTCCTGCCTCAGCCTTCCAAGTCACTTGGATCACAGGACGGCTCTCTGGGTTTCCCTCTGCATGGGGACCTTCTGCCTTCTTCACTTTCAGACTGAGTGTGTTCTCAGGGTTCCCCCAGCCTCCTGTGATCATCACACAGTGGCTCCTGTTTGATTACTCAGCCACTCTATTCCTTTTCATTGGAGAATTTAACCCACTTACAGTCAAGGTCAGGACTGGTAGGCCAGGGCTGCCATTCTGTTTCTCCTTTTGGGGGCTTTGTTGTCAATCTTTTTCCTTTCTTCCTTTTCTGCTGTCTTCCTCTGTGATCAGGTGACTTACTCCATGGCATACTTTCATTCCTTACCATTTAGCATTTATGAATCTCCCGTAGGTTTTTGCTTTGTGTTATCCACGATGCTAACAGAAACATCTTATAGTTACATTAGGCTGCCTTACGATGGCAACAAATTAGTAAAGAAGATGAAGGACTGTGGTTATGGGTGACTACAGCCCTCAGGTCCCAGGTCCCTTTGTGAGGATAGCCTGAGGCCTGAGCCTAAGCAACTCCATTTTAAAAACCCCAGTTTGAAACCTGCAGTCTCCCCAGCACACCCACAGAGCCCTCCAGTGTGGCCTCAAACAAGTCACTTCCCCCACCCTGAGAAACAGTGAAGCCCTGGCAGGCTGTCCTCCCCTGATAAGAGGGAAAGGGAAGAGGATCAGCGTGGAGACCACCAGGCCATTTCTGACCCCAGGGCAAATGATGTCACTGAGAAATCCCTGGTAGCTGATAAGGATTGAAAGGGGGGTCAAAAGTCCCCAAATTTAGTATAAATAATAGAGCTGATGAGCAGGGATTCAGCCAGCCGAAACAAGGATGCACTCGAGCTGGAGAGCCTGATGAGGCCCTGACATCCCATCACTTGTCATCGTTTTCTTATCCTCTGTGTCATCCTCACCCTCTCAGACTCTACCGCCTCATCTGGACCTTGGTGAGAGCCAGGACTTCTCCCTATGACCCTCTCATCAACTGTCATCTACTGCACACCAGGAAAAGCCTGCCTTGGTTCCAGACCTGGTCACCTTGGTCTGAGTGAGTGTGGACATAGAGCATCAGACTTAAGACTTTTGAACTCAGCATGCAGAGGGAAGGTCTGTCACTAGTCTGTCAAGATTAAGTGTGTTTTGCAGAGCTTAGAATTAATCTAGAATTGTTTGCTGTGAATGGATCATGTCTATTGTGGTGCCTAGAATTAAGGATTGTCGTTTTCTTAGTTAAGAACCTATAGAGTGAATTGTATTGAGTAATGTGAGTGAATAGAGCATTGAAAGGGGCAGAAGTGCGTGGACATTCTTTGTTTCTCCCCTCGACTGCATATGTCACAATTTTGCCCCCTCGCGACACTTTGCCTGTCTGCTCCCTAGCTGAGGTCCCCTGTGCCCTTCTCATCCTTCTTGTTTCTCCCCTTACTGAAAGGCTCCACGTACATTGTCCACTCAGGGCCTGTGGTTTCCTAACTACTGATATCTCTGAGATTCTCTCTCTGAAAATATTTTCCTCCTCTTTTCTTTTCCATCCTCTCTATCTCAATGGATATGTCCTCACTATCTTAACTCGGCCTGGAGTTAGCCAAGGGGGACAAGCACTGCTATGGCTTGCATAATGTCCCCTCCAAAACTCAGGCATTGCCAATGTGATGGTGTCAGGAGGTGGGGCCTTTAACAGGGGCTTGGGCATGAGGGCTCCTCCCTGGGGAATGGGATTAAGGCGTCATGCAGTGTCCTGTCTCCTGCTCTAGTGGGGGACTCAGCCTCCTTCCACGTAAGGACACAGCATGCCCCCAGGTGGGAGGGCTCTACCAACCAGATCTGCTGGCACCTTGATCCTGACTCCTCAGGTCCCATGAATGTGGATGTTAAATAAAGACAGGTGTGCCGTTCCATGAGCGGCATTTGGGAAGTAGCTTTACTCTGTGAGACTGGGCACCTCAACAGTAACCATTCTTGGGTTGAGGAGCCCCCAAATGTGGGTGATACAAAGTACTGTGTGAAGGTCACTGACGGGCCCCTGTGCCCATGGCAATGAGACTTAGCCCTGGACGAAGTCCCACAAGGTTTAGGGGGAAGAGTCTGACGCATGGATTCATGGGGGCATGTTCAACCTGGTCCTGCTGAATCCCCGAAGCAGAAGTGTCCCAGAAGCTACATCATCTTCACACCCACCCCAGTCTACAAGCCCTGCACCTGTGAGAGGTCTTGGGAACTATGGTTACCTTTCCATTTTACAGAAAGGTAAATTGCATTACAGAAAGGAAATTGCATTTTCAAAGCATGAAATTGGTAAACACAAGGTCTGGAAAGTTCTTAAGTGTTAGAGCCAGAACTAGGCCCAGGCCTCCCATCTCCCTGTCCAATGGTTTTCCCAGATCCAAGCTCCCCTATCAGGGAAGTGAATCTTCCATGTTAACAAGGCATATGAAACACCTGGTTCAAGATCTAGATTGGCCAAGTGTCAGGAGCTTGACCCTCGGCAACTGATGGCACTTCTCTAAATTCGGTTTCCTCATCTGTAAAGTGGGGGCAATTGTTCTACCTCATTAGAAAATATTCCTAAAGTGTCTGTTCCCCTTCATGTTGCTCTTGAGCTCTCTCCTAGTTCCTCCTTCCCAGGTCACCTTCCTGGCTTCTGCACCCCCCAGTAGTCCCTGCAGAGCCACATCTTCATGATCCTATTCACAGGGCCCTGTTTTTCTCCAAGACCTTTCACTTCTCAGAGGGAAACTCTGACAAGCCATGCTGAGCCACATGAAGGTCAGGCCAGCGCCAGGAAGCACCTCCCCTCCACATCGCCTCCAGCGAGAGGACTGAGGCCTGTGGCTGCAGCTCAGCACACACACTGCTGCCTCCACTGGTCTTCTAGCTGCCAGGAGACCTTCCCCAGCTATGAGCCATGGCCTCCCCCCAGGACAGGGAAAACTGTCCTGCACAGGAATCTCACAGTCGGCTTTCACAAGGTCTTTTCATCTCAGTCTTGTCCACTGTCCCAACTCCATTTCCTTTTAAACCTGGAGCAGCCCCCAGGGGTGAAGATAATGCTCTACTTTATGCATATGCCCCATTCCCACCCAGGGCTCCTGCTCAACCTCAGTGTCAGTGACACTCACACCCCAGCCACATCAGAGACACCATTCTACTGGGCTCCCTTGACTTCTGGAGCAGGTCATCTGTAGAGAAGTGGAAGACCAGCCACGCAGACTTCCTGAGTGGTTCTCTTCTCTACAGTTCTCAGCATCTCTCTCTATGAGTGTGGGTGGTCAGGCCTAACCCAATACCACCTCTCCACCCAGGGGCCTCAGGCCACAGCTACTCTCCCCCAGGAAACACTGTGGCTCTGCAGACTTCAATCTACAGCTCCCAGAATGTGCCCACAGTCTACTGGGGTTCCTCCTGATTGGGCCCCTCCTAATGCATCACCTACGCTCAAGAACAAGACCAGCAGCTCAGCTCAACCACCTCCGCAACATTTAGCAGATATGCACTGAGCACCCAGTGCCTTCAATAGTCCACCAGGGGCTGTTCATTGGAGGAAAAACACTTATGGGAGTCCATCCCATCCCCTGTGGACTTCAGAAGCGCCCCATCATCCTGCACCCTGCCCACCTGCTCCCCTACCTGAGATGAGATCCTCCCTGCCAGCCCATCAGACGTCTGCCGACTTCCAGGTGAAGCTCCCATGGCCCAGGCAGCTTCCGGAAGTGTGGCCCAGACTCCCCCACACAGATTTAGTTGCTCAGGGCGTCAGGGGATGAGGGTCAGGAGGAGGCCTGGAGAGGGCTGGTCAGAACTTCCCACAGCTTCGCACATCAGAGCCCACAGCAGCCTCACTAAGGGACGTGGGGGGGTACTGCACACACACTCTCCCCAGGGGCCTTCACCCAAGGCAGGGGGTGTTGGTGTAGATTTCCTAAGACAAACCCTGTGTTGGGGTCAGAGCCAGGAGAAGAGAAGCCTGAGGAGGGCCTGAGGAATGTGGATTCCTTTTTGCACTTGACATGGAGATGAGTTTGCAAGAGGCAACAGCTAAGTTCAGGTGAGCTATGGCCCCGTGTCTCCTGTGTATTAGACACTTCCCCAACACCCCCTACCCATCTCCCATGCACACAGACACACAGACACACACAGACACACAGCCTGACACCCAAGGGGGTCCTACACCAGGTCTGTAAGGGACCCAGGGCTCCCATCATGCATGCTGCCTCCACCGACCCCCAGTCCAGCCTGCAGAACCCGTCTTGACTCCCTCCTCTGGGCGAGGTCCATATCTCTTCACTGACCCACCCCCTGTGCTGGTGTTCCCACAGGACAGACCAGTGACACAGCCGAGGGGGTGAGGATTGCCACCTGCACAGTCAGGGGGGTTTGCTTTGGGAAGGCTTCTCAACAAGAGGGGCCAGGGTCCAGGTGAAGCACAGAGGAAGAGCCCTGGCTTGGCTGGCATGAGGGTCCTGAGGGTGAGGGCAGCTTGGGGAGGCGTCACAAGAAGGAACAGGGCCATGTGTGCTCAGGAAGACGGGGACTCTCCAGGGCCACCTGGAGCTGGACTGAACCTGGAGCAGGTGGGCGTCTGTGTGTGTCAGGCTCAGAGCACAGTCTCTCCCAAGTGCCGGCTTCTGCTGCTTCCTCCAATGAAGCCATCTTCATGGCCTGTCCTCGGTTAAGGACCTCACTGTAGACACCAAGGGAAAGGCCCCTTCTCTTCCAGATGTCGATCATCAATTCCTGGGAAAGCAAGACACAGTGTTCCTTGGACAGTGAGGGAGAGAGGGGCCCCCGAGGTACTGGCCTGCAATCAACACTCAGTTCTATGAACTGCCTATGGAATCCCCTAAACACACCAGCACAGGTTTGTCAGTGATGGACTTTCTCTGTTAATCATGTTGGTATTACATAAATAGGTCAGGATCAGTGGGAACAGAAAGAGTGTATGCCTGATTGGGGAGCCCTAGGCTGGGCACTGTGACCTATGGGTGTCCAGGCTGGTCACCACTGCCAGCTCTCACTTTGTCAATGTCCTGCCAAGACTCCTGCTGCACCAGCTGTGCCTAGTTGATGTCATTGTCCTCGACCTCATGGTCCCCCTGCAATCCTGGACCTGAGTCACCCCAGGTTGCAGCCAGATTCTCCAGGGAAACCTCTACCTGTACCCAGTGCCAGGAATCCAAGGCTGTCCCCTTTACTGTCCTCATCTTCTCCACAAAGCCCACCTACTGTCACGAAAATGTAGGAGGAGGGGAGCCCAGGGCCCAAGGGGAGAGGGAGGTTTCTGGGCCCAGGAGGAGAAACTCAACCTGCTTCTTCTCTTCTCCATAATCTTCTCATGGATCATCCAAAGGCAGATTCCAGCTGCAAGGATCAAAATCACAGCCACGAAACCCATTCGGATGCCTCCCATGAGGACAGCTGGGTGCTCTCCATGTGAGTCTGTTTCCCTCCCAAGGAGAGAGTGAAAAACATTAAGGCAGAGAGAAGATGAGGTTCACAGTGATAAGGGAGAGAGAGAGAGGATGGAGAAAGGTTGGAAGGGGCCTGGTGCAGAAGCTGCAGGGGAGGGCGTGGCAGGTCCACTCATTCAAGCAGTGGCCCAGGTCCTTCGTGTGCAGGGGAGATGGGGATGAGCAGGTGGGGTCTGTGAACAAGTCATCACCAGGAAGAGACAGAAGCTCTCAATCACCAGGTGAAGGATCTCACTGCAGTAGAGGTTGACCCATGTCCAAGGTCTCCAGTGAGACCTCCAGGGACATGCGCAGTCACCTGTGTGTGGGGAGTGACAGGAGTTTCACAGACACTCAGTGTGGCAGGAGCGTCCCCCAGGGGAGGGACAGCACAGGAGGCAGGGCTAGGTGGGGAGGCCTGGGAGGCAGCCGTGAGTCCAGGAGGTTGGGTGGGCCATGTTGAACTTCCTCTGAGACTCCAGGGTGGAGGGGGGGCACATGACCAGGGGTGGTGACTGCACTGACCAGTCAGGCTCCTCCAGCAGCCCCTGGAGGAAGACTGAGAGAGGACGGGGGCACACGGGTCCCAGGCATTCGGGTCAGTGAAACACCTACTGCGCGCAAACTGCCCAGAACTGAGCCTGACACCTGGGCTAAGAGGAGAGAAGGATGTGTCCCCTGCCCTCATGGTGTCCCACTCAGGGTGGACTCAGACCCAGAAAGGGATCTTTCCACTCAGGGGGGATGGATGAAGGCAGCTCCTTAAAGAGGCTGCGCCTTCAGAGCCAGCAGTGGCTTCACACGTTAGGGAAGGTCAGCAAGCAGCTGTGTCCCTGTGTGGATGAGGCCACCATCAGGGACCCAGGACCTTCTCAGCCCTACATCCTATGGGGACTAGGTGGAGGTCAACCCCAGAGATGACACAGACAAAGGCCACAATCCGATCTGTTTTTCCAAAGATGACTCTGGACACAGGGCATGGTGACGGGGTGGGACAGGTCCTGGAAGGCTGCCCCTGGCCCAGGGGGAAGGGCCTGGAGGTGAGGGATATTTAAAGACAGTCGTGAGCTGGATGCCACCCCACACTTCTGGATTGGAGTGACCAAGGGAAGGCAGTGCTGTTCATAAACACAGCAGCAAAAAAGCCAGGAACCCTGGGGCTCCAGAGCCACCTGAGCCCCCCCTGTGCCCCTCCCTCCTGCAGGTGCACTCACCTGGGCTACAGAGGTCAAGGAGCTGTAAGGTGGCATTTTTCTGGTCCACTGGGTTGCTGAGGACACAGGTGAGGCTGACATTGGGCTGCCTCAGTGGCAGGCTCAGGGCCAGGGTCCAGGGGTTGGGGGGTCCTGGGGCCCCTCTCTGCTCCCACTCACTGGGGGGGCCCTGGACCTCCCAGGTTACACTCAGGACCTCTACAGCCTCTTGGGTCCCACAATCCAGAGTGACATTGCACCAGCTGGGCGTGATGGATGCTGACGTGGTCCAGATCTGGGCAAGGGGCACAGGATCTGAGGAAGGAGGGGACAAAAGGAGAGCCTCACACATGCCACACATTGTCCTCCAGTGTCTCACTGACCATAGGCAGGAGCCCTAGGAGGAAGCTGGGAGCATGTTACAAATCAAGCACAATTTCCCCAGAGCTACATGTTGACAAGTGACAGCAGCCACTTTATTAAGCTCATGTGATCTCACTAGATGAAGCAAGTCTAAACTCTTTTTCCCATGAGAACATGATGCTGAATCCCAGTTTTTAGGGACCATTATTTCTAGAAGATAGGGGTCTTCTGGAAGGGGAGGAAGCATGGGACAGAAGAGCTTGTCTGGGGCCAGGGTCCTGTGTCCTGGGTCTTCAGCTGAGACAGTGCCTGGGACTGCACAGCCCGACTGGGGCAGGACACCAGGCCAGCTCTGGGAGGACCAGAAAGCTCAGGTCAAAACAGGAGACATTGTGGGAGATACCGTGACTGCAACAGAGAGCACAGCTCTGCAGGCAGTTAGAACATGACCCTGAATGTGAGCTCCCGACTGGGGGAGAAGGGTCAGATCCACAGGCCAGTCTGGAAATCACACAGGACCTGCACCTGCAGACCACTCTCTGCAGAGAGACTGCTCTAGGCAGAGAGGGACTGTGGGGACCCTAGAGTTGGCAAAATGGGTATCCTGGGATGTGCAGCAGCATCACTTCTCCTACCCTATCAAGGCTTGCAGAGCAGGATTTGTGGGGTCTGTGAAAGTGAGGCTAGCCTCTCACTGGCCACTCTCTGCAAGGATTGGAGATGGTGAACTAGATACCAGTGGATTTCAATGAGGTAGAACAATCCTGTCCCACTGATGTTCACATCTTTATCCTTAGAACCTGTGAATATGCTAAATTATGAAAAAAAGAGCTGAGCTTTAAATAGGATTATCTGATAGTCCCAGAGTCCTCACAGGGACCCTTAATTGTGGAAGAAGAGTCGGGCATGGTGGTGCACTCCCCCAATCCCAGCAGCTCAGGAGGCTGAGACAGGAGGATCCGAAGGAAGATCAAAGCCAGCCTCAGCAACCTGGCATGGTTCGAAGGAAATTAGTGAGACCTTGTCTCAAAAATATGAATCAATAAAAAAGGCTGGGAATGTTGCTCAGTGGTTAAACACCCCGGGATTCAATTCCTGATACCAAAAGCATAAAACAAAACCAAAACAACAGGAAGAAAAGGAGCAGGTATGAGGGATGCAAGAGAGACTCCCCCTCCCTTTCTAGTTTAGGCAGAGGAGGGACCACAATTCCAGGGAGGCTGGCAGCTCTGGAGAGTAGGAAAGGCAGGAAAGGATCCCCTCTAGATCCTGCAGAACAAAATGCAGCCCTGCCCACACTTGGATTTTAGCCCAGTGACAACCATGTCTGACCTGACCTGCAGCATATTGTGGATACACATTTGTGTTGTTTTAAACCCCAATTATGCATTGTTAAAAGAATAAAGGAAAACTAATGTACAAAATCAGTAAGTTTAGTCTTACAAAGAGGAGGAACTGTTACAGCAAAAATGGCCAAATTTCCACTTTGTCTCCCAAAACACAGATGTGATTTTTCTCCCTGGTATAAACCTCAGCTCTACTGTTTGTGATGAATATCTGACATGTTGGTGCCTGAGGAGAATCCTGCAGCATGTGGTCTCAGAGCCTCCTAGACTCAAGGAAGGAGGGTGGCCCTGGGACTAGGTGAGGGTGTCACTTACCATAAACAGTGAGGTGGAAAACTGCTTTAATTTCTCTTCCCGCCTGAAATCTGATCTGGGCCCAGTACTGCCCACTGTCCTGTGAGGTCAAATTGTTAATCCTCAGGGATGACATACTGGGCACCTGGACCCTGTGCTTGTACTTGTCCTGGAGACTGAATCACAGTGGATCTTCCTTCCCATTCTGGAGTCTCAGCATGAATGTGGAGTTTGACTCAGAGCCAATGCCCCAGGAGATCTCCTCTATCTTGGGATCCTCTGGCTCCTGGGTCACTTGCAACAAGACGGAACCTCCCCGGATCGCCTTCAGATAAGTGCGGGTTCTAAAACCTTTAATCCCAGAACCATGAGCTCCAGAACTCTTGGCTAAAGTGCTGCAGGCACCTAGGGCATTGGGAAAGAGAACATGGGTATTTCCTCAAGGAGAACAAGTGAAACAGACATTTTCATCTTAACCAGTTCATCCAGCACCTTCCTTGATCTAGAGAGGCAGCCTTGTCCAGTGAACTGGACCCATTTCTCAGATCAAGTCCGGTTTTGCTGAAGTGCAACCTTGGGCTGGTGACTTAACTGGACTAGACTGCAGTTTCCTTACCTGACTTGAAGTCAGGTTATGAACTACAGGAGGCCAGGGATTGACAGCTCCCAGCACATCATCTGGCACATGCTAGGTGGGAGCCATGCTAACAGATGGGAGGGGTGCCTCATGTGTCTTCAATTCTCATTTCCCTGATGATTAGAGATGCTGAGGATTTTTTATAGCTCTGTTGACTATTCATTTCTCTCTTTGAGCAATACTTGTTCAAATCTTTTGCCCATTTCAAATCAAGTTACCTGTTTCCTTGCTATCAAGTCCTTTATCCATTAGGGCTATTGGCCCCATATCAGACGTGTGATTTGCAAATATTCTCTCCCAAGACATGGGTTGTCTCTTCACTCTTTTGTTTCCTTTGCTGTGCAGAAGGTTGTTAATTTGATGCTATTCTGTCAGTTTTTGCTTTTGGTGTCTGTGCTTTGTGAATCCTAGTCAAGAAATCACCACCCAAGCTCATGGAACTTCTATGGTTTCTTCTAGAGGCTTTATAGTTCCAAATCTTGTGATTTAGTCTTTCTTCCATTTTAAGCTGATTTTTTTCATGTGAGGTGAGTTAAAATCGAATTTCCTTCCCCTGCGTGTAGCTCTCCCATCTTCCCATATGCATTTACTGAAGAGCCTGTCCTTTCCCTGTTGTATATTCTTTGCACATTTGTCAAACATCACATCAACTGACTGTAAACAGTGGGTTTATTTATGGAATTTCTTCTTTTTCCATTGGTCAATGTGTCTGTTTTTGTGCCAGTTCCCTGCTGTTTTAATCACAATAACATTGTATTTTCAAATCAGGGAGTGAGACACATCTAGTTTTGTTCTTTTTCATTTGTTTTTTGGTTTCTTTTCTGATTCCAAACTAATTTTAGGAGTTTTTTTTTTTTTTTTTGTATTTCTGTTAAATATGTCATTTGAATTGTCGCAAATTCATCAAATCTATTGAGATTATTTTACCAGCAGCCAAAATGTCATTTCATGATCAAAGATATCAAAAGATTTTTTTTTTAGTACTTATTGGTTTCATATCTTGCTATAAAGGATAGCCTTCCCTTCAAAAGCAAGTTTCTCATTTTTTTTTTCTAGGTTTCTTCAAGTTATTTTTGTGGTTTCAACATTCATGTTTAGGTTTTGATCAAGTAAAATGTAGTTTGGTGTCAGGAAGGTCCCACAGCTGGATGGTATAAAGGGTGGTTACGAGGTTGGACTTCACCTCAGTGAAGTCAGAGTTAGTCTAGGTCCCCCATCTTCTGGCTGTGTGAACTTGAACAGTTACTGAACCTCTCTGGCTTCAGCTTTCTCACCTATGAAATGGCAGTGATGGTGCTTACTTCACTGAATTCTTCTTTGGATTTATGCAGAAAGAGCTTTGGCACAGTGTTTAATAACTGTGCTGTTCCCATTCGCTGCTGTTGTTACCATGATGGGCATTATTGGCCCAGCACCCCGGGTCAGAACCACACATTCCCAGTTCTAGGCTGGTGTCCCTTCCTCCTGTCCAGCTGCCCCTCTTGGGGGTCTCCTCCTAAGTACAGGGATGGGATTCAGGTGTCACACATCCTGTGGCTTCGATATCCTTGGTGCCTGTACGTGTCAAGGTCCAGCCAGGGCTTTCCTGTGTATAAAGGCCTGAGTTTAAAAGGAAATTCATTGCTAATCAGTCACCATTACCAAGCACCACAGGATCCCTGTGCAGCCAGGAAGCAGGGGGTGGAGAAGGTGGCGGGGAGGACTTATTGTCCCTACCTTGAACTAAGATTTTAAATTACATATATATATATTTTTAATTTTTGTAAGATGTTGATAGATCTTTATTTTATTCACTTATTTCTATGTGGTGCTGAGAATCCAACCCAGTGCCTCCACATGCTAGGCTAGTGCTCTACCACTGAGCCACAAACCCAGCCCCAAATTTCATAGTCTTAACACCGGTTGCCCATATTCCCCTTTGGTGAGCTGCTATGTAATGTAAAGTATTACATGTTACACTGAAAACTAGAATCCAAGCTGTGGAGTTTTCAAGTGAAAATGAAGTGTGCCCCATCCCAAGGTAAGCACTGGAAA
This sequence comes from Callospermophilus lateralis, assembly GCF_048772815.1. Lineage (NCBI taxonomy): Eukaryota > Metazoa > Chordata > Mammalia > Rodentia > Sciuridae > Callospermophilus > Callospermophilus lateralis. The sequence continues at coordinate 8,613,977 of NC_135311.1, forward strand.
TGACGTGTGCCCAGAGACACTCCAGCCCTATGAGCCCGGGCATCTATTCATAAAGCCTCTCAACCTTCCCACTGGTGTGGAGAGGTGACATTCTTTCTCTCTCTGAATGGGTTGTGACATCCTATGGTCCCCTCATTAATTAATGAGCAAAATAGAAGTATCCTTTAGCACTATGTTTATCTATTACACTTGTATAAATGTGTAATTTGGGGTTGAAATTGGGACATAAAACTGCAACTTCCCCTTTTCTAAAAAACTTTTATGAAAGTTGCTTTTTGAGGCCTTGAGACTTAGAGAGCCGAGAGGAACTAAAAGACTCCAAGGTCGAGAAGCTGAGGAATACGATCCTGAAGAAGAGGGTCTTGTGGACCTGGGTTAGAAGCCAGGGTGCAGTCAAGCTGCAGGAGGGAGCATGGGGTCAGTACCAAAGGTTCCACCAGGCCCAGGGCACCTGGTATGGACCATGCCACCAAGACTCTGGACTCCAGCCAGCCGGCCTTCTGTTTCTCATCCCTGCCTTAAGTCCCTTCCTGCTCCCTGGGGAGACAGAGTGAGTGTGCCTCCTCTCTCCTTGTCAGGGGAGGGACTGTGAAGTTCTTTCTTCTTGCAAAACCTGGTGCAGTGTTGGTTTCTCTGGGCATGGACAGCAGGCGCTTGCTGGGTGTCAGTACAGTGGTGGTCAGTACATTTAAGTGCCCTAATTAATGCAGTGCCCAGAGAAACAGCCTGCTATCCCATGGGGAAACAGCACAATTGGGTGCTCTGACGGCCTGTATTTCAGACCATCCTCAGGGATTTGATGAGGTCATTGTGGTCACCACAGTGTCTGTGTCCCCTGCCAGCACTGTAAGAGGGTCCTCCAGGGAAGCCAGTGTTTTGTGCTGATCAGGAACCTCAAAGTCTGGCAGAGGCTCTCATCAGCTGGTCTAAAGGGCACAGCTGGAGCGTGGCCTCCTGGGCGAGGTTTGCAGACCACATCTGCACAGGGTGTGAGGAGGGAGAGTCCTTGGGCAGGAGACTGAGGACACCAGCCCTGAGGTCCCCTCAGAGCAGAGGCAGGAAGACCAGGTCAGGGAGGAGCTGAGGGGAGGATTCCTTCCCTCCCTGGGGGCTGAAGTGACCACAGGGACAGCTCAGGGTGTCCTCCCTTAAGGAGGCCTAAACAGGCTCCCCAGCTGTGACTCCCTGTCAGGTGACAGGATAGGACAGGTCAGGACGAGACAGAGCAGAGGCCTTGCAGTGGCCACAGAAAGCCCTGTGTGAGTGGAAGCCCTGGGTCACCCTGGAGGGGCTTCAGAGGTGATCTGTCCACGCCCCTCCTGTGACAGAGCAGGGGTCCCCAGGGGAATGGAACAGGAGAGCAGGGGACAGAGTCCTTGGAGTGGCCGAGCACAGCTGAGACTTCTGGCTCTCCCAGGGTTGGACAGCCAGCCTGGCCAGACTCCCACTTCCTAGAAGAGGGAACCACAATACAGAGGAGGGTCAGCCTCAGCCTGTGGGAGGATCTGCCCCTGAGGCCCAATGGTGGGTGACATCAGCAAGACCGAGAAGGGAGGCAGAGAGGGGAGGCAGCAGGAGCTCTCTGACCTACAGAAGACGCTCATCCTAAACAAGGAAAGAGGAGCCATGGAGCACATGGGCTTTACCAGCTAGAGGGTGAACTTCATACTACAAAATGAAAAATGCAACTGTGGCATAGAACATGGTTCCTCTGTGTGTCGTATCCCTATCTCCACGTTCCCATGCCAGGAGCATTTCCCTGTCAACTCTTGCATGAAGCCCAAACTGCCAAACTTGCTGCCCTTTACACTGTCTCCGTGTCTCTCTTGGGCCAATAGTGACCCTTCTCCAGCTCCCAGCCAGAAGATGGGGGGCAGCATTTATTAAATGCTTTTGCTATCAGTTTGGGGGAGCCACCACATGTCCAGGATCACCCCCTCTGCAGTGTGGAAATTCCAGGAATCAAGCTGTGCTCAGTGTCCGCTTCTCTTCCACACTTGCCCTTCCAAACCATGTGCAGGATAGGGCTTGCTATTTGAACCATGATATGGGCAAGTTCTTCACCACCCTCACCATCACTCCTTCACCACCATCTCTCTCCCCCAAGCAAGGCTGAGTGAACAGGGGACAATCCAGAAACCAAAGAAAAATGCAACTGTGGATCTTCAGGTTTCCAGAAAGGATGCAGAGCAATTTAGGGGTGAGGCTCCTTCCACAAAGTGCCTCTGACCAACTCCTTGCAAGGTGCTTTGCTTCATCAGCTGCACAGAGTTCAGGCCTATGGGGGGACCAATTTCAACCTTCCCCATTTCCATTGACATTGAGAGAACCACCCTCTTTGTCTGGGCTCAGGCTGCAAATCCAATAATTGGGAAAGTCAAGTCCTCCTTTCCTTCTCCTTTCTTCCTTGTCCTTCCCTCCTGTTCTTCTCCTTCCTTTTGAAACCTTCCACCCCCACTGCCTCTGAAGAGAGCTGCACATTTAACAATCCCCAGTTAAACAACGCTGTAGAAATGGGAAGAGTGTGCATTTTGCTGTTCCAAAATTGAGCTATTTAAAAGTGACCAGTCCTCTACCACTGGCAGCTTGTTGTTCAGTTAATAAGTCCCCTTTCACAAGTGCTCCCTAAACCACCAAGCTCCATGGAATTCCCTGCAAGTTCACTTAGTGGCTGGGATTGATAAAAAATCAGATTAGAAGTCTTCACCAATAGTCAGTTCACTAGATCTTCTTATTGTCTCATTAGTTTTTATTTTATTTCTTCATAGGGGCAAACCCACCGTCCACAATGTCATAAGTGTAACATGGTTTTGGCTCACATGACTCAGTCATTAGGTCAGTATTTTCTTCACTTCCTTCTACTTCCCACCCTCTCTTTCTCCCCTGCATAATTTCTGCACAATTTCACCTCCTGTAGCCTGTGGTAGCTACCACTGTTTTTTTTCAACATGCTCAACATCCCCATAAACATGTGGGTGTGTAGAGGCTGCTTGTTCTTTTATAAAATAAGGACTTCATGGTGCTCGGTTCCCTGGAGATTGCTGAGGAGGATCCAGGATGTCATGGAAACTGGACATTCTTCCCAGAACACTGGTGCACTGTTTCCTTAGCCTCCATGATATCCCTCTATGCCTGTGAGGCCCAGATACTACTCAGTTTGCTCAATCTTTTCTCAATTGACAGCGCCTCCTGTTTTACCAGGGCTTTGCCAGGAACAGTGATAAGATAAGCAAGGTTCCACCTGAGGTCTCCGGGGCCAGGGGCATTTCATGGTGGGGAGGAAGGAGTGCAGACCAGAGGAGCCTCCTCCAGCTCAGACACCAGGGTTCTGGTTGGGATCCCCACAGAAGAGCTGCAGAGGTCCTGAGGACACTGGGGGCCCAGGCTGGGGTGCTGCCTCCTCACCCCTGTGCCCAGGAACAGGCTCTTGGTCTGTCTCCATCCCCCTCCCCAGGCAGCTCCAGCCCCTCCCTGCTGCTGCAGCCCAGTGGCCTCAGCTCCTTGCCTATGGTCCCTCATGCAGCCAGGGCTGCCCCAGCCCAGGGTCCCAGTTCCTCACCACAAGGAGGCCATTTTGCTCTTTCCGTTCATCCTGGGCTCTACCCACACTGCACTGGTGAATTATAACAGTGCGGCTTTCTCTTTTTATTTCCCAAAGGCATCAGAGCCTAACAGCCCCCCAGGACTGAAGGGTCCCAGCTGTCCCAGCACCCCAACTGCCCTCCCTTCCAGGAAACCCAGCTACTCACAGAGAAGGCTAATGACTCCCAGGAGCCTGGTGGTCCAGCAGAGGTGGGGGTCCTGTGAGCTGCGTCCCATCCTGGCTGCCTGCCAGCCTCTTCAGCTGCAGAGGAAACATCCGAAAGGGGAACCAGCAGGAGGAGGAGCTTCCCTGCTCTGAGGGCAGAGCTACAGCCAGTGTTAGGAACCCACCAGAGTTCACAGAGGCAACCTCACTCATCTAAGAAATTGCAGAAAAAAAATGTACGAATGATCGGAGCCTGGATGGACATCTGGTCTCTGATATCTGTTAGTAAGCCCCCTCCTGCAGGCAGAACCGGCTTGTATCAGGTAACTACACCTTCCCACACCCACTGGGTGAACATCTCTGCCCAGGCAGCCCTGATCCCAACGCCAGCCTGTGGCCAGTACAGAAGTCCCCCTCTTACAAGCCTGAGCTAAGCCCTCCTGAGTTCCATGGCTTTCCTCTGCACTTATCCCATCTATAACTCATATTTATTTTCTGATATTACAAGAACTTCACCTGTGAGTTGCCTAAGGAACTAACTGTGGTCAACAAAACACCAAACTGTAATGGAGAGTGGTAACCTCCAAATCTGGTGCACTTAGCTTTGAGGGAGAGGCCTCGTGGCTTCTGAGCTCTTATTGGTGCTCAGGCAAAGACAAGCTCTTCCCTCTGTTCTGCAGGCCTCTGAACTGTTTAGATTGTGGGGTTGGGGGAGGGTTAGGGGATTGGATCCTACAGAGGGCAGCAGGATAATGGCTGGAAACTGAGGGCACAATGGTCAGTCAATAGATATTCCAGCTGACAGGTGCCAGGGACTTTTCAGAACACCATATCTCACATTTTCAATGTGCCAGCCATCCTACCCTAAGGTATGTTATTGTATCCAAAGACACAGAGAGCCCTGGGTTCAATCCCCAGCACCACAAGACAAAAAGCAACAACAAAGGAGCCTGCACAACAGTGTGATTGCCACCAAGAGCCAAATAGAAGAGAAACAAAGATCAGGCACATGGAGCGCTGATGAACCAGCCTAATTCCATGTTAAGATTGGGAGCCATTGTCACAAAGTCATGAAAAGTTCATTTCTGTTTTACTGTAAAATACCAAGATTTCCATTTGGCCTGACCATAATTGGATGTTTTAAACACTTGTTTGGGATTCCTGCCCTTGCTTTGAACTTCCCCATGCCTGGCTCTCCTTGACCAGATGACAACCCTCCGTGAATCCCAGCTGCTCCTTGTTAACTTTGATGTTGGACTGAGTCTGCCCCCCACCTTGAGATGTTAAGCAACATAGATCCTAAACCTGCTGTCAGCCCTTGTATTTCACTTGCCAGAACCCTGTTATTTGTAAGTTCCCAAACCACCTCCCTTTTTGGTAACTTTTTGTGTTATAAGGACTTCCCTGTAATCACACCAGCTGCTTGCTGTCCTCTGGCCCTGTTTTGTGGGTGAGGCAGCACCTGGCCAGCTCTGGTGTACACAATCCAAGCTTGTTCCAATTTGATTTAAATTGGAGTCAGTGGTTTTTCTTTGTGTCATGGTTCAAAATTTGGCAGCCCCAGTGAGATTCAGACCACCAAAATTCTAAAGGTGTACGTTAGCTCTGGGACTCCAGGACAAGAGTGTGGTCCCAGGGGTGCACATCTCAAGTCATTCCAAGTCCCCAGGGTGTGGCTTAGGATCATCAGGTTGCTGGAGTGAACAGTGGTGCTAAAACCATTATCAATCATCCAGTGAAGGAGGCCTCAGTAGGCAACTAGCGCCCTATAACATCTGGTATGGGTTTAAGAGAGATCTCTTCTGGGGACAGTGAGGTGCCTGGGGAGGCACATACCCACTCCTGTCTAGGACAGTAGCAAAATGTTGCACTGTCGTCTGGTATCTGGTGAGGATTTCCTCCTGGGACATTGAGGTGTCTGATGAAATACATATGCACTCCTATCTGAGACGGTAGCAAAGGGTTGCACTGTCCTTTGGTCTGGTGGGGACAGTGAGGTGTATGAGGAGGCACATATGCACTCCTGTCAGGGGCATTAGCAAGAAGTTGATGGCTCCTTGGGTTTTGGTGCCTGGTTCTCGTCCCCTGTGTATGATTCTGTGTTCCATTTTTTATTCTTTCTGTCTTTTCACTGTGTGTCTTCTCTGGTATAAACCTTAGATAATTGGACAACAGAACAGGTAATAAATCAAGTAGCCTGAAACTTCTTTGAACTGTGTTTTCAGAAACTTTGACAAACATTACCCCCTTCCATCCAGCAGGATTATGATTACTCCATCAGCAAGAATCGCCTCCAAACTTTCTGTGAGGTAGAATTATAACAGTGGTCCTTCACCTTCTGGATGCTGCCCTCATTGCTCTAAGGGTTTTTTAAAGGTGTTTTTTCTCTCTTCTCCCCTATTCCCTCCCTAGCAGGATCAGGAAGAGAGTGCTATCTTTTCTTGCCCTAGTTGGCTGCCCTGGAGCACACCCACTGCAGGAGGGAGATGCCTGCTGGGGATCTGGGAAATGAATATCTCCCAAATTAACAAGTGAATCCTAACCTGCCATTTGGGTGCCCTGGGAACCCCTACTGGAATGGAACACTTGAAATAATTCCATTAACCCCCCCTCTGTCCCTCCTGATCCAGAGAGTCATAGTCATGGGACAGGAGTTCCCTGTGTTTCCCCTGTCCTAGCAAAGTAATAAATCTTCTTTCCTTTTTCTCAAACAATGTCCTCATTATTAAATTGGCATTGATTGACTTTGGGAAAGAGGACTGAGCTTTTGGTTACAAATTTTGGCAGCCCAGGTGTGACCCCAGAGCAGACCCTGCTCTGCTTTCTTGGGCAGGCCTGACACTCCAAGCAACTGTCACTTCTTGAGAGCTGACTACTGGAAAGTTAGGAGATGGGCGAGTGTGCCTGGGGTTGAGTTCAACCAGAGGAGCTAATCCTGTAAGTAAAGGGAGGGACTGAGGGACTCCCAGCACCTGCCAAAGCCCCTTTTGCTTTGGGAAACTCCCACCTTCCTTCGCTGCACTGTAAGGATTGCTCCATCTCTGTCTCCTTTGAGAAAAAGGAAACACTACAGTAAAGTCGAGGCACTGAGACCCTTGATGCTACAATTCTGGTTCCCCTTTGTGGGAGCATCTGGTCCCGTCATAGGGGAAATCTTACTGTAGTTTTGATTTGCATTTTCCTGATTGCCAAGATGTTGAGCATTTTTTCATATATTGCAGGCCATTTGCATTTCTTCAATTGAGAAGTTTCTGTTTGATTCTTTTGCCCATTAGTTGATTGCAGAGTGTGTTCTTGTGTGTATGTGTGTGTGTGAGGGGTGTATGTGTATGTGTGTGTGTGTGTGTGTGTGTGTGTGTGTGTGTTTGTGTGTGTGTAGATTTTTTAGTTCTTTTTATATCCTGGGTACTAGTCCCCATCAGAGGAGCAGCTGGCTGAGATTTTCTCCCATTCTGTAGGCTGTCTTTCTTCTCTCGTTTCATTAGCTGTGCAAAAACCTTTTAGTTTGATGGCCCCCCACTTATTGACTCCTGGTTTTATATCTGGTGCCCTGGGGGTCTGGTGAGGGAAGCTGGAGCCAGCTTGTTTATGATGGAAGGTCCACTCCATGTTTCCTTCCAGCTGTCATAAAGTTTCTGGTGACATTCCTAAGACTTTGAGCCATTTCAGTTTGAGTTTTGTGCAGGATGAGGACAGGAGTCTAGTTTCATTTTCTACATAAAGCTAATCAATTTTCCCAGCACCATTTGTTAAACAGGCTGTCTTTTCTCCAAGATATACTTTTGGCACCTTGTCAAGTGTCAGACAGCCCTAGGCAGATGGATTTGTCTCTGTGTCCTCTGTGGTGTTCCATTGTCTTGGTGTCTGTGTTGATGCCAATGCCATGCTCTTTGTGTTGCTACAGCTCTGGAGCATAATTTCAGATCTGGTATTGCCACAGGCCCCTCATCATCTCAATCCTTACCTTAGGGCCCCTGTGCCCCTGGCTTCCACAATCATGGTCACCTGCCAGTGCCCAGCCCTGCATCTCCACCCACTGCCCCTGCTGGGCCTCAGCCCCTGTGCTCCACTCTACCAGAGTCTCCACTGGTGTCCACACCCACGTGGTAGGGCTGCACTTGTCACCTCGACTTCTCAACGACTACTGTGCCGAGTCTCAGTCAATAGTCCCATCCAGACCTGGCCTTGCCCTGGGCTCCTTCCTCTGCTGACCCCAGGGCAGTTGATCAAGCACTTGATCAATCAGATCCATCAATCAGCACCTCAGATGCAGTGATTTTATTTTATTGTCCATAAATCCTGGTGGAAAGGCAGAGAGAATCCAGCATCAGCTGTTCCTGGCACTTAGTGGTGAGGTCAAGGAAGCAGAGCTCCTAAGCCATGGCTTGTTCTCAGCTCTCCCCCATTTTGTGGAACTGACCCCACCTCACCCTCTCCCTGGCCCCAGCCCAGGATGTGCCCTGGATGTTTTCATGCTGCCCACGCCCCCTCCTCACCCTCTACTGCCTGTGCCGGGTTCCTTCCTGTGCACCATGGCACTTGGGGAGGAAGGTGAACTCTTCTCCCACCTGAAGGCACACTCCATTATTAGCAGTGGGATCTGGCACTGCTGTGCTGTGTGGGCGAGGTTGCAGTGGGACCAGCTGGTGGACCTCAGCCTTCACAAGTTTCCTCCAACCTTCCTGATCCCACTTTCCCTGGTCACTGTCTGCTCTGGGTTGACTTCCTCTGATGTGAGTCAGTCCTCCCTTTCTCCTGAGAATGACTGTAGGGCACAGCTTTTTCTCTTCTCTATTAACTACTAATATCATCTTACAGTCAAACCAGATGGGGAACTATTGTAAGTGAGGACCTCCCATTAGCCCCTCATCCAGTTGCCTCTGCTCCCCCAGCTGAGATGCCTCTTGGTCACCTGCTGCCCTCTCCTTGTCCTCTGTCCCCTCAGAAGCCTTGTTAAAAGGTTCTGATGTTGGGTCACTCCACTGTGGATATAAAGACTCTGGTTTTCCTGTTGATTTTATGAGATCTCTCACCCAATTCTGTTTTCTTCTCAGCCTCAGTTTTCTTCTCTCCCATTCTTACTGTCTATGTGAGTATTATATGCCTGACAGAGATACTGACTTACCATTTTCTGTTTTGCTGTGTCTTTCCCTGGCCTTGGTATTAGTGGAATCCTGGCCTTGGGAACTGAGTTGGGAAGTGTTCCCCCTTCTTCAATCTTTGGGAAGAGTTGGAGATAGTGTTATTTCTTCTCTATTATTTCATAGTCTTACCAGTGAAATCATCTGGTCCTGAACTTCTTTTTGGATGGGAGACTTTTTTTATTATTGATTTATCCTCTTTATTCATTATTGTTTTATTCAGATTTTCTATCTCTTTGTGATTCAGCTTCAGTATTTTCTATTTACTAGAATTAATCCATTTCTTCTAGGTTATCAGATAATTGTTCATAATGATCTTTTATGATTTTTTGAGTCTCTCAGTGACAAATGTAATTTCTCCTCTTTCATTCTGATCTTATTTGTCTCTGTCTTCTAGTCTAGCTAAAATTTCATCAATTTTCCAAAAGGTAACTCTTAGTTTTGTTGATGTTTTCTATTGTTTTTCTAATTTCCACTTAAAAAAATTTTTTATTATACTAATTTATTAGTGATTAAATTGGGGTCTATTAAGAGATTAATTTGCCCAACATCACAGGGAGATAGTGATGGTAGTAGATTCAAAGCCAGAAATTCTGATTCTAACAGCCATATACATAACCTCCTTTTCTTACTCCAAAATGTGACCAATACACGGAATGATGGTCCTGTTCAATATGGATCAATGGATTGTATGTATTTCTTTACACATAGAGACCAGATGGTGACTGTTTCTCTTTTGTCACACTTTTACAAGCTTGGTTATTGTCTGTGTTTTCACTTTTCCCACTTGGAGCTCTTAAAGTAGGGTGGAAGTTTAATAAAACAGTTCCCATAGAGAGGGAGGCTGGCACAGAAACAACATTCTGGAACACTCTGGAAGCGGCTGGAATGATGGGGTGTGGGTTCTGGGTTCTGAGGATTCCCTCCCCTGAGGCCTGTTACAAGGTGTGTATGGGGAAGCTGAGAACATGGCGGCAGGCAGAGAGGCAGCGCTTTCAATACACCCCCAGTGATGGGGTCATAAAGTCTCATGGATAACGCTTGGATTCTACCAATGGAGAATCTCCTAGCAAAATTCCACTGAAGAGAGACCAGCCGGGAGCTACTAGGATTTTTTGAAGTGTCTGTGTGACCCGGACGAGCAAAACCCTGCCACGAGACGCAGAGATCCAGATCCACCAGCCACAGTTTGCGCGCCAGGAGCTGAGGCCAACCGGGATGGACCAGTCCCACCCCTCCCTTTGTACATTCTGGACACTTCGGCAAGGAGCCTGGGGCCCGCCATAGCAGAGAGGTGACGTCATCGGAGTTCTGCCTGCGGAATTCCTTCCCAGCAGAATCCACTTTAGCAGGTGTGTGACTCCCCATTCTGATACAAGCAGCCAGGAAACTTTATTGACCTCTCAGGTGTCGTGTCTGTAGGGAAGCAGAGGGGATCCCCGACCCCCAGCCCCCCATATCACCAGTGGTGACTCCCAAGGTCTTAGCTGCCAGTTTACCACAGCACTGGGGCTTAAAAGGGACACGCGGTGGGGCTGAAAGTGTAACTAGATCTCTGGGGAATCACCTCTGGGGAATAGCTCCTGGCTGGATGGCTGACAGGAGGAAGGGGGTAAGGGCTGGAGAAGTGAAACGGCTCTGGACTGACAAGTCTGAGAGACTCCCAGGAGATGCCTTACAGAGATTGCTATTGGCAGGTAGAGAGCAGAAGCTCCGCTCAGAGGGCACAGCTCCGCCTACTGGAAGAGAAGAAAGTGGATCTCTAAGACTTTAATTTTTTGTTGTTGCTGTTGTTGTTATTTTTTCTCTTCTTCTTCTCTCTCTGTTCCTTTCTCCCCTTTTCCTTCTCTCTTTCTTTCCCATTTCAAGTTTTATTGTTCTTTTCATTCTCCTCTAATCTATCTATCTCTCTATCCTTCTTTCTTTTTAAGAGCACCTTCATTCCCCTACACCCCAACTTTCATCCCAAGCGTTACATCTTCCATTTCGTGTAATTGTCTAAATGCAAATAAGTGAATGTCTCGAGGCTGTCTATAAGACTCCTAAATACCTAGCTACTACCAACACCCTGATCCAATTGCTGGGTGGTATCGAACTTCAGTGGGGCAATCTTCTAAAATAGCCAAGACACTAACCATTGTACCTAACCATAGCACCTAACCTAAACATATAGTCCTAAGAACAAACAACAAATCACTATATGCATACAGAACCTAGAAGCCTTTTATGAATTGAATGAATCAGCTTTAAAGTACAACAAAGCTCAACATTTCTAGGCATAATCTCCCACCACAAAGGAGAGACAACAGAGATATACAAAGCCAAAACAAATGTATAGGAGAAAGCAGTTACAAAGCAGTCAAACAGAGCTGGAAAGCAACGTGAACAACATGAAAAAACAAGGAAAAAAAGGATTACAAACAATGCAGGACAACTTAAATATACAGGAGGACCTAGAATAATCAGAAACATGGACAGGGAAAGAAATCAAGGCATACCTAACTCAGATGGAATGGAATATTAGAGAAGACATGAGACAACAAGTCCAAGCATTGAAAGTATATTTTGAAAAGGAACTAAACACACAAATTCAATCTGCAAAGAATGAGCTTTACCAGGAGATAGAGATTTTAAAAAAATCAAACAGTAATCCTAGAAATGCAAGAAACCATAAATCAGATTAAAAGCGCTAACAAGAATATTACAAGTAGACTAGATCAAGTAGAAGTCAGAACATCAGATAATGAAGACAAAGTTTATCAACTTGAAAAGAATATAGTCAACACAGAAAAGATGCTTAAATCTCATGAGCAATCTATCCAAGAGATATGGGATCTCATCAAAAAACCAAATTTGAGAGTCATTGGGATAGAAGAAGGCACAGAGGTTCAGTCCAAAGGAGTGGATAACTTATTAAATGAAATAATCCTAGAAAACTTCCCAGAGATGAAAGATGGAATGGATTGCCAAATCCTGGAAGCCTACAGGACCCCAAACATCCAAAACCATAATAGACCAACTCCAAGACACATAATTATGAAGATAGCTAACATACAGGACAAGGAGAGAATACTAAAAGCTACGAGAGAAAGGAAGCAGATTACATTCAGGGGTAAATTAGTAAGGTTAATGACTGATTTTTCATCACAGACTTTGAAAGAGAGAAGATCCTGGAACAACGTATTTCAAACTCTGAAAAATAATGGATTCCAACCAAGAATACTGTATCCAGCAAAACTAAGCTTCAGATTTGACAATGAAATTAAAATATTTTATGATAAACAAAAGCTAAAAGAATTCGCAGCCAGAAAACCGGCACTGCAAAGCATTTTGAGCAAAATAATACAAGAAGAGGAATTGAAAAATAGCACCCAAAACTAACAGTGGGAGGTATCTCAGTAAAGGGGGAGAAAAATAACCAAAGAGGGAAAACTAGCCAATCTAAAATAAATAAATAAATAAACATGACTGGAAGTACAAACCATATTTCAATTGTAACCTTAAATGTTAATGGCTTAAATTCACCAATCAAGAGACATAGGCTAGTAACCTGGATCAAAAAAACAAATCCAACAATATGCTGCCTTCAGGAGACTCATATGAGAGGAAAAGACATACACAGACTGAAGGTGAAAGGTTGGGAAAAATCATACCACTCACATGGCCCTCAGAAGCAAGCAGGAGTGGCCATACTCATATTGAATAAAGTCAACTTCAAACCTAAGGTAATCAAAAGGGATAAAGAAGGACACTATATACTGTTAAAAGGAACCATCCACCATCAAGACATAGCAATTATCAATCTGTATGCACCAAACAATGGTGCTGCAACGTTCATAAAACAAACTCTCCTCAAGTTCAAGAGTCAAATAGACCACAACACAATAATTATGGGGGACTTCAACACACTGCCATTGGACAGATCCTCTAGACAAAAGCTGAACAAAGAAACTATAAAACTCAATAACGCAATCAATAACCTAGACTTAACCGACATATATAGAATATATCAACCATCATCAAGTGGAAACACATTCTTCTCAGCAGCACATGGATCCTACTCAAAGATAGACCACATATTATGCCATAGGGCGACTCTCAGTAAATATAAAGGTTTGGAGATAATACCATGCACCATATCTGACCATAATGGAATGAAACTGGAAATCAATGATAAAAGAAGGAAGAAAAAATCCTGCATCACCTGGAAAATGAACAATATGTTACTGAATGATCAATGGGTTACAGAAGATATAAAGGAGGAAATAAAAAAATTCTTACAGATAAACGACAATACAGACACAACATACCGGAATCTATGGGACACAATGAAAGCAGTTTTAAGAGGGAAATTCATTTCCTGGAGTTCATTCCTCAAAAAAAAGAAAAAACCAACAAATAAATGAACTCACACTACATCTTAAAACCCTAGAAAAGTAAGAGCAAAACAACAGCAAATGTAGTAGAAGACAAGAAATAATTAAAATCAGAGCAGAAATCAACAAAATTGAAACAAAAAAAACCATTGAAAAAATTTATAAAACTAAAAGTTGGTTCTTTGAAAAAATAAATAAGATTGACAGACCCTTAGCCATGCTAATAAAGAGAAGAAGAGAGAGAACTCAAATTACTAACATACGGGATGAAAAAGGCAATATCACAACAGACACTACAGAAATACAGAAGATAATTAGAAAGTATTTTGAAACCCCATATTCCAATAAAATAGAAGATAGTGAAGATATCGATAAATTTCTTAAGTCATATGATCTGCCCAGATTGAGTCAGGAAGACACACACAATTTAAACAGACCAATAACAAAGGAAGAAATAGAAGAGGCCATCAAAAGACTACCAAACAAGAAAAGCCCTGGACTGGATGGGTATACAGCAGAGTTTTACAAAACCTTCAAAGAAGAATTAATACCAATACTTTTCAAGCTATTTCAAGAAATAGAAAAAAAAGGAGCTCTTCCAAATTCATTCTATGAGGCCAACATCACCCTGATCCCGAAACCAGACAAAGATACCTCAAAGAAAGAAAACTACAGACCAATATCTCTAATGAACCTAGATGCAAAAATTCTCAATAAAATCCTGGCAAATTGAATACAAAAGCATATCAAAAAAATTGTGCACCATGATCAAGTAGGATTCATCCCTGGGATGCAAGGCTGGTTCAATATACGGAAATCAATAAATGTTATTCACCACATCAATAGACTTAAAGATAAGAACCATATGATCATCTTGATAGATGCAGAAAAAGCATTCAACAAAGTACAGCACCCCTTTATGTTCAAAACACTAGAAAAACTAAGGATAACAGAAACTTACCTCAACATTGTAAAAGCTATCTATGCTAAGCCTCAGGCTAGCATCATTCTAAATGGAGAAAAACTGAAGGCATTCCCTCTAAAATATGGAACTAGACAGGGATGCCCTCTCTCACCACTTCTATTCAATTTAGTTCTTGAAATACTAGCCAGAGCAATTAGACAGACAAAAGAAATTAAAGGCATAAAAATAGGAAAAGAAAAACTTAAACTATCGCTATTTGTGGATGACATGATAATATACTTAACAGACCCAAAAGTTAGAACTGCTAGAGTTAATAAATGAATTCAGCAAAGTGGCAGGATATAAAATCAACACGCATAAATCAAAGGCATTCCTGTTTATCAGCAACAAAACTTCTGAAATGGAAATGAGAAAAACCACTCCCTTCACAATATCCTCAAAAAAAAAAAAAATAAAATACTTGGGAATCAACCTAACAAAACAGGTGAAAGATTATACAATGAAAACTACAGAACCCTAAAGAGAGAGATAGAAGAAGATCTTAGAAGATGGAAAAGTGTACCCTGTTCATGGATAGGCAGAACTAACATCATCAAAATGGCGATATTACCCAAAGTTCTCTACAGGTTTAATGCGATGCCAATCAAAATCCCAACGGCATTTCTTGTAGAAATAGATAAAGCAATCATGAAATTCATGTGGAATAACAAAAGACCCACAATAGCAAAAGCAATTCTAAGCAGGAAGTGTGAATCTGGAGGTATAGCGATACCAGAGTTCAAACTATACTACAGAGCAATAGTAACAAAAAGAGCATGGTACTGGTACCAAAACAGGTGGGTGGACCAATGGTACAGAATAGAGGACAGAGAGACTAATCCACAAAATTACAACTTTCTTATATTTGATAAAGGGGCTAAAAACATGCAATGGAGGAAGGATAGCATCTTCAACAAATGGTGCTGGGAAAATTGGAAATCCATATGCAACAAAATGAAACTGAATCCCTTTCTCTCGCCATGCACAAAAGTTAACTCAAAATGGATTAAAGAGCTTGATATCAAATCAGAGACCCTGCACCTGATAGAAGAAAAAGTTGGCTCCGATCTACATACTATGGGGTCAGGCTCCAAATTCCTTAATAGGATGCCCATAGCCCAAGAGTTAATAACAAGAATAAACAAATGGGATTTACTTAAACTAAAAAATTTTTTCTCAGCAAGAGAAACAATAAGAGAGGTAAATAGGGAGCCTATATCCTGGGAACAAATCTTTACTCCTCACACTTCAGATAGAGCCCTAATTTCCAGAATATACAAAGAACTCAAAAAATTAAACAATAAGATAACAAACAACCCAATCAACAAATGGGCCAAGGACCTGAACAGACACTTCTCAGAAGAGGACATACAATCAATCAGTAAGTACATGAAAAAATGCTCACCATCTCTAGCAGTCAGAGAAATGCAAATCAAAACCACCCTGAGATACCATCTCACTCCAGTAAGATTGGCAGCCATTATAAAGTCAAACAACAATAAGTGCTGGCGAGGATGTGGGGAAAATGGTACACTTGTACATTGCTGGTGGGACTGCAAATTGGTGAGGCCAATATGGAAAGCAGTATGGAGATTCCTGGGAAAGCTGGGAATGGAACCACCATTTGACCCAGCTATCGCCCTCCTTGGACTATTCCCTGAGGACCTTAAAAGAGCGTACTATAGGGATACTGCCACATCAATGATCATAGCAGCACAATTCACAATATCTAGACTGTGGAGCCAACCTAGATGCCTTTCAATAGATGAATGGATAAAGAAAATGTGGCATCTATACACAATGGAGTATTATGCAGCACTAAAAAATGACAAAATCATGGAATTTGCAGGGAAATGGATGGCATTAGAGCAGATTATGCTAAGTGAAGCTAGCCAATCCTTAAAAAACAAATGCCAAATGTCCTCTTTGATTTAAGGAGAGCAACTAAGAACTGAGCAGGGGGGAAGAGCATGAGGAAAAGATTAACATTAAACTGAGATGAGTGGTGGGAGGGAAAGGGAGAGAGAAGGGAAATTGCATGGAAACGGAAGGAAACCCTTATCATTATACGAAATCACATATATGAGGTTGTGAGGGGAAAGGTGGGGGAAGGAAGAGAACTGAACAACAACAGATGAGGTAGAGAGGGAAGATGGGAGGGGAGGGGAGGGGGGATAGTAGGGGATAGGAAAGCCAGCAGAATACAACAGTCACTAATATGGCATTATGTAAACATTGTGAATGTGTAACTGATGTGATTCTGCAATTTGTATTTGGGGTAAAAATGGAAGTTCATAACTCACTTGAATCAAATGTATGAAAGATGAAAAAAATAAAATAAAAACAAAAACAAAACAAAACAAAAAAACAAGGTGTGTTTGGGAGCCAAGTCTCAGCTTGATTCCAGCAGTGCTCAACTCCCAGTGAAGGTGTGTCTTCCGACTCCTAGGCAACCCAACAGGGTGGAAGTTACCCAGAGATCGCCTCTTCCTTCCAGAAACATCCTGCAGAGTATTCGGTGGTCCTCCCCAGGGAAACTGCCTTGCTGGGGAAGCTGAGAAGAGTCCACCTGGCGCCAGGGGACAGGGAAGCTTGTGGTCGCCTGAGGCCCCAGGCCCCGCCCCTCCCCACTCCAGCCCCGCCTTCCTTCCCCTGGGAAAGGCGGGCTGGGTTAGGTCCTGGCACAGGTGCAGTCCTGTGCTCCCTGGAGTTACCCATAACAGTGTGCCTGCAGCAGGAAGGTTTAGTGGCATTGGCCTCCTTCCCTTGCTCAGCGCTCTCTCTGCAGCTCTGTAGCTGCCCCTGAGGGTGCGCAGTGGCCGCTGTGGGTAAGTATGGAGTCAGCCACCTGTTGGGGGCCATCTATGAAGGATTTGGACAATTGATCATAGTATGTGAGGGAGGTAGCCAAACCCGCTGTACCCATTGCCAAACCTGCTGTAATTCCTAAAGTAGTGAGGAGATATCCTGTTTGGGTCTTATGTGTGTCATGAGAGGGACTGGTATTTCTGTATCTCCTGGAACTTTGTCTACAGAGGGAAACAAGAGGACAAGAGTACATGTGCCTGTCCAGTCAGGGGGCAGACAGCGGTTTACAGTTGTCCCACATAAAAGTGATGTCTCAGGGACTGGTGGGCAGTGGACCTTACTATCTTTTGGTAGAGAGATTGTTTGTTGACATTGCTTCTCAGATAACTTTCCTATTGGTACATTCCCTGATGACTAAAAAATAATGGAGCAGCCTGGTAGAGAGGGACCCCTGAGAGTGTGGCTGTGGTGTCTTGAGTTGAAGAGTTCTCCTTGAGCTTAGTCCAAGATCTATTTATCGAGTTTGCTATTAGTTTGGGGGATTCAGTTCTAGCCTGCAAACACAGCCAACATCCCTGTACATAGTTTATATTATTAGTAGCCTTTAACAGATAGAGATTTTGACAAGTTTAAAAGAGAGAAGAGGATCTTTGACTGTTTTTGCCTTAACCACATCAGGCAGCCAATTGGGTGTATCAATCATCCAGCAATCTTTCTTGTTTTATGTCCAGCCACTTGGGCATGGTGTGGGGGGAGCCGGAGCCAGGTTTTTCCCAAGGACCATCCAGTATCTATTGTTATTGTGCAACAGGCCTGAAGATCACCCTGGTAACAGTTTTTTGGAGGGTTTTTTTTTTTTTTTTTTTTTTTTTTTTTAAAGAGAGAGTGAGAGAGGGAGGGAGAGAGAGAGAGAATTTTTTTTTTATATTTATTTTTTAGTTATCGGCGGACACAACATCTTTGTTTGTATGTGGTGCTGAGGATCGAACCCGGGCCGCACGCATGCCAGGCGAGCGCGCTACTGCTTGAGCCACATCCCCAGCCCTTTTGGAGGGGTTTTGTTGAAGAATTCAAAACTCCTCCTAGGAGGAGTTTGGCTACAGTTTGTGGGACAGGGTGGTACAGGTTTTAACCTTCCCTGTACTATGCTTTGAAAGAGAGTTAGCAGGTATAAAGTCAGTAGACATAGGTCAAAAAGGGTGTGTGGGTGTGCTCTGTTGCTGTGGGTTCCTAGATCCTATCAGGAGGCTCATTCTTATGTGTGTTTTTCTCTGGAATGGAAGGGAGGGTGGTGCATGACTGTGAAAAATGGGGCTTGAGAGGGTTATCTGGGGATATCTCACAGGTAAATATGTGTGATTTTGGAGGTCCTTCAAGGTTGGGAGCTGTGATGGGATTGTCTTCTGGAGGGTGTGCTGCTGGTTTTAACCTAGAAATATGAATCCAGGGGGTTGGTTTCTTTCCTTTCTGTTGAAGTTTTGGAGCATTGGGTGTACACAGGACTACCTATACAATAGTTCTTCCCAACTGGGGTTAGGGGAGTTCTTTCCCTTGGGGAAGAAAAGTAGACCCATTCACCTGGTTTGAAGGGAAATGAGGCAGCTGAGTTCTCTGGATCCAGAAGCAACAAATCTTGCTGCTTCCATAGCTCAGAGCTTATAAGGAAGATGAGGGGAAGGGCATATTGGTCCGGGAGGGGTCAAGGCTCTGGTGAGATTCCCAGGGGGAGAAGAGGATGACCATACATTATCTCAAAGGGGGAGGCAAGATATGGTTTTTTTTTGGTAAAGCCCTCAGGCCTAGTAGGGCAAAAGGGAGGAGTATAACCCAATCTAAATGAGTCTCTAAAGACAGCTTCGTTATGATGTCTTTCATTGTGTGGTTGGCTCACTCAACCTTACCTGAGGCTTGGGGGCGATAGGGACAATGAAAGTGCCATGGGATGGACAATGTCTTTGCCACATTTGGGGTTACTTGGGGGAAAAACTCAGGCCTGTTGTTGGATTGGATTAAAGCATGCATCCCATACTAAGGGATTATTTCAGTCATGAGGATGTTAGCCACCGCTTATTTGAGGTGGGGAAGGCCTCTACACAATCCAAGAAGGTGTTTTTAATAGTATGTATTTGAAGTTTCTTACTCTGGGCATGTTGGTGAAGTCAATTCCCCAATCTGCCCATGGAATATGGCCCATAGCCTGATGAGGAGGGAAGGTTCTGGGTTTTAAAGATGTATTGGGATTCACTCTCTTGCATATCTGGCATGAGGCTGTGATTTTCTCAATCACTTCTGTATCCTGGGGAGTCAGAATAAAGAAAGAGTGGAGAAAGGCTTTGAGAGTCTTCGGACTGGTGTGGAAAATGGAGTGGAGGTAAGTAAAGAGGGTGTGTTTTGATGGGTCTCCGTTATTGGTAATATTGGCAACGAGAGATACCCTGGAGTCTAAAAGGGCAATTGACTGGGCTGCCTGATCTGCTTTCAAATTCCCATGTGTGATGAGGAGAGCAGTCATTTTGGTGTGATCTGCAAAGGACAACTCCAAGATTTTGAGGGAGCTGGGAGGCTTGTAGTAGCTGGGTGATGTATGTGGAGTTGGTTATAGAGGTGCCCTTTGAGTTCAGGAGACCTCTCTCCTTCCAAATTGCTGCATGAGATAAGAGAATGTGGAAAACATATTTCGAATCAGTATAAAGGGTAAAATTTTTCTCCACTGCCAATTCTCAGGATTGCATTGCAGCTACTTCTCAGCCTGTTGGTCAGTGGTATTTGCAGGCAGGGGATTGGCTTCTATTACTTGTCATAAAGACATTATGGCATATCCAGCTTTTCTGATACCCTCATGCATAAAGGAGCTACAGTCAGTGAACCATGTGTAATCAGATTAGTCTAGAGGTCCCTCAGTGATATTAGATGGGCATGGGAGGAAGTTTTCTAGAATTTCCCTGCATTTATGTATTGGGGACTGTGTTAGACCTTGAGCCTGAGTGGGTAACAGAATTGCCAGGTTGAGAGGGGCACAGGTTTGAAAGGACATGGAGGAGTTGTAGAGAAAAGAGACCAAGAGAGAGAGAATTTGACAGGGAGGGAGGGTTTGCAGTCCTTGAGGTGATGAGGAGAGGTGACAGTGATATGAGCTCTGAAGGTAAAACATAGGAGGCTGCTAGGGTGTGGAAACAAAGAGCCCATCCCTGGACAGTTAGATCTAACTGTTTTGAGAGTTATGCCACTGGAGGGAAGGTGGGCCCATACATTTGTCCCAGCACGCCTCCCCCCCCCCAAGCCTTGCCCTTTGTTTTCTTGGACATAGAGAGTAAAATGTCTATTCACATCTGGCAGGTGTAGAGCCAGTGCTTGTAAGAGGGTCTTCTGGAGGGTTCTAAAGTGTGGTGCAGCTGCAAGTAACAAGGGCTCATGCTTGTTTCCTTTTGCTAGGTCATATAGTAGTAATGAGTAATTGGGTACCCATGCCCTAAAATAGCCTGCCAGACCCAGGAATGAGAGAATCTCCTCCTTAGTTTTTGGTACTGGAAAGCTTTCAATAAGGCCTTTTCTATCTGTTGTGATAGCTTTCTTCCCTTGGGAAATGTGGAACCCTAAGTTAACAACCTCAGAGAGAGACAGCTGCATCTTTTGCAGAGAAACCCTATATCCTCGGGGAGTAAGAAAGCTCAGGAGGGTGACTGTGTCAGACTTTGAGGTTTCTAATGAGGGACTACAGAGGAGGAGGTCATCAACATATTGTAGGAGGATTGAGTTGGGGCATAGAGGAAAAAAATCCTCAAGATATCCAGCGAGTACTTGTCCACAAATATGTGGGCTGTCTCGAAACCCCTGGGGCAGGACAGTCCAGGTTAACTGTCTGGAATGTCTAGTTTCTGGATCAGTCCAGGTGAAGGCAAATATTTCTTGGGAAGAGACGGATAGTGGAATTGAAAAGAAGGCATCTTTAAGATCAATAACTGAAAAATAGATGAAGTTTTCTGGAATGAAGGAAAAGATAGTGTAAGGGTTTGGAACCAGGGGATGTATGGGCCTAGTTGAAGAATTTATTACCCTTAAGTCTGCACCAAATGGTATATTCCATTAAGCTTTGTTACTGCAAAAATTGGGGTATTGAATGGAGACTGTGTGGGATGGAGGAATCCCTTTCTTAATAAGCTTTGAATAATTGGCTTTAGGCCCTTAAGACTGGCTGTCAGCATTGGGCATTGGGCCTGGTTTGGGGAGTGGTTAGGGTCTTTAAGATGCACTTTTATGGGAGAGCAATTTGCAGAGGATGGGATTTCAGTGACCCACACAATTGGATCTAATATTTTACAGGGGAGGGGAAAATGTGTGTTCTGGTGGTCACTGGGGTCTCCACACCAGACACAAAGGGGTAAAGTCTCTTCTTCATTGTGGAGTAAAGCCATGATGAAGATATGAGTAGGGGAGTAAAATAAGGATAAGGTTATGGAGACCTTCAAGATGGATAATATATCCCTTCCCAGCAAGGGGACCAGACACTGAGGCATAACCAAAAATGGTGTGAAAAGGAGAACTCAGATAAGGAGCAAGTGAGGGGAGGAGTTCTGCACAGGATGAGGGTTTGACCTCCTACCCCTACAATAGGAGATTCGGAGGGATAGGTAATTCCCCCAAACTCTCTCAGAACCAAGAATATGGCCCCAGTGTCTACCAAAAAGTTTATGGGACGCCCATCCACTCGGATAACCACCCTGGATGCCTGCTTGGTGATTGAATAGGTTGGGACAGAAGACTCAGGGCCGCATAAATCCTCAGCTGCTAGGCCCAGCAAGTCCATGGCAGGGTGACTGACTTCAGTTTGCCTTCTGGAATTGGGGCAGTCCTATCCCCAGTGGCCAGGACGTCGGCATCTGGGGCATGGTCTGGGCAGTGCCCTGAGGGTAGGGCAAGCCCTAGCCCATTGTCCTTCATTACCACACTTAAAGCAGGGCTCAGGGGGTCCTTGTTGTGGGGGTTGTTTTCGCCCCCTTTCCATAGGTTGGAAGGAGCCCTGTAACACCTGGGCCAACATCTGGCATTTTTGGTGTTTTGCTCTTTCACCTCGTTGTGGTAAACCTTGAAGGCCGTGGCCAACACCTTGCTCTCAGGGGTCAAGGGTCCCCTTGCTAATGTTTTAGTTTTGCCTGGATGTCAGGTAGCTTTGTGAGAAAAAAATAGGTCATAAGAAGTTGCCTCCCATCCTGCAATTCAGAGTCCAAGTTATTGTACTGAAGGAGAGCCTTTGTTATTCGATATAGGATGGCCTAGGGTTTTCATTCTTCTCCTGGATGACTTCCTGGAGTTTATTAAAGTTAACAGCCTTTTGTGCCACCGCATTTAGGCCAGCTAATCGACAGGGAATAAGGTGGTCCCTGCGTCCCATGTCGTGGAGGTCATTATAATCCCAAGGGGGTCTTGATCTGGAACCGTCTGGGCCCATAGGAAATAGCGGGCATCACTCTGATGAACCTGGTCTGCATAGGCCCTCGCCTGGTCCCAAACCCTTCTCCTTTCCTCAGGGAGGAGAGTATTGAACAGAATCATATAGAGATCATGAAAGGTGGGGCTATAGGCTTGGGCTAAGTATTGAAATGCTTTAATATAAGAGACAGAGTTTGCAGTGTAAGATCCTAAATTTTTCTCTACTTGAGAAAGGTCAAGCATAGAAAAAGAAACGTAAATTCTTAAAATCCCATCCTGCCTGGCGACCTCTTGAAGGGGGGCCATGATGTGAAGTTTGAGTTGGGTGATGAGACGTGGTGACTTGTGGGTTAGGTGCTGTATTAGCGTGCAAACAGGTGGTGGGTGGACTAAACTGAGGTGGAGGGACCGAGGTGAAGGAATAGAAGTGGGAGGATGTTGTGGGATAGTGTCGGGAGGAGGAGGATGGGGAGAAGGAGGAGGGGTAGAAGGAGTGTCCGCAGAAGAAGAAGCCACAGATATAGAGGATGAGGAAGTGGGAGGGGGTGAAAGTGGGGAGAACAGGGCTGAGGGCGGGGGAGAGTGGTAGGGAGGGGTTCATCAGCCGGGTCAAAAGTGGAGGCAGAGAGCAGAGAAGAGGAAGATGGGGGAGAAGGTGTGGAGGTAACGGTAGAGAAGAGGAGGAGGAAGGAGATTTGAGAGTAAGGAATAATGCTGAGGCTCGCATTGGGTGCAGATTTGGATTAGAGCCTAGCAAGAAAAAAATCCTCCACATAGGGAATCTCATTCCGCTTCTTTGATCACTCACAGTAATTAAAAAGATCCCAGAGTAAATTAGGATTCAGAGACCCACACGTGGGCCAAACATTTTGGTTGTCTAGGGGTGTGTAGGCCAGTCCTGGGGACCAAACTTTATGAGTTTAATATCAGGGCCAGGCTCAGGGCTTTCAAATTATCTAAGAGGCACCACAAGGGAGAATTGTCCGGGAGGGATGAGGAATTTCCCATGTTGGAAGGGCAAGATGGGAGGGAGAGAGAGGAGAGAGGAGAGAGGAGAGAGGAGAGAGGAGAGAGGAGAGAGGAGAGAGGAGAGAGGAGAGAGGAGAGAGGAGAGAGGAGAGAGGAGAGAGGAGAGAGGAGAGAGGAGAGAGGAGAGAGGAGAGAGGAGAGAGGAGAGAGGAGAGAGGAGAGAGAAAACCCAGGCTGGAAGGAGCTTCCTGAAAGCTCCTGAGTGGACAGAGGGTCAAGTGGGCATCCCCAAAATGTCTAACTGCCCCGGAGAAATGGACAGAGGACAATGCCTGGTTGTCACCAGAGGAATGCGATCTGTGAGACCCAAGTAGGGCTGAGGCCGCGGGCAACCTGACGTCAGGAGAGTTTTTCGAGTGGAACGAAAGAATCAGAGGGGACCTTTTTCTGGCCAGAACAGAGGAGTCAGAACACAGGTGCGACCAACTGTGGCAGCTGTGCTAGCCTGCTTGGAGCTGAGAGCAAGGGGAGACAGAGAAGTCAGAAAGGGAGAATTAATCCTATGTCCCAGGCAGTTGACTCCCAGGGGTGTCCTAGTAGAGTGCCCGGGGTCCACCACAACCCTG